>NC_029792.2:33983867-33985975 GCF_000816755.2 Arachis ipaensis
TACCTTACGTGAGTAAGGGTCGAATCCCACGGAGATTGTCGGTATGAAGCAAGCTATGGTCACCTTGTAAATCTCAGTCAGGCGGATATCAAACAGTAATGGGTTTTCGAAAATAAATAATAGAATAGGGATAGAGGTACTTATGTAAATCATTGGTGAGAATTTCAGATAAGCGAATGGAGATGCTTTTCGTTCCTCTGAACCTCTACTTTCCTGCTATCTTCATCCAGTCAGTCTTACTCCTTTCCATGGGTGGCTTTATGTGATACATCACCATTGTCAACGGCTACTTTCGGTCATCTCTCGGAAAAATGATCCAATGCCCTGTCACGGCNCCCCTGCGCCCATCACCACCACCCCAACCACCTCCATCGGCCGCACCACCGTCGACCACCCAGCCACAACCGCGACGCCACCCCCTTTCTTCCTTCCCTCTCTTTCTTCTCTTTCTCTTCTCTTCTTCCCTCCACCACCGCTGCCCCCTCCGCGACCACCACCACCACTGCGCCGTCACCGCCGCGCCTCTCACCACCATCACCCTCACCCCTTCCTTTCCCCATCCTGAACCCTCCCACCACCATTACCCCCACCCGGAACCCCCTGCCACCAAACAGCCACCAACCGCCGTGCCGACCACCCTATTCAGCCACCACACCACCGTGCCCCTCCCAGCACCACCGCAATCACACCCCCGCCATCTCTCAGTCCCCTAGCTTAATTCATACGCCTACCAGGTTCCGCCGAACGCCACCTTTCTTTCATTCATAGTTATTTGCCTATTTTTTCAGTTTATGTTTAAATTTAGGATAGTTAGAGATGTATGTTGTAATGGATTCTAGGTGGTTAGGTAGCGAGGATGTGGTTAGTGGATTTAGGCCTGATTCATTGCGCAGTTCTTGCTACTTATTTTATAATTTTCGCAATTCTACTATTGCTGTGATGTTAGTATTGTTCATATGATGTTCTTACTGTTCATGTTCATACTCCATATATGTAAGTGCAGCTTTATTTTAATTTATATGAACTATTCTGCCTGCTGTTTATTTTCCGGGAACGTCCAATTTTAGCCGGAATGCTATCCAATTCTCTGTATATTATTTTGATTTTCATTCTTGTTTTGGTTTTGGCAATTTGAATTTGGCATTCCTAAGCTTTTCCAAACCACTTCATGAATGCACCGGCCAGCATTCTCATTCCTTTCGTTTCCTGGTTAATAAATTGCACTTTTGATGATTCAATTTTACTTTTTGCTATTTCTATATCTATATGAATCATCAACAACCTGATTTCCTTGCTTGAATATGAGTTGACTATTTTTTTTTAATTGTGAAATTCTTGTTACTTGGAAACCGATTCTCAATGCCACTTACTTCAAGTTGCTTTTTAATAACTCACTGATTTCCGCTTTCTAACCTCTTTTTCAAATTTAACCACTTTTGACTTTCTAAACTTGCCTCTTTACTTTTTAACTAACTCCTTCAACTTTTTACTTCATGGCATGCTTTTGTTTTTCCTAATTAACAGGTATTTTACTTATAACATATTTTGGATTGTAATTTCTCATCTCAGCTTTTTAACTCCAAAACACTCCAAAATGCACAATTATTCAACTCATTTCATTATTCTACTGCTCCTTTGCCACTATGTGCTTATCTTGTAATTTGCCTACTTGTTTTCCTGCTTTTATTATATCCTAGATTTCTGTTTTTCAGGATGTCTGACCCTCAAAGAAAGGGAAAAGAAAAGGCAACAACTGGCAAACAGAAAAGAGGTGAATCCTCTATGTCTCTCCTAGAGCTTATGCATGATGACTCATGGCGAGAAAAGCACTTTACCCTACAGGAGAAGGCTGACCAGCTCCTCCCTGCCAATGATCCAATTAAGTTTGCAAACCGATACTGTGAGCTGAAGTATCCAGTGTATGCTGCCTCCAGAAATCTGTACCTGGAGAGGACTGGTACGCAGAATCGTGATTACACTTTAATTATGTAAAATTCATTGCTCTTTCTTTCCCTGGAAATGGCGCCAAAACATGATGCCAAGACCATGGTTCACAACTCTGTGTAACTAACCAGCAAGTGCACTGGGTCGTCCAAGTAATACCTTAC
>NC_029792.2:33989474-33991124 GCF_000816755.2 Arachis ipaensis
GGCGTTCATCTCCTTGCATCATGGGCAAGTTAAATGCCAACCTCACATTCTCCGGACTAAAATCTAAGTATTTCCCCCGAATCATTGTAACATAGTTCTTTGGATCCGGGTTCTTACTTTGATCATGGTTCTTGGTGATCCATGCATTAGCATAGAACTCTTGAACCATTAGGATGTCGACTTGTTGGATGGGATTTGTTAGAACTTCCCAACCTCTTCTTTGAATTTCATGTCGGATCTCTGGATACTCATTTCTTTTGAGTTTGAAAGGGACCTCAGGGATCACCTTCTTCTTGGCCACAACATCATAGAAGTGGTCTTGATGGGCTTTGGAGATGAACCTTTCCATCTCCCATGACTCAGATGTGGAAGCTTTTGTCTTCCCTTTTCCCTTTCTAGAGGATTCTCCGGTCTTAGGTGCCATCAATGGTAATGGAAAAACAAAAAGCTTATGCTTTTACCACACGAAACTTAGAATTTTGCTCGCCCTCGAGCAATAAAAGAAAGAATGGATGAAGAAGAAGAAGAAATGGAGGAGAGGGAGAGTGGGAAGTGATTTCGGCCAAGAAGGATGTAGAGGGGTGTGTTGTGTGAATTTGATGAAGAATGGAGGGCTTTATATAGGGAAGGGAGGGGGGTTTAAGGTTCAGCCATATGGGTGGGTTTGGGTGGGAAATTGGTTTTGAATTTTGAAGGTAGGTGGAGTTTATGAGGTAGGTTTATGGGGAAGAGTGGATGGATGTGAGTGGTGAAGAGGTGATGGGGAAGAGAGTTTGAGGTGATTGGTGAAGGGTTTTTGGGGAAGAGTGTTTATGGGGTTGTGTGAAAGAGAGTGGTGAGAAGAAGTGAGTGGGGGTAGGTGGGGATCCTGTGGGGTCCACAGATCCTGAGTGGATCCTGTGGGGTCCACAGATCCTGAGGTGTTCAAGGATTTACATCCCTGCACCCATTAGGCATGTAAAAATGCCTTTGCACACAACTCTGGGCGTTCAGCGCCAGGTTGGTGGCCATTTTGGGCGTTCAACGCCCATGTGTGTGCCATTTCTGGCGTTGAACGCCAGAACCATGCCTGTTCTGGCGTTCAGCGCCCAGAAGCTGCCCATTTTGGGCGTTCAGCGCCAGTACCATGCTCTGTTCTGGCGCTGAACGCCAGACAGATGCTCCTCCAGGGTGTGATTTTTCTTCTGCTGTTTTTGATTCCGTTTTCAATTTTTATATTTATTTTGTGACTCCACATGATCATGAACCTACAAAGACATATAACTAAGAAAAATATAGTTAGACAAATAAAAATTGGGTTGCCCCCCAACAAGCGCTTCTTTAATGTCAATAGCTTGACAGTGGGCTCTCATGGAGCCTCACAGATATACAGAGCATTGTTGAAACTCTCCAACACCAAACTTAGAGTTTGGATATGGGAGTTCAACACCAAACTTAGAGTTTGGTTGTGGCCTCCCAACACCAAACTTAGAGTTTGACTGTGGGGGCTTGGGTTGACTCTGCCTTGAGAGAAGCTTTTTCTGCTTCCTCTCCATGGTTGCAGAGGGAGATCCTTGAGTTTTAAACACGAGGGAGTCCTCATTCTATTGAAGGACTATTTCACCTCTGTCAACATCAATCACAGCTCTTGCTGTGGCCAGGAAAGGTCTT
>NC_029792.2:33992935-33998862 GCF_000816755.2 Arachis ipaensis
TGTATTTTAGCTTCTCTTAGTTTCCTTTTTAGAGTCCTTTCAGGTTCTGGATCTGCTTCCACAAGAATGTTCTTATCCTTGATCCTGCTCATATGACAAAGAAGAGGGCACAGAAAAATAATAATAATAATAGAGATCCTTTATAGCACAGTATAGGGATCCCTGTGTGAGTAGAAGAAGAGGGGGAGACAAAGAATGTAATGTAATGGAAGAAACACAACTGTGAGGAGGGTTGAGATGTGAGATGAGATGTTAGTATATGAATAAATAAATAGAATAAGATGGGAGAGGGAGAATTTTCGAAAAATATTTTTGAAAAAGAGTTAGTGATTTTCGAAAATGGTTTTTGAAAAATGTTAGTATTTTTCGAAAAAATTTTAAAATCAAAAATAAAAATAAGAATAATTAGTTAATTAAAAAGAAATTTTTGAAAAAGAGGGAAGATATTTTCGAAAATTAGAGAGAGAGAGTTAGTTAAGTAGTTTTGAAAAAGTTAAGAAACAAACAAAAAGTTAGTTAGTTAGTTGAAACAAATTTTGAAAAGATAAGAAGTTAGGAGGTTAGAAAAGATATTTTGAAACCAACTTTTTGAAAAAGGTAAGATAAGAAGATATTTTAGAAATTAGTTTTGAAAAAGATTTGATTTTTGAAAAAGATTTTTGAAAAATATTTTTGGAATTTTCGAAAATAACTAAGAATTTTGAAAAAGATTTGATTTTTGAAAAAGATTTTTGAAAAAGATAAGATTTTCAAATTGAAAATTTGATTTGACTCATAAGAAACAACTTTGATTTTTTAAAAATTTTTGAAAAAGTCAACTCAATTTTCGAATTTGATGAGAGAAAAAGGGAAAGATATTTTTTTTTTTTTTGAAATTTTTTATGAAAATATGAAAATTATGCAACGCATGAAATTTTTAGATCAAAACAATGAATGCATGCAAGAATGCTATGAATGTCTAGATGAACACCAAGAACATTATGAATGTCAAGATGAACATCATAGACACAATTTTGAAAAATTTTTAATGCAAAGAAAACATGCAAGACACCAAACTTAGAATTCTTTGATGCTTAGGCACTAAGAATTCAAGAATGCATATGAAAAACACCATACAACACAAAACAAAAAATCATCAAGATCAAACAAGAAGACTTACCAAGAACAACTTGAAGATCATGAAGAACACTATGAATGCATGAATTTTCGAAAAATGCAAGATGCACATGCAATTGACACCAAACTTATAACATGACTCAAGACTCAAACAAGAAACACAAAAAATATTTTTGATTTTTTTTTATTTTCTAATTTTTTTTTGTATTTATTTTTTTCGAAAATTATTATGAAAAAGAAAAATAAGGATTCCAAAATTTTTAATATGAATTCCAGAAATCTTGTATTCTTAGTCTAAAGCTTCAGTCCAGGAATTAGACATGGCTCACTAGCCAGCCAAGCTTTCAATGAAAGCTCCAGTCCAAAACACTAGACATGGCCAATGGCCAGCCAAGCTTCAGCAGATATGGATACTTTTCAAGTATAGAGCAACTAAGTGTGTGAGAATCTCTTCTTTTGTGATGGTAAGTTGAAACCCCAGTCCAAAAGATTAGACATGGCTTACAGCCAGCCAGGATTCAACAAATCATCTTGAAACACTAGAATTCATTCTTAAAAATTCTGAAGAAAAATATATTTTTGAAAAAAAAATTTTTTTGAAAAGAAAACAAAAAGAAAATTACCTAATCTGAGCAACAGGATGAACCGTCAGTTGTCCAAACTCAAACAATCCCCGGCAACGGCGCCAAAAACTTGGTACGCGGAATCGTGATTACACTTTAATTATGTAAAATTCATTGCTCTTTCTTTCCTTGGAAATGGTGCCAAAACATGATGCCAAGACCATGGTTCACAACTCCGTGTAACTAACCAGCAAGTGCACTGGGTCGTCCAAGTAATACCTTACGTGAGTAAGGGTCGAATCCCACAGAGATTGTCGGTATGAAGCGAGCTATGGTCACCTTGTAAATCTCAGTCAGGCGGATATCAAACAGTAATGGGTTTTCGAAAATAAATAATAGAATAGGGATAGAGGTACTTATGTAAATCATTGGTGAGAATTTCAGATAAGCGAATGGAGATGCTTTCGTTCCTCTAAACCTCTGCTTTCCTGCTATCTTCATCCAATCAGTCTTACTCCTTTCCATGGCTGGCTTTATGTGATACATCCCCATTGTCAACGGCTACTTTCAGTCATCTCTCGGGAAAATGATCCAATGCCCTGTCACGGCACGGCTAATCGTCTGGAGGCATCACCCTTGTCAATGGCTTCATCTTATCCTCTCAGTGAAAATGATCAACGCACCCTGTCACGGCACGGCTATTCATCTGTCGGTTCTCGATCATGCTGGAATAGGATTTACTATCCTTTTGCGTCTGTCACTAACGCCCTGCAATCGCGAGTTTGGAGCTCTTCACAGTCATCCAATCATTGAATCCTACTCGGAATACCACAGACAAGGTTTAGACCTTCCGGATTCTCTTGGATGCCGCCATCATTCTAGCTTACGCCACGAAGATTCTGGTTAGGAGATCTAAGAGATACTCATTCAGTCTAAGGTAGAACGGAAGTGGTTGTCAGGCACGCGTTCATAGGGAATGATGATGATTGTCACGTTCATCACATTCAGATTGAAGTACGAATGAATATCTTAGAAGCGAAACAAGATGAATTGAATAGAAAACAGTAGTACTTTGCATTAATCTTTGAGGAACAGCAGAGCCCCACACCTTAATCTATGGAGTGTAGAAACTCTACTGTTAAAATTACATAAGTGAAAGGTCCAGGCATGGCCGAGATGGCCAGCCCTCAAAACATGATCAATAGATCAAAAGATAATCCAAAGATGGTAAATACAATAGTGAAATGTCCTATTTATAATAAACTAGCTACTAGGGTTTACAAGAGTAAGTAATTGATGCATAAATCCACTTTTGGGGCCCACTTGGTGTGTGCTTGGACTGAGCTTTGAGTGTTGCACGTGTAGAGGTCCTTCTTGGAGTTGAACGCCAGCTTTTGTGCCAGTTTGGGCGTTCAACTCTGGTTTTGGATCCTTTTCTGGCGCTGGACGCCAGAATTGGGCAGAGAGCTGGTGTTGAACGCCAGTTTGCGTCGTCTATTCTTAGCCAAAGTATGGACTATTATATATTGCTGGAAAGCCCTGGATGTATACTTTCCAATGCAATTGGAAGCGCGCCATTTCGAGTTTTGTAGCTCCAGAAAATCTACTTTGAGTGCAGGGAGGTCAGAATCCAACAGCATCAGCAGTCCTTCTTCAACCTCTGAATCTGATTTCTACTCAAGTCCCTCAATTTCAGCCAGAAAATACCTGAAATCATAGAAAAACACACAAACTCATAGTAAAGTCCAGAAATGTGAATTTAATATAAAAACTAATGAAAACATCCCTAAAAGTAACTAGATCCTACTAAAAACATACTAAAAACAATGCCAAAAAGCGTATAAATTATCCGCTCATCACCTCCCTCGTCATATGAGCAAATAGCATCCCCTTGGGTTTCTTGTTATCAGCATCCATCTCCCAAGGGGCATCCGGGATGGCAACAATACTCCTCAAGGCATCATAATCAAATGTCATATAGTGCATGTCCACCTCACCTTGCATAAAGGCATCTGTATCACTAGTCTAGGGTAGACAGTGGAGTGCATCCTCAATAGCAGCTTCAGTGATCAATACCTATCCGCCTCACAGGTAAACCGAATCAAGGGTATGTCTGAAGAAATTACAGTAGAACTTCTGAACCCATGATGTGTTCACCTTACCCAGCTCCCTATCAACAAAAGCTAGACCCATCCCCTCTATGCGGATCTCAATGGATTCTCGTTGCAAGTATAGTCTCTAAACCAACAATAATCCTTTCATGCAAAAATTTGTTTGTCACAAGTACAAACCCCTAATAAAACTAATAACCGAAGTATTTAAACCTCAGGTCGTCTCTCAAAGGAATTGCAGGGTAGTGTTCTTGTTATTGGCTATGGGCATGTATATTTTGGGGTTTTAAATAAAAGAGAAGAAAAGTAAGTGGTAAAGGAATTCAAATGATGAAAAGGTCTTGGCAAGGTTTGGTGGTCAAGGATCTCTATCCTTATTACTAACCACAATATGATAATTGCAAAGATCAATCCCATTAAATCATCCTCTAACAAGTAGATGAAAGTCAAATGAGTTATATCAATCTTGTGCGCAGAAATCGTGACAGTTCCATTCCTTGGTAACGACACTAAAAACTCAATACGCACGTTCATAATCTTAGTTCTTTGTCACAACTTCGCACAACTAACCAGCAAGTGCACTAGGTCATCCAAGTAATAAACCTTACGTGAGTAAGGGTCGATCCCACAGAGATTGTCGGCTTGAAGCAAGCTATGGTCACCTTGTAAATCTCAGTCAGGCGGATTCAATTGATTATAGAGATTTAATAATTAAAAGATAAATATAAAATAAAGATAGTGATACTTATGTAATTCATTGGTGAGAATTTCAGATAAGCGTATAGAGATGCGTTCGTTCCTCCTGAACCTCTGCTTTCCTATTATCTTCATCCAATCATTCATACTGCCTTCTATGGCAAGCTGTATGTTAGGCATCACCGTTGTCAATGGCTACATCCTGACCTCTCAGTGAAAATGGTCCAATGCGCTGTCACTACATGGCTAATTGACGTTAGGATTTTTGCCAGTAAAGAAGTTAAAAAAAAATAGTCGCGTTGTAGATATAGTCTCTAAACCGACAGAAATCCCTTCGTAGAAACGTTTTGGGTGTCACAAGTAACAAACCCCTTTAAAAATTGTTAACCGAGTATTCAAACCTCCGGTCGTCTTCTCAAGGAACTACAAGAAAGTATGTTCTTATTATTGGCTATAAAGGTTGTAATCGTGGTTTAGAAGGTGAGAAGCAAGTGATTTAAATGACAAGTAAAGTAGATGGCAATTAAAATAAATAAATACTGTAAAGCAAACTTCTGGCAAGGTAAGAGAAATTGGAAGTCCAACTTAGTTATCTCTCTCAACAATAATGAAAGTTGAACCTAAATTCCACTTAGTTAACCTTTACTAAAGCAAAGGAAAGTCAAGGGACTAATTAGTTTGACCTTCGAATCCTATTTAATNGTTGAGTTTGATAATGTTGAGTTACTGATTTCTTAACCAAGACCAAAAGGGAAAAAAGTAAAATTGCTGGAATAAAAAAAAGTCCTTAGATGGAAAGCAGTGGTAACACAAATTAAAGAGAAAGCAATCAATAACTGAAATACCTCAAATAATCATTAATTCAAATCATAACATGGAATAATTCATAAGCCAAATTGGCAACATTTTTAGATACGAATAAAAGCATTTAAAGTAAAAGTAGCATGGAAACATAAATTAAAGTAAATACTAAACCTGGATCGAGAGTTACCCTTAAAAACTAAGAGAAGTCCTAAATCCTAATCCTAAGAGAGAGAGGAGAGAACCTCTCTCAAACTAAATCTAAATCATGGAAAGTGAAAATTGGCGAGCTCCTTTTGAATGGATGCATTCCTACACTTTATAGCCTCTAATATGTGTGTTATGTACTTGGATTTGGGCCAAAAGGGCTTTAGAAATCGCTGGGGTTGTATTCTATGAATTCTGGTACGTGGCCTCTGTAACGCGTCCGCGTGGGTCATGCGGTCTCGTCATTCGGAGCATTTCCTTGCCACGCGGTCGCGTCAGTCATGCGGCCGCGTCGCTGGTTCTTCGCTTCTGGCACGCGATCGCGTCGTCCATGCGATCGCGTGGATGCCAATTTCTTCAAAACTCCGTTTCGCACTTTCCTTCCATTTTTGTACGTTTCCTTTTCCATCCTTTAAGTCATTCTGCCTTAGAA
>NC_029792.2:33999824-34002594 GCF_000816755.2 Arachis ipaensis
AATGCATCCATTCAAGAAGATCTCCAATTATTCACTTTCCAGAGTTTAGATGTAGTTTTTAGAGGGAGAGGTTCTCTCCTCTCTCTTAGGTTTTAGGATTAGGATTTCTTGTTATCTCAATTTAGTATTCCAACTCTTTATCAGGTTCAACATTCCTTTACTTTATATTTCTCTAAATAAAAGTCTATGAAATTACGAAAGGAAATTAATGAAAACAAGCCAAATTGGCTTATGAACCATTCATGTTTAGATTTGTTTTTCTTTTTAATATAATTTGAGATATTTCAGAATTATGACTACTCTTCTTTATTTATATTAATAATTTATATTTTCTCCCTTTTGGCTTTGGTTGATTAATTGGTAACTCTTGAGTTGTCAACTCATCGTGACTGATAATTGTTATTTTTACCAATTGAATTAAACTCCAATAACTCTAGTCCTTTCTTAGGAATTGACTAGGACTTGAGGATCAAACTAATTGGTCCACTTGACCTTCCTTTGCTTTAGTAAAGGCTAACTAAGTGGAATTAAAACTCAATTCTCATCACCATTGATAAGGACAACTAGGATAGGACTTCTAAATTCTCATACCTTGCCAAGAGTTTATTTTACAGTTATTTATTTATTTTATTTGTCATTTAAATTACTTGTTCCTTACCTTCAAAACCCCAATTTACAAAACTCATAACCAATAATAAGAACATACCTCTCTGCAGTTCCTTGAGAAGACGACCCGAGGTTTAATACTTCGGTTATCAATTTATTTAGGGGTTTGTTACTTGTGACAACCAAAACGTTTGTAAGAAAGGACTTTTGTTGGTTTAAAAGCTATACCTGCAACGAGGATTTATCTGCAAATTTCTAGACCACGCAAAAGTTCTCTCTTCAGTGAGGTATTATCAGCAAAGACAGTGAACTTATTAGCACCAGAATTTGTTTGTTTATAGTTGTTGGAGAATGGAGTCTCATCAGCAGAGGCAGTGGGTTTATTAGCTTGGTTTGGGATCTTGTTTGGTAGGGGTTCATTGTCAAATTCATCACCAACCACTCTAATCTCATCATGGTCATCATCAACATAAACAACAATCTCATTCCCCTCAATAATTTTTGGTGATAATACTGCATGCTCAAAGTAAACATCAACCAGTTCATCATTCTTCTCAACCATGAAACACATCTCTCTCAATTCATTATCAGAATCCAGAGCTCTTAAACTACTGTCTAAACTCCTCCTAGGAACATGCCACCAACATTCTTCTATCTTATCATATCCTAGTTCTTTATAATAATTTCTCACCCAAAATACATCTAAAGTATCTACATCAATGTCACTAACACATGCCTTCTTATCAGAAAAATAAATAGTTATCCCTTTCTCATCTTTTGAAATTTTCTCCCATGGTGGAACATAATATCTAATTGCACATCCATCTGCATGGTTCAAAAGAATTTATTTTCATCACCAGTTACACAAATAATCACTTTAAGAAAATTTTCATCAACTACAATCATAGATGGCGCAGCAAATATCAAAATAAAACACAATTATCAATCATGAGAAGATATTAATTGTTCCACCATTGGAACAGAGCATAAAAAGAAACTCCTAAACACAGTTCAACAAAACATCAAAATAAAATCCTAGCACAAAATCTACTTCAAAACTTGTGAATTAACAATATACAAAACAATCAACCATGATCAACAAACATCAAAGTATTCCTTAAAATTAAAAAAAATAAAATTTTACTCTCCTCACTAATCTCGGTGACAAAACAGAAGATCCTTATAGTGGCAAACGAACTCTTTAGACAACTGTACAGTGTACATCGTGTTCCAATGCTTTCCAGAAATTTTATTGCAGCTACTAGTTCCTATTTTACATTACTCAGGAAGAGAAAAGGTTTTTTTTCTACGTCACTCATCATGAAGAAGTTGAAGTCAAAGATTGGAGACAAAAGAGGGATGCTAACGTTTTGTTTTCTATCACATACAAACGGTGTCGTTCAAAGGGGTGTTTAGCGCCAAATTAGAAATGACGCCGCTGTTTTATTGTGTCCAGCATGGCAAGAATTGGCCACGTCACTGACGGCGTCAGTACTCCGGTGATGGAAAATAGAAAAAGGACTAACGTGGTGCATTTTTTTAATTTGGAGGACTAATTTAGTGCAATTGAGATCTTGAGGACTAAATCGGTGTAACTCACCAATCTCAGGTACCAAAGTGGGGCTTAACTTGTTGAATTAGAGGCAAATGAAAATTCACAATTTACAAAGTTAGGCGTCAAAATCTATTTTAACAAGTGTTGTGAATTTCAAATATCAAATTGAATATTACTTCAATTATTAGCACTAACATTATATAGCCTATCTAGAGAGTTCTATACAAAACTTACAACCCTACCACATACCGTACACATATGAAAAGTGTTTAATTTTGATGCATTGGTCGTGTAAAGTGTTTTACACAGTTGTGCAATCACATTCATTCTTTTAGATAAACATTCACATGGTTATTATAAAAAATTGTTATTTTTACTAATGTGACATTACGTAATTAAATGCACGTGCAAGACTTTTTTTTTCAAAGTTAGGAGTGAGACTCGAACACAAGATCTCTAACCTCTAGGTGAGGATGGAAAGACTATGACATTCGAGCTCTAATTTGTTGGCACGTGTAAAATTACTTTACACTAACAGTACATCAAAATTAAATTCTTAATTTTTATAGAAAAATTTTAATTTTTTTAAAATATTAAAATTCTAATAAT
>NC_029792.2:34012594-34015611 GCF_000816755.2 Arachis ipaensis
CTCCTACGCTCATCCAGTCTGCAAATCCTCAGGCCACCACAGAGACTCCAGCAGCCCATCCTTCCAGTGATGACACTCCTTCACACCCGGCTTGAGTGAGCATCGAGGACGATGCTTTATTTTAAGTGTGGGGAGGTCGCCATCTCTGGCGTATTTTTTTGGTGAACCACTACAGACTCTTTTATTTTATTTTGGTTATTTTTCTGTATTTTTATCTTTATTTTTATTTTTATCCTTCATTACTTATACATTGTTCTTTTCATATGTTTTTACTTTTTCATTTTGCACCTTAGTTCATATTTTAGCCAGTTAGTTTAGTTGCAATTCTAACTTATTAGTTATAGAATATGTGGATTAATTAGTATAGTTTACCCCTTTTAGCATATGATAGTTTGGTTTAAATTGAAAATAAAAAGGAAGTAAACTAGAGACTTTAACAGAATAAAAACAATCCACACACCTTGTATATAGAACATAACATGTTAGTTAGTTAACAACATTTCATCAAGGAGGAACACTAAAAATTTAAAGCCACCCAAAACAAATAATTTTTTTTTTACATTGAGAATAATGGAAACTCTTAATTTCTACTTGCATGACATGTATAACCGATATATGAATTTTGAGCTAGAGAACACACAGCCTGTGAGTTTTGAGCTTAATTGTATGGTTACATTCAAACCATAATTTTTAATCATGTGTGTTTCGCCCTTCTTTTTATTCTGATGTTCTTTGCTTTGTTTTAATCTATATGTCCAATATAGAATATAGATACATACTAAGAGATGATTGAGGCCATTGCTTGAAATATTTGCTCACTTATCCCAAATTAGCCTACCTTTTACATCATCCTTGTTAGCTCCCTTGAGCTTTTTAATCCCCTCTTGTTCTATAAACCACATTACTAGCCTTAAGCAGAAAAAAAAAAAAAAAAATCCCAAGTTGAATCATTGGTTAGCTTAAGATAGAAATTGTGTATTGTTTAAGTGTGGGAAACTTTATGGGAACATGAATGATAGAAACAAGTAGGAAAGTTAAAAAGAATAAAGATGTTTCAAAATAAAAATTTGGGAAGCATGCTCATGTGAAATCAAGACAATTGAAATACCATGTGCATTAAAAAAAATTGGTATTTAATTAAAGGGATACAAAAATCCCCCAATTGCAAAATAAAAAGAATCAATGCACATGGGATAAAATTTAAGTTAATGCATGAGCTTGCAATACAAAGTGAGAAAAGTTGGGCAAATAGGTAAAGAAACTTTGAATTACAAAATATGTATGTTAGGTGAGATCTTAGACTAGTCAAGGATTCACTTATTATCTCACTTAGCCTTATACATATACCATTACCTTTACCTTGACCCTATTACAACCTTGAAAAAGACCTCATGATTTTTGTATGCCTGTATTCTATAATTGTTGATTGGTTAGACGAAGAACAAAGTTATAGAAAGTAAGGATAAAAAGAAGAATAGAGTGATTAACCCAATAAACACTGAGTGACTAGAGAGTAAACACAAAATCCAGTGAGGGTTCAATAGCTCATCACCATATATCTCTGCTTAAATTGTTAATTGTCTTGCAAGTTTGAAAAATATTTTTACCCATCTCAATTGTAAAAGTGCTTTAACATTATCCAGGGTTTGGCTATGCATATATAATTCCTTGAGAATGTGAATTAATTTAACTACATGTAAGTTTTATATACAAGTGAATAAAAAATTAGAATTGCAAGACTCATTTAGGTAGTTGCTTTTAGGATAGATTGCATTGCATGAGATTCCACCACTTTAACCTTACCTTACTCTTTATCTTGGACTTAGCATGAGGACATGCTATTGTTTAAGTGTGGGGAGGTTGATAAACCCATATTTTATGATATATATTGTGCTCAATTCAAGAGATTTATTCAATCCTTCACCCACTTATTCATGAAAATTGCATGGTTTTACTTTTCCTTCCTTATTATGTGATATATGTGAATTACATGTTTCCTATGCTTTGAAATTATTTATTTTAATTACCTTTTATTACCATTCGATGCCGTAATTTGTGTGTTGAGTATTTTCAAATCTTCTAAGGCAGGAATGACTTAAAAGATAGAAAGGAAACATACAAAAATGGAAGGAAAGCACAAAATGGAGTTTTTGAAGAAACTGGTAGCGACGCGAACGCATGGACGACGCGGCCGCATGCCTAGCGCGAAAAGACAGCGACGCGAACGCGTGACTGACGCGGACATGCGCCATGAGTAGAACACAGATGACGCGGACGCATGACCGAAGCGAACGCGTGATAAGAAAAACTCCAAGTGACGTGACCGCGTGACCCACGCGGACGCGTGACAGACGCCACGCACCAGAAATTACAGAAAACGCTCACAACAATTTCTGAAGCCCTTTTTGGCCCAGATCCAAGTCCAGAAGGCACAGATTAGAGGTTATGAAGTGGGAAAATGCATCCATTCAAGAAGATCTCCAATTATTCACTTTCCAGAGTTTAGATGTAGTTTTTAGAGGGAGAGGTTCTCTCCTCTCTCTTAGGTTTTAGGATTAGGATTTCTTGTTATCTCAATTTAGTATTCCAACTCTTTATCAGGTTCAACATTCCTTTACTTTATATTTCTCTTTTATTTTCAGATACTTTAATGCTTTCCTTTAATTACTTTTGTTGCCAAATTGGCTTATGAACCATTCATGTTTAGATTTGTTTTTCTTTTTAATATAATTTGAGGTATTTCAGAATTATGATTGCTTTTCTTTATTTATATTAATAATTTATATTTTCTCCCTTTTGGCTTTGGTTGATTAATTGGTAACTCTTGAGTTGTCAACTCATCGTGACTGATAATTGTTATTTTTACCAATTGAATTAAACTCCAATAACTCTAGTCCTTTCTTAGGAATTGACTAGGACCTGAGGATCAAACTAATTGGTCCACTTGACCTTCCTTTGCTTTAGTAAAGGCTAACTAAGTGGAATTAAAACTCAATTCTCATCACCATTGATAAGGA
>NC_029792.2:34019274-34019781 GCF_000816755.2 Arachis ipaensis
CCAATTTCTATTTTTTATTTTAACCCTATCAATAAAGAGTAATTAAATGAAGTATTTAAAAAAGGTAAAAAATATAATTATTATAAGCTAACTTTTCTTTATTTATAGTGCGGTTACATTTTTATTTTACGCATAATTTTTGTTCAGTTTAAAATATTTTACACATTTATACAATTACATCTATTTTTTATGATCATTCACGCGGTCAATATAAAAAGTAGTTATTTTTATTGATATGACATTACGTAATTGGATACACGTGTAAAATTACTTTACATTAATAGTGCATGAAAATTAAATTCATAAATCAATTATATATTGAAACACTTCTATTTATTTTTTTTTGTCTCCAACAAAATTGCAAGTGAATCGACTTATGATTATTGAGCATGCCAAAAGAATTGCAAATTATTATCAAAAACTCCATTTTCATGGAAATTATGAGAGAAGTGGTTATAAATTTTTTATACTAGGTAGTATAAAAAATATTTTTTTATACTAAATTAA
>NC_029792.2:34021067-34021368 GCF_000816755.2 Arachis ipaensis
TTGGTCTTTTTTAAATAATAAATACAAATAAAAAATTCATGCATACAAACTTTCATTTTAATACAAACTTTCACAAAAATATATTCAAAATACAAACTTTCATTGTCCATTTTCATAAACTTTGACGCACAAAAGCTGTTTACAAGAATTTGCTTGGAAATTAAATATATCCCTTCTTGTGTATCAAATAACTAATGAAGGATCTTTACGTACACCAAAATTTTAAATAACTATGTGGTTAGATGATACAAGCTATATCAATAAAATAATATTATAAATAAAAAATTTAATTTTCTTTTCA
>NC_029792.2:34021461-34022323 GCF_000816755.2 Arachis ipaensis
AAAAATAAAAAAAGAATATAATAAGATAGAAATTTACGTACAATTATTTTTATATGAAGTTGATTGTTAAAAATGGTTAGATTCTAATTTAATCAAACATGTTAAATTATCTAACGATTTTTAGGTATTAACTTCAGTTGAAGACAACTGCATGTAAGTCTCTCCACCGAATGAAAAAATAATTGCAATATGAACGAAGAAAGTTAACTAATAATTATATTTTTAATCTTTTTTAAAATGTAATTATATCAATTACTCTTTATTGATAGGGTTAAAATGTATTATTAAAAATTAAACTCCAAACTCCCTATATCTCTTTTATATATTATTATAGATGATAATGATAATAATAAAATGATAATAATAATAATAATAATATAATGTCAATACATAGAATTTTGTGTTAAATTTTCTCTTTTTTATTTTAATCCTATTAATATACTTTAAAACTATTTTTGCAATTACATATTTCAACCATAGAGTTCAAAAAATTCACCCATAACCGATTCTTCGATTTTTTACTCCAATAATCTATCTTTTCAATTTTTTTCACCTTTTTTCCAATCCTCCTTACTTCTCTTCTCCATTATGGATACGTTTTTCTATATAAAACAATTATTTGCATGAATTTTTGTGATTTTTTAAATTTGATGATGAGTATGTCAAATGTTAATTTTCAGGATTATATTTAAAAAAAAAGAAAAAAATAATTAAGAAACAAGAAAGTGTTTAATCAGTGATAAGTATTTTTTTTACAGATTTTATGTTTTGAAATATTCATTTAAATTATATTTGTTTAGTTTTACATTAATCTTAATTTGTATAATGTTGTTATGAATATTTTTTTATGTGAATATTATAT
>NC_029792.2:34022504-34023602 GCF_000816755.2 Arachis ipaensis
TATTCTATTAATTTTTTTAATCATAAAAAATTTATCTTTTTCATTTTTTTTATAATTTCTTTAATTCTTACTGCTTCTTCTCTCATTGCTCAATGCACTTTTCTATTTCCCCTTTACTTCCATCCACTCCAATTACAAATTTTATTCAGCTGTGTTGCACTTACTAATTTCACGCATCATTTCTACCTATATTTTTATTTCCCTTCAGTTTTTTAACCAATCTATACTTTTAGTCATTCATCTATCTTTTAAATTTGTCTTCAATCTTTCATGTATATAGATAGTTCTCTATTTTTCTCTTTCTCACGAATTTAATTTTAAAAAAATTATTATATCTTTTTATCCGATGTGTCATTTATTTAATTTTTTTTATATATTTGTATCTATAAATGATGAATTGAAAAAGTTTATAAATATTTTGTTAACTCATTTTTTAAAATTGTTTTGCATGGGATAATATTTATTTTTTATTTTATAAATTATTAATTATATAGAGTATTGTATTTAAAATTTGAGAACATATATGACTGTTACTAAAATAAATAAATTATATTATAAAAAATTTATGAATTTTGTCTTCTAAAATATTATTTATTTGATATATGGCATTGGTTATTTAATTGGCATATAAAGGACGTTAGAAAGTATGTATCTATTAATGATAGAATAAAAAAGTTCCATGCATCTAATGATATAATGCCTTCTTTTTATATACATTGATTGCGTGAATAATCATTTAAAATAACGGATATAATTGCACGATTGTATAAAATATTTTATACCATTTAGTGCATCAAAATTAAACACTACTTTTGTTAATGTTTTTTCCTTTTTAATCTATTTTACATTAAATAATATTATTTTTTATTAATTATTAGATCGATATATAACATTAAAGATGTGACAATATAAAAATATTTGTTAGTTGATTTTTTCAAATAAACTAACAACCCAATAAATATCTATATTCCGTGTTCTATATTTTTTACTGTTTGAATGCAACTTTCATAATTTTTTTTTCTTTTTTCTTCTATTTGATGGGCATGTAAGTTTTAATTTATTGTTTTTCTTATATATCTTTTATTTTTAAATCATGTT
>NC_029792.2:34023702-34024279 GCF_000816755.2 Arachis ipaensis
TGTAACTGAAATAAATATATTAAAATAAAATAAACATAATTGTTAATTTAACATTTATTAATGGATAACTACGAGAAAAAATATTGCATAAACAATAGAAGGATTTAATTTTGATGCATTGTTTTTTTTTTTTTTACCAAAGATAGGAGACTCGAACCCGCAACCTCTTAATTGAGTATGGAGAGACTATGCCATTTGAACTATTATTTATTGGCTAAAAATTTAGAAAGATAAGAGACTCGAACCCGCAACCTCTTAATTGAGTATGGGGAGTCTATGCCATTTGAGCTATTACCCATTAGCATTTTGATGCATTGTTAATGTAAATAGTTTTACGTATGTATTCAATCACGTAACGCTGCATCAACAAAAATAACAACCTTTCACATTGACTGCATAAATAGTTATCCAAAAGAACGGATGTGATTATAACAGTGTAAAATATTTTACCCTATCATTACATCAAAATTAAATTCATAATAAAAATAGGGTGATAACTTAGAGACTAATTTAGACAGCAAAAAAAAAAAAAGTAAAATACGCAACAAAAAATTATAGAATTTTATTTTTTGGTCAG
>NC_029792.2:34024484-34024840 GCF_000816755.2 Arachis ipaensis
TAAAATACTATATTAAGCTATAACTTAAATTTATAATTATTATTAGTAAAAAAATTTATAATGATGTACTATTTTTTATTATATTAGTTAAAAATAATATGTTTTGATTTTTTTAAGATTATTGATATTGAATTTTGATTATATTTTATGTCTCAAATTTCTTCATAATTGAATAATAAAATGACTTAACACGTAAATTACGAAAAGACTATAATTTTTATACATCTATTCAGAAGATATAAAAAAATATCTTTTAACAAAATTTTAACAATTCATAAAAGTTATCAAAATAAATAATTATCGATCTGATAGACAAAGTTAAAAGTTATGATAATTATATTTGATGATAATTAATT
>NC_029792.2:34024848-34045791 GCF_000816755.2 Arachis ipaensis
ACTTTTATATTTATTTTTAAATTATTTTATTAAATTTATAATTTTAAAAATAAAAATATAAAAATTAATCTTTTTAAAAATAATAAAAAAACGATTGAACATGCCAGTTGAGCCGCCACAATTATATACAGCCATATGTCTGTCTGTCTGCCTTCCGTAACCCAGGATACACAATTAATTAAATAATGTCGGCTTCTTCAATAACTAACATCAGCATGTCTTGGTATTCCAATGTGCTACCTTCTGCAATTGTTGAACCCTGACCCTCTTTGCATTCTTCTTAATTTAATTATTTTATTAATTTAATCTCCATTTTCAAGTATCATCAACAAAATTTCCCCACACCATGAAACTCGTGACTCTCTTCTTCTTCTTCTTTCTCTCCTTTCTCATTACATCCTCATTTGTTTCTGCAGCCACTCTACAACAACAGGAAGGTAACATTTACATATTTGTTCTTTCATAATAAGTTAATCATGATGAGTGTGATTTGTGATGAAAAATTGAAATTGTGAATCAGTACAAGTTCTGAAGGAGATAGGAAACACACTTGGGAAGAAAGATTGGGACTTCAGCGTAGATCCATGTAGTGGAGAACGAAACTGGTCTTCCCCTGCTTCCAAATCTTACTCGACACTAAATGCTGTCACTTGTGATTGTTCTTTCTCTAATAACAATCTCTGCCATGTTGTTAGCATGTGAGTGTCATACTTTTACTAATTTCATATTCTATGATTACTTAGATGATATATTTTGAGTTTAATTTTCACGCTTTAAGCATGGGGTGAACTATGAACTAAATATAAGTGATTTCTATAACTAGCTCAAAAGCTTTCATATTTTGTGTGTTGAAATTAAATTTTTGAAAATTTTCAAAATTAAATTACAATACTTTTATAAAAGTTAAATTTTTCTAAGAGATTAAAATAAACAAGAGTTTAATTTTGATGCTTTAAAATTTTATATAATCACCCAATTTATCTATATTTCTAGATGACCATTCACATTGTCAATTACTACTTTTTGTTAACTTGCCGTAATTTGATTCACTTTTAAAACTGTTTTACACAAATTAAATTTAATAAATAACATTAAATTCTACGACTGAGTAAAGTCCTAAATCTTAAACATTCTTATGCAGCCCTAAAGAAAAATGCTAATACTCATAGGAAGTAACCACCAACATGATGATAACTATCCAAAAATTGTGTATAATAAATTGTCAATTTTCTTGAATTTTGGTAGTGTGAGTGATTAATTATTTTAGGCTCTCAGCGTATAAGAAGTATTACGAAAATATTAATAAGAATGAGAAAAAAAAGGAGTCAATTTTTTGTTTTATATGTTTTGGTTTTAAGGAATACGTTAGCAAATATGGTCTGAGTGTGACAATTATTGTGTTGATGAATGAGATTTATCCTACACAGAGTTCTTAAATCACAAAATCTATCTGGCACTATTCCTCCGGGGTTTGCAAAGTTGCCTTACCTGCAAGAAATGTAAGTAACCACACTCACATTTTCTTTTTCTTTTTCTTTCACCACTATCTTCGCTCTCACTTACTTGGTTTTCTCTCTGTTACAGTGATCTCACTCTCAACTACCTTAACGGCACAATCCCAAAACAATGGAGTTCCTTGAATCTTGTCAACCTGTAAACTCTCCCTTTCTCTCTTCTTTTAAGGAAAACATATGATTATAGGGAATGTAATGAATCACTAGTAATGCTGGATTCAATTATCTGGTCAATATGTGTAGTTTAATCATATCACTGGTAATATTGCATTCCAAAGTGATTGATGTACCTTTGAAGTGGAATTCTAATAATACCAAAAGCTTATGATTCCCAAAAATCTGTCATGTTTTCTACCCTTTCAGTTCTTTTTTGTTTTCTCTCTCTCACTCTTGTACATTCGTTAATCAATATATTTATATACAAGTATTAAGATATAGAGTAATAGCCCGAATAAGTCCCGAAGAATTTTTAGTTGGGCACTTTAATCCTCAACAA
Source organism: Arachis ipaensis (assembly GCF_000816755.2). Taxonomy (NCBI): domain Eukaryota; kingdom Viridiplantae; phylum Streptophyta; class Magnoliopsida; order Fabales; family Fabaceae; genus Arachis; species Arachis ipaensis. The sequence continues at coordinate 34,026,859 of NC_029792.2, forward strand.
ATTTTAATCATCAAATTAGTTCCTAACCTTTTATTTTGGGACTGATTTTTCTAATGAATAAAAGTTTGGAGACTAATTTGATGATTAAAATTTGTTTAAAACTAAAGTGTACGACTAAAAATTTCTTAGGAATTGATTTGGGATATTATTCTAAAATGTATTAATATGTGGGCATACCAAATTTTGACAAACAATGAAGGAGTATCTTCCTTGAGATTTAATCTTTCAAGTGCAATCTTCAATCCTACTTTGAAAAATGGATTTTGTATACCATATACAGAAATTAAGGCATGATAGTTTAAGTTTGAATAAGTATAGATTTCTGTAACGCAAATGTTAAACATAATGTCAATGCATTGCTGAATTCTGGACTTATAAAAACTGCAATCATCACATATTTCTTAAATTGTGGCAGTTCCCTTTATGGAAATCGAATATCGGGCTCAATTCCAAAGGAGTTAGGAAACATAACTACCCTGAAAAGTTTGTAAGTTATTTATTGTTCATACTAGAGTTTCTCCAATAGAAGTTTCATGAAAATTGCTGAATTAATTTGAAAATTGTATAGGTCCTTGGAGTTCAATCAACTCTCTGGTGAGCTTCCTCCTGAGCTTGGGAATCTTTTGCAGCTTGAAAGATTGTAAGCCCTTTGTAAACACTAGTCGTCTTATAATTGCTGAGGTTTAGTAATTTTTGTTGTTGAGAAATGATAGCCTGAATAAAATAGGCAGGTTTTCAGTTTTCAGATCATGAAACAATGGTTATTGAATGGATTAATGTGATGAAACTACATAACCGCATTGGATGCTGTAACAAACCAGGAGAGATCAAATCAGAATTTAACTCCTTTTAAATTTACTTATAGAAGGAGGGGAAAACACGTGACTGATTGAAATTTCAAAATATTGTTACTCCACATGTTTAGGGAAGTAGTTAGGATATGGATATTATAAATAAGGAAGCTGAAAAGCTTTTAGGTAGGGAATAAGTGGAGTGGTTATTTAGTGGAGAGTTTGGCCTCTCGAATGCCAAGTGAATCTTCTGTCATTACTTGTTCTTTCTTCCTTCTTTTCTAAATAATATTTCCTTGAGAGTATCATCTTGATACCTCAACCTTTCTCTATCCTATCTACTATCTCTCACCTCCTATTACTCTAATTGCTAATTATCTGCTACTGTACCTCTTGATATTCTGGAGTTAGTAAGGAAACCCTTAACAGATGCTTTGGTGGAAGTTCACCTCATCCCTTAACCATCTGGGGTTACAATTCCTACTCATGAAAATGGGATACATTTCATAGCCATCATTTCTTTTTGGAGATTTCTCATGGCAAGGGCATTAGTCATTATGGTCAGCAGTAGATATGCTAGCTTTGACCAAACAATAAAAAACTTATCCATCAATGCATGATTCAAAAATCGTAATTATGTGTATTTCAAAATTTACATGGCATGCTTTTCATTTTGGTACTTTACCAAAGTTTGGATAATCATTGATGCAAAATTGATTGCCAAGTTCATTAATTGTTATAGGCATAGTAGTTAGAATCTCGATTTAATTCTTAAAATCTTTTCTATATTACAATTTTAAATGAGTCAATTATTTTACAAAATTTTTAATAGGTCCGACGATTTTACGATTTAAATCTTATTTTATAAAATCCATAAGTGTTGACATTTATCCATTCTAGACTTTGCTCAATATATGGCACCCTGTTATAAGAGCGCCTTGTATTCTAATTTGTTTTTGTTTTATTTTATTTTTATAGGCATGTTACCTCCAACTTTTTTACTGGGAATTTACCCGCAACATTTGCTAGGCTCAGTAAATTGAATCACGTGTAAGTGTCTATATCTCTCTATTCATTCCTTTTACATCCCCTTATAGGCTTATACTGTAGTTTAATTTCATTAGTAATGTATCTTTGTTGATCACTCTCTTATTCTTCAGTCGACTCGGCGATAATCAATTTTCCGGAGCAATACCCAATTTTATTCAGAGCTGGACAAGTCTTCAGAGGCTGTGTGAATCTTTGATTTCTCCTGTGAAATTTGAACCTTACGTTGTTACTTTTTTTTCTAATTACACATTATCAATTGGTTTACCAAAGGAATGGTTCTTATAATTATGTTAGGGTGATCCATGGGAGTGGTATGAGTGGACCAATTCCTTCCGGAATTTCACTTCTGAAAAACCTTACTGACTTGTAAGCTTGGTGTTTTGAATTGTAGCCACCAATGCTTGAAAATTCAGAACTGCTTAGGTGTTGTGTTTTCAACATGCTTAAAACATGCTTTGCAGGAGAATCAGCGACTTGAAAGGACCAGATTCTTATTTTCCACCACTCAGTAACTTGACAAATTTGGGAACACTGTGAGTTTAATGCTTGCATCTTTTTTCTTTTTATTTTGTGAGTTAATAATGCCTCACTAAGAAATGCTCTTAGCAATGGGAAAAAGTTGATAGCAATGCCTTTTTGATCCTCAATTGTTGAATTGTTTCCAGAGTACTGAGAAGTTGCAATCTTATAGGATCGGTTCCTGACTATCTTGGAAATGTAACTACTTTAAGATCATTGTAAGTGATGCTTTATTCTTTTCAATTACTTTTTGTTGGCAATATGCTTCTAACTCAGAAGTTTGATGCACTGAATGTACTTTTTTCAGAAATTAGAGACATTTATTTTTTTTGCATATTGTGCTTGTTTATTGGATAGAGTGCATCGATACGTTTCCTCTCATCAGTCTTTTGATTACATTGTAGGAATTAAACATTTTCATGTTGACTTTTTTATTTCTTTACTCTCTTAAATAATACTTGTTCTGGACATCATTTCATTTTCAGAGACCTCAGTTTTAACAAATTAAGTGGAAGTATCCCAAACTCCCTTGGTGTCCTAACAGACATGAATATGCTGTAAGAAATCTGTATTAGTTTGTTATCTTTTCTTACACTGAAAATGAGGACACCAGAAATTTTCTAGTTTTCTTGTGTTATTCAATTTCCTCTAGCAGCTAAGATTCATTAGAGTTTTATAGTTCACCTACAATTATTACTGTAAAAACCATCAACAATTGTAATAATCAAATGAATATATAAAATTGATATTTACAGTGGTTGCCAAAAATTTGCATCAGTCAATAAATACCATTTTATTTTCATTACTTGTATAATCCAAGTATCAAAATTCTAGCTTTAACACTGAACTGGCACTCAAACAAAACCTAAAGCTGATTGGATTCATAGAGATTCCTGCTCAACCTAGTTGAAGTAGATCAAAACAATGTTAACTTGTTTGCAACAAGATAGCAAGCATTTTATACATATATGCATTGACTTGTGTAAAAGCACAATGCACATACTCCAAAATAAGTATCGATAGTGCGAACCTAGATAAATTAATTAAAGGATCCTAGGGGAAGATCCAAATTATTGAGGAAATAGGATTTTATTTACTAGTTTCAACCTTGTGGTTATTCATCAATTTGTACAAATTGACTTCTTGATAATGTTTTTACCTAGGTACTTAACTGGAAACTTTTTCACTGGACCACTGCCGAATTGGATTGCTAACCCGGACTACACGTGAGCAATTCTGCATTACTTTTATGATTTCTTGCATTAAAGTAAATGTTTCGCTTAGTACATTATTCTTAGGATTCTTCTGTGCTACCAAGTGCTCCGTGCAGTGGTTTTAGTCCATCTTTGATTCTAATTAGTTCATATATATGCAGGGATCTTTCATATAACAACTTCAGCATCGAAAAGCCAGATCAGTTGACATGTCAACAAGGAACTGTGTAAGAACCATTTCATCTTAATACCTTTCATGTGTTTGTCAATTCTAGGAATTTATCCGAGACTTGACCATTTCTTAATGTGCCTCAGAAACCTATTTGCATCAGCTTTGAAGGGAAATAACTCGTAAGTTTATACTACTCATGCTAAATTATTTTTTTGATACTCATATGCATATAGCTTGAACTGATGCTATTATGCTCACTTTTTATGCCAATCTATATTTTCATAGGGGAACTTATCCATGTTTGGGGATCACCAGCTGTCCTAAACGTAAGTTGATTTGTTATCGACCCTCACCTCATTGTTTACAATATAGAGTTGTAGAAGTCTTCTCACATGTAATAATATGATTGATAGTTGGGATGTATTTATAGTTACTCAAATGATTAGAAAGTGCTAAGTGAAAAAGTAATTGTTTCTTAACATGTTAAATTGTAAATGGATATTTTTTACTGCCACAATATTCTCTAGAACCTGTTTATTGTGCTTGCTTCCTTTTATTGACTTTTTGCATATTTCATTTCCAGCTTCATACTCTCTCCATATAAATTGTGGTGGGAAGATCATAACTTATAATGGAAACATTACATATGATGAAGATTCACAAGAAGCTGGACAAGCAAAATCTCTTCGTAGTGGATCAAACTGGGCAGTTAGCAACACTGGTCACTTCTTTGATAGTGGGGTTGTGGACTATTATACATGGTCTAACACGTCTAAGCTTGCTATGAACAATGCCGAGCTGTACATGAATGCACGTGTTTCGGCACTTTCTCTGACATATTATGGGTATTGCATGGGAAATGGAAGCTACACAGTAAATCTCCATTTTGCTGAGATAATGTTTACCGATGATCAAACATATAGTAGCCTCGGAAGGCGTGTATTTGACATATATATTCAGGTTCGTGGTGTCATCATTTCAACTTTTTCAATGACATGTATGAGCAATACCTTCTGGTATACACTTTTTTAACTAAATCTAATCTTTAATAGAATGGTACAAAGTAGTCAGTTGTCTCAGTTCTTTGATTTGATTTGTTAGATTCACTCACCATCATTCGAAATCAATTTCTAGACTAAAAAATATAGAGTTGTACACAACATGAACTATGTGTATTTGGATTGAAGTATTGCAGAGGAAGTTGGTGCTAAAGGATTTTGATATTGCAAAAGAAGCAGGAGGAGTCGGTAAGGCAATCATAAAAAATTTTACAGCTAATGTGACTAGTGGCACCTTGGAGATCCGCTTACAATGGGCCGGGAAAGGGACAACTGCTATTCCATTTGGATCAGTATATGGTCCTCTTATATCAGCCATATCTGTCAATCCAGGTTACTTCTACTTTTCTTTAGTTTCTTTCCTCTTTTATTTTTGTCTGCCTTGACTTTCATCATTCAATCTTATGTATTTTATCATAATCTCACAGACTTTACACCACCATTGGAAAAAGAAAGTAACAATAAAGGAAGTGGTATACCTGTGGGGGCTATCCTTGGAATTGTATTCGCTGGAGCACTTGTCATTATTATGGTATTTGGTATAGCTTGGTGGAGAGGATGTTTAGGACAAAACAGTTCATTACATAGAGGTAAGAACTAAGATGCTACTACAGCTTGATATGAATTTGCTTGCATAAATGCTGATTAATTATCTTGTCAACTCTTAAATACAAACATGGATTATCTTTTTCATTTATGCCAATGTTCTTATAATATGTAATATGTAAATTTCCGAAAACAGATATCTTAATTCATTTTTCATTCTCCTCTTGTTTGGCTTCAACTAACAGACCTACAGGGTTTGGATTTAAAAACCGGCATATTTACCTTAAGGCAAATCAAAGCAGCAACAAACAACTTTGATATTGCTTGTAAGATTGGAGAAGGAGGGTTTGGTCCAGTATATAAGGTATTGTGGACAATCGGTTAAATTATTTTATTAGAATTTGAAACAGTATCATTTTTCTTTTCTAGTTTCTAGTGCACTAAAAAAAATAGTTACAACCATCTGAAAATGCAGGGTATTCTTCCAGATGGCACAGCAATAGCAGTTAAACAGCTTTCTTCTAGATCGAAGCAGGGGAATCGCGAGTTCACAAATGAGATTGGCATGATTTCTGCTTTGCAACACCCATGTCTAGTTAAGCTCTATGGCTGTTGTATGGAAGGAGATCAAATGTTGTTGATATATGAATATATGGAAAACAATAGCCTTGCCAGTGCTTTGTGGGGTAATGTTTCTTTTCTCTGTATATTTGAGTTTGGTATCTCTTTCATTAATAATCTAAAATGTTGTATACAAAATATATATGCATGATCATTTGGCTATGTTATCTAATTTTTCTGTTACTATTGCAATGAAGGCAAAGAGAAAACTCAACTGAAATTGGACTGGTCAACAAGGCGCAAGATTTGTATAGGCGTTGCTAAAGGCTTGGCTTACCTCCATGGAGAGTCAAGATTAAAAATAGTTCATAGGGACATCAAGGCTACTAATGTGTTGCTGGATAAAGATCTAAACCCAAAGATATCGGATTTCGGTTTAGCCAAGCTTGATGAAGAGGGTCAAACACACATAAGCACTAGAGTGGCTGGCACTTAGTGAGTTCTTTCTTTTCTTAAAGCATTTTAAGAAACTTCTTTGAGATCTTTGTGACTTATGAATTTTGAAAAATGTATCTACATTGTTACTGAATGTATGAATGTTCTATGTTGTAGTGGATATATGGCACCCGAATATGCAATGCGTGGTTATTTGACAGACAAAGCAGATGTGTATAGTTTCGGAATTGTTGCCTTGGAAATAGTTAGTGGCAAAAGCAACAACATGGGCTGGCAAAGGGAAGAATGCTTCTCTCTTTTTGACTGGGTAACTTATCCTCTTGTATCTGCTGCATTTATTTCAATCTGATTGATTGTCCTTTTCGAATATATATGAAGATTATGATTGTTATATTGAAGTTTCTTTAAAACTTTCATTCAATTTTTCAGGTATTGCGACTTTTGTGAGAAATTCGTTCGTGCTCCTAGAACTCATTAATTCTTACTCTAGAATTCAAACGTCACAACCGCTTATTGTTTAATTTTGATCAACCTTTTTACTGTTATGAATTAAAATGAGTGGTTGTAAATGTTTCTAGAACACGCATTAGAAGCATGCAAGAATTTCTTGACTTTACTATAATCTTCAGTGTCTAATTGCTTCTTGCTCAACTATACCGATTCCCTACTTTATTTTCATAACAATTTTATAGAGATAGCTTAGTCCCTTAGATTCAATCAATTTTGGTTTTAATTTATTTTGTTTGCATATTGATGACAGGAATTAACTACAATCTATAATTTGTTTTCGCAGGCTCTTCTCTTGAAAGAGAAAGGTGATCTAATGGACCTAGTTGATGAGAGGTTGGGTTCACACTACAAAAAAGATGAAGCAATGCTCATCATCAACGTGGCTCTTCTCTGCACAAATACCTCTCCATTGAACCGGCCAACCATGTCGTCAGTGGTAAGCATGCTCAAAGGCAAAACCGCTGTACAAGAAGTGGTGCCGGACACGACGCAGGTATTTGGCGAGAAAAAGTTAGAGATGATCCGAGAGTATTACCAACAGAAGGGGAAAGATAAGATTCCAGACACTGAAGATGTGAGCACATCAACTAATGAAACTGCTGTATTTGTAGCTAATTCAGAAGACAATTCAATCAACATGGATTCTTCTTATTGGGAAAAAAGTGGTAGATGATCAACAGATATCTCCATGTATATTATTTCATATTGTAATCCAACCAATGTGGAAATATCTTGCATTTTCTCTATGTGATGTTGTATTTTATAGTTTATAACACTGAGTAGGACAACAACTTTGCACAAGGTTTTGTAGACTCCAAGGATCAAGAGAGGTAAATACAAACTGGAGATGTATTTAAAGCCCGGTTTGTAGATTGTCATTTTGATGAATCAAAATTTTCAACATTAGGGGAAGAGAATAAGCTTCCTGAAAAGGAACTTAACTGGAATGCATCATCGTTGATGCATTTAGATCCTCGATCAAGGCAATGTGAACTAGAAGTTCAAAAGATTATACATTTGCAAAGAATAGTAAATGAATTGCCTGATGCATTTTCCGATACAAAGAGGATAACTAAATCTTATATACCAGCAGAAAATGCTCCAATTCGAATTGATATCCCAGTAGGACAAGTAGCCACTGAAGCAAATTCACGCCAGAAGCGTGACAGGTCTGTCGGTTCCAAAGACAAAAATCTTCGAAAGAGAAAAGAGGTAAATATTATTCCTGTTGAAAAAGACATAGTAGAGACACCTGCAGTTATCCAAAATTCTGATATAACGCCAGAAGATGTTCAGGTACCTGAAAATTGTGAAAATGACGAGATCTCGATAAATTATGTCTTTACAGGAGAGAAATGGGATCGAAATAAGACAATTGTCGATGAAATATTTGCATATAATGTGGCATTAAATATCATGCATAAAAGTAAGGATCTTGAGTCAAGATCAGTCGAAAAATGTCGACAAAGGAATGATTGACCAAAATGGAAAGAAGCCATGAAGGCTGAGTTAGACTCACTTGCAAAACGTGAAGTCTTTGGACTTGTAGTCCGTACACCAAAAGATGTAAAACCTATTGGATACCGGTGGGTATTTGTGAGAAAACGAAATGAGAAAAATGAAGTTGTGCACTACAAAGCCCGACTTGTGGCACAGGGTTTTTCACAAAAGCCCGGTATAGATTATGAAGAAACGTATTCCCCTGTAGTGGATGCGATAACATTGCGTTATTTGGTCAGTTTATCTACATATCATAAACTACATATGCATTTAATGGATGTAGTAACAACTTATTTGTACAGCTCATTAGATCATGATATCTATATGAAAGTTCCTGAAGGATTAAAGATATCTAAATCATCCAATGAATATTCGCAAAGGTTATACTCAGTCAAATTGCAAAGATCTTTATATGGTCTGAAGCAATCTGGACGAATGTGGTATAATCGTCTTACTGAGTATCTGGCCAAAAATGGATTCAAGAATGATGATATCTGTCCATGCGTTTTCATAAAGAAATCTGCATCTGGGTTCATTATAATTGCTATATACGTTGATGATTTAAATATCATTGGAACTTGGAACTCCTGAAGAGATTCCAACAATTATAAAAACTCTAAAAGAAGAGTTTGAGATGAAATATTTTGGAAAGACTAAATTTTGTCTCGACCTGCAGATCGAGTATACAAAAAAATAAGATCTTTATTCATCAAGTGACATACACAGAAAAGATTTTATATGGATAAGTCACATCCCTTGAGTATACCAATGATCGTAAGATCTTTGGATGTGGAGAAGGATCAATTCCATCTTAAAGAAGAGAATGAAGATATCCTTGGTCTTGAAGTACCATATATTAGTGCCATTGGAGCGCTAATGTATCTTGCTAATAATACGCAACCTGACATATCATTCGCGGTGAATTTACTAGCAAGGTATAGTTCCTCTCCAATCAGAAGACATTAGAGTGGAATCAAGCAAATCTTTCGATATCTTCATGGAACGGTTGATATGGGATTGTTTTATCCCTATGGATCCAAGTCACAACTAGTTGGCTATGCAGATGCCAGATACTTGTCTGATCCACACAAAGGGAGATCTCAAACAGGATACCTGTTCACATATGGTGGTACAGCTATATCATGGAGGTCCACGAAACAGACGATTGTTGCAACATCCTCTAATCATGCCGAAATACTAGTGATTCATGAAGCTAGTCGCGAATGTTTTTAGCTCACGAGTTTGATCCAATATATTCTGTCATCATGTGGACTGATTGATCATAAGATAGCTCTAACTGTCCTGTTTGAAGATAATACAGCATGCATTACTCAACTTAAAGGCGGATACATCAAAGGTGATAGAACAAAGTATATTTCTCCCAAATTCTTCTTCACTCGTGATCTTTAAAATCAAGAGACAATTGATATCCAACAAATCTGCTCAAGTGACAATCTGGCAGATTTATTTACAAAGTCACTCCCAAAACCCTCCTTTGAAAAATTGGTACATCAGATTGAGATGCGTTGATTTTAAGATATTAAATGATGTCGATAAGAGAGGGAGACTGTACTCTTTTTTCCTTGGTCAGGTTTTTTCCCATTGGATTTTTCTTGACAAGGTTTTTAATGAGGCAGTCCCCATCACAAAGGATATTGTACTCTTTTTCCTTCACTAAAGTTTTTTCCATTGGGTTTTCTTTAGTAAGGTTTTAATGAGGCATAATCCTAAATGGTCATCTGATAAACCCATATTTCATGAGTTCTTTTGTGCCTAATTTGAGTGATTTATACAATCCTTCACCTACTTATTCACATTAATTGCATGGTTTTACTTTCTCTTCCTTATTATGTGATGTAAATGAAAAACATGTTTCCTAAGCTTTAAAATTAATTAATTTAATTACATTTATTTCCATTCGATGCCGTGATTAGTGTGTTGAGTAGTTTCAGATTTTCTAAGGCAGAATGGCTAAAAGGATGGAAAAGGAAACATACTAAAATGGAAGGAGAAAGCAAAACGGAGCTTTAAGGAAACTGGTATCCACGCGATTGCATGGATGACGCGATCGCGTGCCAAGCACGAATCAGCAGCGACGCGGCCGCATGATTGATGCGACCGCGCGCCTTAAGCAGAACGCATATGACGCGGTCGCATGACTGACGCGACCGCGTGGCAAGGAAAAGCTCCGAATGACGCGACCGCGTGACCCACGCGGACGCATGACAGAGGCCACGTATCAGAAATTACAGAATACGCCCCCAGCAATTTCTGAAACCCTTTTTGGCCCAGATCCAAGTACAGACTGCATAGACCAGAGGTTATAAAGTGTGGGAATGCACCCATTCAAGAGAGCTCGCATATTTTATTTTCAATGATTTAGATTTAGTTGAGAGGGAGATCTTCTCTCTCTCTCTCTCTTAGGATTTAGGATTTCTTCTTGTTTTAAGAGTGACTCTCAATCCAGGTTTTATATTTCTTTGTTTTAAACTTCCCTTTCACTTTATTTATTTCAGTATCTGAATTGGCTATTTACCTTTATAATTGAATCTATGAATTCTTCCATGTTACAGACTGTTATTTGAATTAATGATAATTGAGGTATTTTCAGTTTATGATTGTTCTCTTTGATTTAAATTACCATTGCTTCCCATCTAATGACATTTTTATTATTCCAGCAATTTTACCTTTTCCCTTTTTGGTCCTGGTTAAGAATTCAGTAACTCAACAGTCATTAGACTCAACATAACTGATAATCGTTATCTTGCTAATTGAGCTGAACTTAAGTAATCCCAACCCTTTCTTAGAAAATAAACAGGATTCAAAGGTCAATTTAATTAGTCCCTTGACTTTCCTTTGCTTTAGTAAAGGTTGATCAAGTGGAATTTAGATTCAACTTTCATTATAGTTGAGAGAGATAACTAAGTTGGACCTCTAATTTCTCTTACCTTGCCAAAAGTCTGCTTTACAGTATTTATTTATTTTAATTGCCATTTACTTTACTTGTCATTTAAATTACTTGCTTCTCATCTTCTAAACCCCGATTACAACCTTTATAGCCAATAATAAGAACATACTTCCTCGCAGTTCCTTGAGAAGACGACCCGAGGTTTGAATACTCGGTTAACAATTTCTAAAGGGGTTTGTTACTTGTGACAACCAAAACGTTTGTGCGAAGGGATTTTTGTCGGTTTAGAGACTATATCTACAACGCAACTGTTTCTATGAATCTCTTTACTGGTAAAAACCCCAACGCCATCATCCAAGGGAGAGTGTTGTGATAAATATGATGATGTGGATGACCATTCAATACATGGGCGATTGATTTTCCTATGAAAGAGTGAAACTCCCAAGTTAAATTGAGCATTAATGAAGTTTGAAAATTCAAAGCTTCACTCATGTATAAATAGAGGCTTAAACCTCAGACAATAACATCAATAACAATTCTTTCTCTCTATTTATATTGTCTATATACAAAACTTTTCCTCTTTCTTTCTTTCATACGTTACTACATATATATATATATATGAATCATCTCTTTTATATTGAGATAGTAATTGTGGTGAATATTACTACTAGAGTTATCTAATTATATTTTACATTTTGTATTTGTTACCTCTTTCTTATTTATTTATTTAGTTATTTTACAACAATATTGTGTTAATCACTTATTTAATTTTGTTAAAAAAAATTAATTATTTAAATATAAAAATATGTTATAACATGGAATAAAAACTATTTGTGAGTGGGAAAGTAGTCATTATTGACTTCTCTCGAGAAACTACTTGAATTTATATTTTCTAAAAGGGAAAGTATGTGGAACCAATGGAATATTTGTACGATACGTACAATGGAAGTTTATGGAGTATTAGAGATATAACTATTAGTGTTACCTTTTTTCATTAGCGTAAACTTCTGGGATGAGTGGTATCATGACCTGGTATTAGAGCTTTAGATCCGAAAAGTCAAGAGTTCGATAATTGATGAACTCCAAAATCAGCTTACGCAACGGTACCAATTTATTTTTAAATTTTATTTTGTTTAATTTAAATTATATTATATCCAAATTTTATTTATAAATTGATCTAATTTAATCTAAATAGTAATAACCTAGCATAATAACAGTTTGTACTTGTGTATGTTCTTAACAACACCAATATAATTCATAATTATAGAAATATATATACAGGAAGAAAATGAAAAAGAGACTTAAAATGTTGATGATGTTTCACCTTTTAGCTAACATTTACAAACTCATTATCCAAAGATTTTTCTACTTTTCTCTTACCCTGGATCTTAGAAGACTTATCTAGGCTCATGCTCATTGTTTTTTTTTTGTATATATTCCGAGCTTGAATACAAGGATCCACTGCTATAAGGTTGATGGAAACTCTCTAAGCTTACCTCATTATGTTGAAAACTTGATGAAGTTGATGGTTCAGATTCAGCAGCAGGGTCCAAACCAATTGAGTGCAATATGATTTCAATCTCTTTCACTACATCACTCATTGGAGGCCTCTCAGCTCCTGATTCTTCAAGGCACATCATTGCAAGATCAACAAACTTGTCGAAACCATTCAGGGCCAAGCCATCTCTGATGGCTCGGTCGATGAGTTCATGCAGGCCATACATGTCCTTAGTCTTGTCAATTGAATTCCTGACCACTTTCACAATGTATTTCCCTCGTTCTATCGGCTTTCTTCTGGTTATCAGCTCTAGCATCAGTACTCCAAACCTATACACATCACTCTTCTCAGTCAACTGCTGACTTATGTAGTATTCCGGATCCAAGTATCCCTGTATTAAAATTAGAATGAAAATTATATTACCTTGTGATACAAGTTTGAGAAACTATAGCACTATACAATCAATCATCAAATGGTATCTGGAAACGATTGGTACCCCTAGAGTTGAGTTGTTTAATTGATTTGTGCTAGTAGGTCGAGTTAATACAAAGGATCGCTTGAGTAACTTCGGCATAATTGCTCAAAATGATAATATGTGTGTGATGTGCAACAAGGAAGTTGAATCTGTCCAACACTTATTTGTTATTTGTGAGTTTGCTTGGCAGGTTTGGTATGCGTGGATTGCTCGGGGTCCATAAGAGAACATTTTGAGAGCTGGAGGACGATGCCTGTGAGAAAAGACGAGCGTAACACATGGTTAGTGGGGTTCTTCTCAGTTATATGGAATATCTGGCTTTGTAAAAATGAATTCATTTTCCAGAATAAGACAACGGTCGTGGTGGAATGCATTGCTAGATCGTTTTGTAGTTCGAAAGAATGGTGTGAAAATAATTCATGTTGTTGATGGCTATATCGGAGATGACATAGGAGTTGCTTCGTTTTTTTATTGTTGTATGCTCCACCGAGTGTGTTGAACTTGTTTGTCTTTCAAAAAAAAAAATCAATCATCAAATACTAACCATTGTTCCTTTAACTTGAGTGGTGACATGATCTTTCCCATAATCTAATATTGGTTTGGATAGGCCAAACTCAGCAACTTTTGCATCAAGCTTCTCATCCAGCAAAATGTTGTTTGATTTGATGTCCGTGTGTATGATTGGAGGATCGGCGTGTTCGTGAAGATAAGCGAAACCCCTTGCAGCTCCAAGGGCTACTTTTATCCTTCTATGCCACCCAAATCTGATACCTGATTTCCCTGCATAGATCACATCATATGCATGCTATAAAATTACAAAACTAATTTCTGAAGTAAGTTCAAGCTTGATGTGTAAAAGAACCTGTGATAGTATCCTTCAAGGTTCCATTTGGAACAAACTCATAAACCAGCATCTGTTCCCCTTCTTCAAAGCAGAATCCAACTACTCATATATAACAATTTAAATTCACAATTGAATAAAATTTGAAATATTCATGATAACTTTTTAATATTGCTTTATAATAAAAATCTGGTATTAACTTCCTTAGCCAAGTTAACTAAGTTATCAGTAATAGAATTATCTTCCTTAGATATTTTAAGTTTTTAACTTTTTCATTGTAATTAAATATTTTTTCCTATGGAAAAAAAAGAGAAAAAAAATTGAATAAAGAAAATCTCAATCAGCTAAACACGAGAATTTCATGCTTGGATGCAAATTTTAATAAAGGTTTACTTTGTTTACAAGCCACTGAATAATAATTGAATGTTTATACTATAGCAATTTGCTAATTTCCTCATTGAATTAGTATAAAATTACTAATTTTTTTTATAGATAATATATAATTTAAATTTTCAATATAATAGTTGTATATTTACTATAGTTATAGTAATTTGACTATTGCCAAAAATCATAAACTTTTTGTGTTTACCAAAAAGAAGGTACTGTGTATATTAAGAGTCTTTGGCCTACAGAAAAGATATGAACATAAATTTTCACTAATTCACAAGATAATTGTCGCACAAATCTTTGTTCACTAATTTATCTTAAGCATTATATTCTCATGCATACCTCAAATCACTGGTTTTACCAACAATGCTGAAATGTACCATTCATTCTTCTGAATCCCATCAAGATCAAGCTTTCTACCAGCGTGCCATCTAAGTCTGTTGAACCCAAATCAAACATTGGCAAATAAGTTCCATTAACCTGTGATCCAAAGCAGAAGAAATGTTCAAGCCAGAAAATCCCCCCTGGCCTCAACACCCTATACACATCATATAGCAAAAACTCAAGCATAGTCTCTGGCAACCAATTCCCTATGAATTCCATGGAATGAACAATATCAAGTGTGTTCTCAAAGAATGGAAGCCTCTGAGATATGCTGAGATGAATTGGAATCAATCCCCTTGATGTGATGCAATGAAGTGGCTGAATGGACTGTCCAAATCCAGTGTGCTTGTGATGATTGTCACATTCCTTTCTTTCATCCTTGCAGCAAATGTCCCTGTTCCACCATCAATGTCAAGTCCAATATGGATCGTGCTGTCGGATCTTTTCGTCCCAAGAACTTGGTCTATCATCAAGTCCACCATCATCAAAGATCCACCTACCTTTTTCCCTTCCTTGCAGATCAAAGCAATCTTTACAGTACCCTTTATTGTTCTTCCTCTCAATGAGGCACTTGTGGCTCTTACAAGTATAAGGATCCCAAACAATGTTGCTATCTGGTGGAATTTCCCAAAGGCTATCTTGCAAATCTTGATTTGGCTCAACAAAATCTTTTGGAGACTTGGGATGGCACCTTCTTTTAGGGAGTGGCTCACACCCTTTTGACACAAGCATTTGTGCAAACACCTCATCTGCAAGGCATTCACCTCCTATGTCATATGACATGTATTGGTTCAACTCATCTTGGAACCTCAAACACACCGCACCAATTGGAGAGTGAATCTCCTCTGATCCTATCCATTGCGAGTATTCGAAAGGGAGCTTGTAAGAGGCAAGTGCAAGATTAAGCTCTTCATTCGAAGACCTTTCGCCATTATTGTTTCTAGAATATTGCTTATCTTGTTGGCGCGTTGTAAGATCAATGAACAATGCTTGGACAAGAAGGTTAGTTGAATCGAGCCTACGGTGAAGCTCAGACAAAAGTGAATGGCTAGCAGCAAGTTGAGATTTTGTGGCGTTGAGTTCTTGCAAGATTGAGTTAAAGTTATTATTATGATGAGGAGGATGATGATACAAAGAGCTAAATGGGCCAGTAACAATGTATATGTTGACAAGGTTTGTGACTATTACTAGCACAAGGGGATTCAACTTATGTTTTAGGGTGTGACTATGACTATGTCCATGTTGATGATCATAACCTTGAAGCTTTTTTGAATACTCTGCTTGCTCTTCAGCTTCAATTCCCATTTCTTTCATCCCTCAAAAGGCTTAGAAACGATGGGGAAGAATTGCAAAGACAAAAATAAAATTATCAACATGGAACTAATGATGCTTCACAAATATATATTGGTTTTTCACAGTACTCTAATTCCGATAGATCAAAGACTTATCTACGGCTGATTAAAATTTTATTTAATGATTTATTGCTGACCAATAAATTATTGTACATTAACGAAAATTGATTTAATTGTATTTTAATAGATATACTATAAAATGGTTTCTTTCCAAATGCATCAATAATATTTGGCACATGTTTATTAGTTTATTTAGCAAAATATTTGTGAAGTAACATACATATGATAATTATTATCAAACAGAATTATGCAAAATAAATTGTCCGTTTCTTGAAGTTTACTATTATGGTTTGTTATTTTACATTCTCAATGTATAAAATCAATAAAAAAATATCCTTTTCAAAAATAAATATGTTAACAAGTGTGATGGGACATGCGAGTATGGCAATTGATGAAAAAATATATGGCCTATACAGAGTTCTAAAATCACAAAATTCTTCTGGCACTCTTCCGCCGCAGCTTGCAAGGTTGCCTTACCTACAAGAAATGTTAGTTCCACACTCACATTTTCTGTTTCTCTTTCAAATTCTATCACTATCTTGGTTCTCACTTACTTAGTTTTCACTGGTTGTTATAGTGATCTCACCTTCAACTACCTTAACGGCACAATTCCAAAGCAATGGAGTTCCTTGAATCTTGTCAACATGTAATTTCTCTCTCTCTCTCTCTCTCTCTCTCTCTCTTTTTCTCCTTTAATTTGGTCTCTCATATTTTTCTTCGTTATATGAGGAAGATGAAAATGTCTTAGATGCACCAAGTTGAAGTTGGTGCATTGTGCACTAAGCTATTGAATAGTGTGAGTGATTTTGCGTTAGGGTGCAGGATGCAGATTTATACCATTGGATTACCTTGATGCATGATCTACCAAGTTCAATCCCATGCATCGTAGCATGGTCTGTGTAGAACATATGATTATAGCTATTTTTAGTGTGAAATGTTTCACTCTCTTAGCCCCTCAGATTCGATTATACTAATTTCATTCAGTGCTTGACATTTCAATCATGGTTCATGTTTCATGATAATGTCTACTATTAGTTAGCTTATGATCTAAACTTTGTCAAATATAGAAATGAGTTAGTACAATTTTGTAGGACACTAAGAGGGTGTAAATCTAATAATTTCTTCATTTCATCATTTTCATGTGCATGTTGTTTTAGTTTGAAGTTGTTAATTGTCTTTTGCTTTTCTTATGAAACATGATTCTAATATTAAATTTTAATGTTCCCTTTCGCCAGTTCTCTTTATGGAAATCGTGTAACAGGTTCAATCCCAAAGGAACTAGGAAATATAACCACTCTCAAACGTTTGTAAGTTTCTGGTTTTCCAACATAGCATTTCTGTTCCAGTGGAAATTGTTGGGAGCAAATTAAAGTTTATTGAAACATTGTAAGCCCTTTATAATTGTTACTATTATTATTTCAGAAAATCAATGTGTTACCATTTTATTATTATTTTACTGATTGGTTTCTACTTCTAAAGTTTTAAATATATGGTTTGTTCTTTGACTGATTGGTTTTTGACTTCTTACTTCTAATAATTTTACTGAAGAGTTGCCTGCATCATTTGCTAACCTCACTACACTGAAGAACATGTGAGCTTCCTTATTTTTTTCTTCTGCCTATTTTGTTTCCCTAGGCTATATGTTATTCTAGTATCTAGTATCTAGTTTTAAGTTTTGTTTCTTGCTAACCATCTTGTAATGCAGTCGACTAGGTGACAATCAATTCTCTGGATCAATACCCAATTTTATTCAGAACTGGAAAAGTGTTGAGACAGTGTGAGAAATTTTTCCCTTTTGCTTTGTGATCGTCAACTTCTTTTCTATTGTTTTATTCATTATTGTCAACTTTTCATCCTCCTCCATGCATAAGCTACACAATTTTCATCTTATAATTGCAATGCGCCTCCTATTCTAACGTCCGAATAATCTGCAACATCAACAACCTCATTTCCTTATCACCAGAGGATATAATTAAAATCACAGTGAAAACATAGTATGTTCAAATAATTACTGCAACAAACTACTTTAGTTGAGTAAGAAGTAAAAGTGTAAAACTAAAAATTTACTGTAGTTGTATAATAGAAGTTTACAAATATTGAATTAGAGAATATCTCCACAAAACTGGCACGAAAACTTCCTCAAATAATCACTACTATACAATTTGGGAAGCACAAAAGAATATAACTTTCATTTTGTAATATAATAAATCTCTTGTATGTCTTCATATTACTGGGAAAAAAATATTTTGTTTCAAACATTCCTCCACCCCAACAAACCCCTTTTTTTTCTTGTGAATAATAAAAATATTTAACTATAGAACTAATAATGGTAATTTGCTGCATACTCCATGCAAGAATCAGTTAAATCAACACAAAAACAAAAACATGTAAAATGAAATTTTCCAATTAGATATAGATACCATTAAAGAATAAAAACTAAGGCACACCATCTCAAAACAATCAATAGAACATATGAAAAGAACAATGACAACAGAAATATATAGATAAAGGAACATCACTATATCTCTCAGGAAAGCCCAACTCCAATTAGATATATTTTCATACTATTTGAATTCTATTGGTATGTTTTTATTTTGTTGAATTAATCTAGTTTTATTCAAGTAATTTAAAATTTTTAATATAGGCAGATA
>NC_029792.2:34045880-34052466 GCF_000816755.2 Arachis ipaensis
ATTATTTTAGTCCATATCATATTTTTTTCTACTCCATAAAGTTATTAGCATCATATCATATGGATAACACAATATTTAGACTAAATCGAAACATAATACTCTAAACTCTATAATCATAAACACTTATTGAACCTCCCAAATTATAGAATTTATAGTGATTCTGGACAAAATTCTAAGTAGTGATAACATATTTATTAAAAGGGAGGAGTTTAGAGTAGTTTTAATCATGTGAAATTAACAGTTAAGAACTGTTAAATCATGATTTAATCAAACTTATCAAATTTTTTAACGATTTTTAAGTTATAGCTTTACATAGAAACAACAATACGTGTATTTTTATCTTTTTTTAAAACTAGCCAACTAGTTAATCTCGAAATTGAAATTTAATTTTCTAAACATAAGTGAAATTACTAGGATTTTTTTCAAAAATTGGTTGAGATAAACAAAATATGATAGGCCATTGTTGTCAAACTCTCGAGTTAACTCGTAAACTCGTACGAGTTTACAAGTTTAGATATGGAATCGAGTTGGCTCGGGCATAGACTCTATCCTGAGTAAACTCGGATAGACTCAGCTAGACTCGGTCAAACTTTGTACCAGAGCCACCATTTCACAGGATCATTCGAAGCTGGACTCCATCACAATTGCAGAAGCAATAAAGCCATTGGTTGAGGCTGACCCCTCCTTAAAGGTAAAATCGGTTATAGCAGAAGTGCAATCAAAGTTCAACTACACCGTTAGTTATCGGAAAGCATGGTTGGCTAAGCAAAGGGCAGTAGAAAAAATATTTGGAGGTTGGGAGGCATCGTACGAAGCGTTGCCTATATGGTTTGAGGCCATGTGTCATACAGAGCCATCAGCTGTTGTCCATTTTGAGACTATGCCTGCATATCAAGGTGATGACTTGGTCGGTGATATTCGGGTACTGCATAGAGTATTTTGGAGTTATTACCCCTGCATCAGGGCATTCAGACATTGTAAGCCAGTTGTCCAGGTGGACGGGACTTACTTGTACGGAAAGTATAAGGGTTGTCTACTAGTCGCAGTTTCACAGGATGGCAACAACAATATCGTCCCAATTGCGTTTGCTATTGTCGAGGGAGAGACTTCTGATGCATGGCACTTTTTTCTTAGTAACTTGCGTCAACATGTTGTCACTCGGGATGGTGTGGGACTAATATCCGACCGACACGAATCCATCAATGCAGCTGTGGAACGGAGTAACGGAGCTTGGTCACCTCCTAGAGCTTTTCATATGTTCTGCATCAGGCATATAGAGTCGAATTTTCTGCAAAAATTCAAGGCACCGTACCTCCAAAAATTGGTCGTCAACATAGGTAACCATTTACTAAATTTAAGTAACTTATTAACAGAAATAACCTTCAATATTTGTTTCGACATCTATAATTATTCTTTTTTTTTTGTTGCTATCCTCTAGGATATTCGAGGACGGTGTGGGAGTATGAAGTGCGTTACCAGCGATTATGGGAACGGGGGGAAGCGTATACAAACTGGTTAAACCGAATTCCTCATGAACAGTACGCATTGGCGTTTGATAGTGGATACCGATGGGGTCACATGACAACGAATCTAGTGAAATGCATCAATTCAGTGTTGAAGGGTGCACGCAATCTTCCCATTACTGCTCTTGTCAAGGCAACATTCTACAGGCTGAACGAGCTTTTCACCAAAAAAAAAGAGCGGAGGTAGAAGCGCGGATTAATGCTGGCCATGTGTTCTCCGAAGTCGTGACCTCGAAGTTGCATGCAAACCAACTTGCATCAGAAAACATTCAGGTCAGTTGCTTTGACCGGCAGAATGAGGTCTTCGAGGTGCGTGAGATGCCAAGTGGACTGGAGTTTGCAGTCGATCTACGTGGCCTTCGATGTGACTGTGGTGAGTTCCAGGTGGACCGGATCCCCTACAGACATGTGTTCGCATGTTGCGCCAACCAGCGACTGGATTGGAAACTGTATGTGCATGATGTGTATAAGATGGACTAAGTTCGGCGGGTGTACCGAGCAAGATTTAGGCCACTAGTTAACCCGACGACATGGCCTGCGTACAACAGTCCTCGCTTCGTACCGAATCCGTATCTGAGACGTGTCTCGAAAGGGCGCCCCAGGATGACGCGCTTCTTGAATGAGATGGACACGCGAATGTTACGTCGTCCTAGGCGATGTACGCTATGTGGAGCTGAGGGACACAGTCGTAGTAGATGCCGTCAGTCAGCTGGTACAAATGCCGACAGAGATGCTCAGTAGGTTCACATTGTGGTAGGTGTAGACCGGCACTAGTATGGCATGGGTTGTCCATTTGAGATAACTTGACCTGATATGTGTAACATTGTATAACGTTTTTAATTTGTTTTTATTTTAAAACAGTTTTTATTTTATAACATTTTTAATTTGTTTTTATTTTAATGTGTACCAGATGTATGTGTTAAAAAATAAAACTGATACGTATCACAAAAATATATTATAATTTGCGTACTTGTTGAACCGGCAGATCCGCATCACAGCTTTCCTGGTTGAATCGATTGGTCCGATAATCAGGTTTTCTGGTTGAACCGGCCGGTCCGGTTCAATCAGTTTTTCTGATTGAACCGACCGGTCCGCTTCACAGGCTTTCTGGTTGCACTGGCCGGTCCGGTTCACAGTTTTCCTAATTGAACTGGCCGGTCCGGTTCATAGTTTTCTTGATTGAACTGGCTTGTTCGGTTCACAGGTTTTCTCATTGAAACCGGCCGGTCCGATCCAATTTTCACATCAGTACATATACGATACCTGTAGCTTGTTATAATATGATCTCAATTGTCCAACTGAGTTATATTGACATGATATCTATAGCAATATACTCAGCTTTTTATGAAACCTTAATACGTAGTCAAGATCAATAATACCTGAATAGGGTCCTTAATGCATAAATACTCTAAACATACAATATAAATCTTACCATAGTCCATCTCAGTAATTCAAAATGTCCAATAGATACAAATTAGTCTAAACACAGTCCAGGTGATTAATACTTAAATAAATAATTTACACCACAACTACTTTCTCATGGCCCACTTCACATCATTGACAAAATTCTTGCATTTCTTGGCCGCCTTTTTGAAGACAGAAGGAGTGTAGCGACTAGCGCTACGACGTGGTGGATCAATCCTCAGATTGTAACCTTTGGAGGTTTCATCCGGAGTGCGTGCCTGACCTGTATACAATTTATAAAAAACAATTAAATGTAGTACATCAGGTAATCAAAGCAAGACATATACCACATATCATTTACTAAAAGTCAAACAAAGATGCCAATTATGAACAAAAAATAAATAAGTAATCGAACATGTAAAGTAAAATACAAAACATAATACTATCATTACGAGATTCCTCATCCTCATCGAACTCCTCTATTTCATCATCCTCATGATCCTCCTCGTCATCCGAGTCATCTACTAGATACGCATCGGTCTCTTTCTCGAGTGTGTTAGCATTTTCCTCAATGAGTCCCATGGAAACACGGTTAGGGTTCTGACTAAAAAAAGCTCCGCGTCCACCGTCACTCTTACTAGAGTTAACCGACACAAACCCCCCAGAAGCAACTGATGAGGTATGGCCCAGATACCTCGCATCCAATGAATACCTACCTGCCATGAACTTAGGCTGATGTCCATATTGTGATAGTCCAGGATCTGCAGACATCAACCCAAGCAACTGGCTAAAAGAACCTCCTTCTCCTGTTTCAAACAGTGAGGTTCCCCAATATTGTTGACTTATTGGAACTGATGGGGGGAACTGTGTCTGAGGTACATACTGGCTTGAGGACTGAGGTTGTTCTTCTGGAATCGGGTTTGGAGGTAATATATGCGGCGAATGTGGCTCTTGTCCTTCATTGTCATCATCCATATCCTGACTACCCTCATCGGTATCCTGATTATCCTCATCCAAATCCTGATCACCTTCATCGATATCCTGATCACCTTCATCATTATCTTGACCCACAAGATTTGACAAGTTCAAGTGGTCCCCATATTTTGATCGGTACCAATGCATGTAACTATTTAGTAGATGATGTGAAGGCATGGGAAGCTCAGATAGAACGTAGTTATACCTGTTTGACCATTGCATCACCCAATTTGAATGACTCAGTTCCGTGGCCCAATTAAGATTCTTGGGACCAGTCAGGATTTCTCCGTGCGCCTTGTCTAGATTCCGCTCCTGACTAGGTAGTCCCTGAACAAAACCAAACTGTCGCCTAAACCTATCGGTAGCATGCCACTCGATACATTCAAATGATACCAACGGAACTGTAGCGCTCCAAATAACCGACTGCATGTAGATTTCAGGAGGAATGATGTTCGGATCCACGCGATCCACAGCATAAGCAACCCAAACAAACTGGAAAAAATAAAGGAACCTCATGATCACAGTCCACAATGCCAATTACAATAACAATGCTGTATAATTATGTCTCAGACCCTAAACCGAAAACTAATACTACTTTAATTAAAACACACCTGCCCTTCCTGAAGTTCGTCAAATGCCTTCCTAAAGTGAGCTAACTTCAGAAAATTTAAAAAAATACTTACATAATCAGGATCATTGAAATAATGACTAATATGAAGCTCAGATCGATCAACATCTTTAACTTTGTATTTTTTTGGCATTGTTGTTGCTCCTCCACCATGCAAAACCCAGAGAAAGGAAGAAGAAGGTGACTCTGAGAGTGAAAGGTTAGTGAGTGAAGTGTGTATTCGGATGGTGAGAGAGGGTGCTTTTCTTTGTGTGTTTATTAGGGGCACCGTTTATGGATCAGCGGGGAAGCGACGCGTGTCCATTGTTAGACCAACTCGGACCGTGCGATTGGTCCACTGGAAATCGGACGGTCCGTGAAGCTCAGCCAACTCGGAGGGTCCGAGTTCCTCACCAACCTGAGCCAAATGCACGCTACTCGGACCGTGCGTTTTGTGGCTTGAACTCGGAGGGTCCGAGTTGCTTCAGCCCTGACACCACAACTTGGTTACACACCTCCCACCCCCATATCATACTCATACACCAGCTAGGGAACAATATGTAAATTAAAAAGCGAAATATGATATGTCTATTAATTAGCAGAAAAATATAGTTAAAGAACCAACTTTTAACTATCCACACTAACCAATGTTGTTTTTTAATTGTAAAAATTCTATTTTTAGAAGGTTTAAGATTTAACTTGTAAACAAAATTTATTTTAAAAAAGTTAGTTGAGATTGACGAAAAGAAATAAACTTTCTAATTAAATTTTTATTGATTTTTTTTATTTTAACTCTTAATACATAATTATTGTAAATATATGAAAAAAAAAACATTCTAGCTATTCATCATTGTAATTTCAAATTATAGATATAGCGATGTTAAACAAAATTTATTTTAATGTATTTTTGCCCCTATGATTAAAATTGTTTGGGGCTGTTACGAGTTGGAAAGGTTTAAGGTTTGGAGGGTTTAGCATTTAGGGTGTGAGACTTTGGATTTATGGTTTATAATTAATTATTTAGAGTATTTGTAGGGTTTAGGATTTAGAAATTTTATGTTTGGATGGTCTAGGGTTTTGCGGTTTAGGGTGAAGGATTTAGAATTTAAGATTTTGATTTATGCTTTCGGATGTAGATTGTTTGCAGGGTTAAGCCAAATAAATTTAGGTTTTAGAGTTTGAGAGATGTATGGTTTGAAAGGTTTAGGATATTTGTAGAGTTAGGTCAAATATTTTTAGAGAAGATGACATTTTTCTTCTTTACAAAATGTGTAATGACATTCTCTTTATCTCTAACCCTGAAATGTATACTTTTCTGTCTCCTCTACTTTGAGGGTTAAACGACACGGCCGCATGTGAGGAAGTGAGGTGGCGGAAGCTTGATATTGACGTGTGTTGGTGGCGTTCTGGATAGAGGAGACAATTTCTTATGCGAAGCAATTGTGCCAGTATTGTGTCAGACGTCATGTGAGTTAATTACGTTTATTTAATCTTCAATTCTAATATATGATTTAGTATAAGTTGTCTTCTTGAGATAATTGAAAATTTAAAAGAAGAAATGAGATATCTATTTATGAAGTGGTTAGATAGAGTTTTTATAAATATTTTTATATTTATTTTTAAATTTTGCAATTAAAAATAAAAAAGCAATAAACAATATAATTTTGTCACTTTTATTATTTTTACTTTATTTTTCTTATTTTAGACTAAAAAGCATTTGGAAATTTTTTTTTAAGTTTTAATTTGAAGTGTATAAATTTGTTATTTTGACCTTATTTTTCATACCTGCTAATGTGCTCCCCTAAATCTTAAACCCTATTAACCATAAATAATAATAAAAGTACAATTATATATCCTATGTTCTTTTTTATCAAATCCAGTTAAATCGTTATAGCATTCAGAAAAGAATCAAATTTCAACAAATTATAATTAACAAGTTTTAGTTTCGTTATTATTAAACAAGTATACAAAATTCTACTATTTTTCCATGATAAAGCTTTTTTAATTTTATTTTCATGTTAAAGTAACTTTATTTTATTTTAATAACTACGAAATTAGTTTATATTTATTATATCGT
>NC_029792.2:34052511-34071920 GCF_000816755.2 Arachis ipaensis
TGAATATAAAATAAAAATAAAATGTAAAAAAATTATTGTATTTTTTTATTATGTAACTAATAGTTAATAGTTAGAATAGTAAGGAGTAACATAGTTTAGTGGCATGGAGAGCAAGCAGGCATGAAGAAGACCAAAGTTTGAGGCTCATCTTTGTCGATATTTTCTATTTTCTCTTAAACGGTTTGGTTGAATCGGTTTTAGACAATTTTAATCGTCTTCGACTGAGTCTTAACGTTAAACAGTTCACAGCTTAGACCGTACCGGATGGAAGTCCGGTTCATCGATTTTACGGTCGAATCGGCCATTCCAGTTCAATTTCCACAACTGTGAAAAATACTAAATGGTTCGGTGGGCCTTTTGGGCCGGTATGATCCATGCTTTGGTTCATAAATAAAAAAAATATTATTATTATATAAGAGTATGCCACCAAAATAGAAAAAATAGGAGCTTAAACTAAAAAAAAAAAGAATATGCCATTAATAAAAAATAAGAAATATTTACAGAGTTGTTACTGTGGGTGAAGAGAAGACAGTTTGGCGACTGAATCACGTAGTAATATTCAGTGTCCACGTCCACACCGTGTCAGCATCCATCATAATCCTGCAATGTTGACTGTTTGTAGAGACTAGAAAGAGATGAGTGGAATGAAAATAGATTTCTGTGTGAATAAAATTCTAGTTGTATAATTTTTTTATTTTTTTGTTACAGTAGAATTAAATTTTTAACGTAGATCTTTTGTCTGGAGTGATGATTTTATTTCTATGTTTTATATTATTTAGTTGGTGTTAATACTTAATAATAAAGAAAAATACTTAATAATAGTTATCATGTCTAATTTTAAATATTATATTATTATGTTTGACGGTAACATATTTTATTTAAATTAAGGTATTCATGGTAGTAATGAATTAAATATTACTTATAGGGACTTAATTAATAAACAAAATATCATACTATTATTGAAGAGCTCATTTTTTACGTCAATAATAATAATAATAAATCATGTATTCAATTGTTAATCTCATGTCATTGTTATTGTTGATAGTATGGTTTAGTTGAGGTGGCTCTATATCGGGTGTTTGGCTTTCAGATAGAGAAAGAGAAGCCCTCTGAGACAGTGAGTTATCCCTACCAACTTTTGTGAAAAGCAGTAGGCATGGACATTGGAAAGTACCGGTTTTATGCTGTCCGGAGGAGACAAGTTCCTGGCATCTATACGTCATGGGAGTACTGTAAAAAACAAGTTCATGGGTTCAAAGATGCCAAGTTCAAGTGTTTTCGCATCATAAAACATGCCTAAAGCCTGGTTTGGAGTGATAGATCCAACATTGCTGCCGCCTCTACTTTCGAAGCTTTCGATTACAGTTAATCTTTAGACGGCACTATTGCAGCAACCATTCTCTCTATCCACACAGTTCAACGCCATGCAAGTAGGCCCAACAGTGGGAGAGTCATCACAGAAGACAACCGTTCGTTGTTTTTAAACACCACTAGGTAAATGGCAAGTGTTGGTATGGTTATGATTTGTGTGTTTTATATTTTATTGATTTCCATAGCTAATGATTATAAAAGATTTTGGGTATTTATCATGGTCATGGTGGTCTAGGTCTGGATCTTGCTCCAAAAACAATTCTGAATCAATGTGTTGGTTAAAGACATGGAGGTGTACCTAATCCGTGTGTGTTGTCAGCTGAAGATTGATTATCCTATCTTTAGCATGTGAGAGTTTTTTTTTTTCAGATAGTGGAGAGTTGCTTCATGGCTATTGGGTGACACTACAATGCCAACAACACGATATTAACTGGATCGTCGAGGGTGGGTTCTCATCGGACGAGGGGAACGCGAGGCAAGACGCCTCGTTCAAAATGTTGGGGAAGGTGTTAACGTTCATCGGAAAGGACATCCACGACTACAACTACAGGACCGTCGCAGGTTTGAGAGATCGGGTTGAAGAACTGGAACGACAATTGTCAACACCAGCTAACCAGCAAATTCAAAATCTTGAATAGGAGAATCAAAAGCTTAGATCCAATCTTGACATGTTTAACAAGTTATTTGAGACTTGAATTGTGGGATGACTTTAGTTTTCGGTTTCGCTGTTGACGGTTTAGGGTTAGTTTGGTGATTTACTATGGTCATATTTAGTAATTACTCTTGTTTATGTTAATGTTTTCCTGCTGTTAACATTGAAGCTGACTCATGTTACGTGGTCAAGGGTGATTTTGCTGTGGGGTTTACTTTGCTTTCGACTAACATGGAATGATACTTGATGAAGTGATTATGAATATGTTAATGTTAATGATTTATTTTAGGCATGTCGTGTGTTTAAATTAATTATATTCAAATTTAATTTATTTAAGTTGACTATTCATAGGGAAAGTAAAGTTAAGCATGTTGCTACAAACATTGTTGTCAAACTCTCGAGTTAACTCGTAAACTCGTACGAGTTTACAAGTTTAGATATGGAATCGAGTTGGCTCGGGCATAGACTCTATCCTGAGTAAACTCGGATAGACTCAGCTAGACTCGGTCAAACTCAGACAAACTCGTGAGTCTAGGACCGAGTTAGCGAGTTTGTGTTTTTCTTCATTTTTGCTCAAAAATGCATCATTTTGAAACCAAAAAAACACTTTTATTTTATTAGGGTTACGATAACACTCCCAAAGAATGAAAGAAAACTCACTCCCAACTCACTCATCTGCGTTGTTTCTCTCAAGTCTCACTTTCTCCATGTTCTTCCGCAGTCGCTGTTTCCCGTCGAGCTACTGTTGTTCGCTTGCGTGTGCTACCTCTGCTCTGATTTGCGCCATTATCTTTGTGAATTTTACCTATGTTGTCCTCTGCTTTGTATTCTTTACATCTTCACTATCCACAACTCCATCGTGCTATCACCGTTCACGAGTTCGACTACTTCTCCTACAATCCTATCTCTACTCTGGTTTGCACCGTCGTGAAATCCATGACTATTTGTCGCCGTCGTTTCGTGCTGTTGCTGCACCCTCACCACTGCTGCCTGCTGCACCCTTGTCTTCAATATGCTGTTGTTGGGACTTTGCCCCTTCTTTTCTTCTGTATCCTCTATTTTTTGTATGCCTTTTGCCCTTTCTTTCAGCCTTTGCTTCTTGATTTAGTTTTTTTTGTTTTATGCTTTTTAAATTTTATTGCTTCTAATTTTAGCCTATTGCTTATTGTTTATGTTAGATGGCGAGATGGTTCATCCAATCATATCTAATTAGTAATTAATTATTTTGATTAGAGTTAATTTGATTATTTGATATTGTTTAATGTTCAATTAAAGATTTAGTGTTACAGATTTAGAATTTTTAATTTTGTGTGTTCTATGTGTATTTGTATAAGAATAATTATAAAGGATTTGAATGTGTATTTTAAAGTATTTGTTATAATGTATGCTATTATTTTAATTTATTATGTGTTCTAAGATTGACATTATTAATTTTGAAGGGTTAGAATTGAGTAAATATACATTATGTGTATATATATAAATAACAGGTGAACTCGTACGAGTCTATGAGTTAACTCGCGAGTCGAGTCTAGGCAAGTTCCATGAGTTTACTTAGACTCGCGAGTTTGACAACCTTGGCTACAAACATAGAGACATAGGGTGTCAATGCTTATGTCTAATATATTTAAATTATTGATAAGGTAGACAGTCAAATCTAGCCTATAACTAGTACGATAGGGTGTAATTAGTTATAATTAAAATATTCAATAGAACTGATGATCTGAGAAGTAATAGCAACCAAACTCCTAGTCACATAGGGCGATTATTGTTGTGTTATTTATTTAAATTGATTTTCCAAGCATAAAGTAAGGTAAAGTCTGCTGCCAGTGCTATAGGGTTTCATTTACCTATTTGATAAGAAGGGAGGAGCTATGTGTCCTGTCTTGTCAATCGGATTTGAAGAAGTGTGAAGATATGATGGAAAAAATTTGATGTGTGGTTTAAAAATTACATAACAAACCCCTTGTTACATCTGACGTTAAACTCAGGAAAGATCTCATTTACCCTTGTTGTGTATTGGCCTACAAATTAAATTTGCCAAAAAATTTGACGGTTAAGAATTCTGTAATTGTTTCATGTATTTGCCATTGCAAATTAAATATCATGAATGTTGTTAAATTTGGATTTGGCCTTTTATAGTTTAGCAAATTTGGAAATGGAAACTGTATTTTGTTTATAATTTGTGGGTATCTTTTGTTACTATTCACTTTGGTCCATTAAGCTAGAACACAAAAAAAATCCTAACTCAATGAAACCAAATGAAGTGTGTATTACTATGTATTGTTAGATGCGACATAAGCCGAAGTCCAAAAAAAAATGAATACACTCATGTGAGACTCTACATGTGTGTGATATTTTGGCAATGCAATATAAAAGGGAGTCTTGTCAAGCACACTTGTTTCATCAACAATTGTATCCTCATCGTCTATTACGTTAATTGTACTGTACACCATGGAGTTACCGAAAGATGATAGCATGGACAGTACAATAAAGCGTCGTATGAGAGCAACAAAAGAGGAATCATTGGAGCGGGTGACCACAGTCGACGATGCAATCAACAGTATGGATGATCAAATAAAGGTATGGCTATGTTGTTGGATTTCAACAAAAGTTCATTTTTTTGTAGATCATCGATTTATTTCGTCACAGAGAGTTATTGTGACAAACTTTCCTACTGTCTTGTACAGCAACAGATAACTGGAGATGAAATGGTTATGGGCGTCCTCATGACACAAGAAAACCAAATATAGGCCCTAACGGCTATTGTGGCCCATCACGGTTGGGTGCTGGAACTTCTCACATCTTTGAATGTACTTATGGTTGGTGATAAGAAACTGACAATTGACCTGAAACTAAACTTGGATGCCGATGGAGGAATGGTGGCTTATCAACCCTCTGGTGCACAAGCAAGGCCAATGAAAGAGGTAGATAACACAGGAACGTTCCCAAGTGAAGCTCCGATGCAACAAGAGTGTCCTCCCCCAACCGCAAAGATGTTGTTTATTGTAGGTCGGAGCCACCGCCAACACAGATGGGCTGTCTAAATGAGGGAATAGTGGATACTCATCATCGAGCATCGTAAGTAACTTTAAAGGTGCGGAGTCATCCCACCTAAATGGTTTTCAAGCTATCCGTGTGTCATATTTTTGAATATTTTTTTCTATTTGATATCAGCGGAAGCTCTCTTTCAAGGATCAAAGGGAATTTTCGCACGACCACATTAGGAATATAAGGTCCACTAGTCCTGGCTCACCATGGACATTTTACACCCACAGGAGTGTCGAGATTAGGTTAGAGGAGACTCCAAAGGTACACAATGCACTACATGCGGGGTTCGACAGCCATTTTGTTATTTGTTTAGGGTTTGCTTTCTCACATTTCTTATGTTTTTGGAAAGAATGATTTGTTTTTGGCAAAAAAAAATTTTGGGGTCATCCCAACAAATGATGACTAAAGCTTTTTTGGGGCGGAATACGTTTATATTCGGACTGTAGTTGTTTTTCTTAACATATCAAGTCCAACAATTACATGCATTATTTTTTGGAACCTTTACATTTTCTACAATTTTTTTGAAGATATCTTTTCTGTGCCAAAATACCATTACAGTTGGATAATATGTGGGCCACATGTGGTTTTCTTTCAACCCAATTTATGTCACATAGGTGCATGGACTAGTTTTTGGAATTTTCACAATTGTTGGAATCTATTTAAGAGAGTTGTAGTTGGATCAATAACTGTTATACCTTGAACTAATTTTTTGTTCTAAAGAAAATAGTATTATCTTGGAGCCATTGGCTCCTCTCTTGAATTTTAAAACTTTTTGGTCTTTTATAATAACATTTTTATTTCCTACTATGTAAAAAATTTTATGAAGTTTCCAACATGTGTGAAACACTTCATAGATGTATTTTGTTTTTCTAAATTTTTGATAAGCAGTGTTTGGACATATCATTCTGGCCCCAGCAGGGATGCAATTTGTTAGTTACGAACTCGTTGTTAAGGCATACATTTTTGCTAACGACCTACAACCCAGGTGAGCAATTATGTCTTTGGTTCTCCTGTTCTATCCACTCAATGACGAGCACGTTGAAACTAGTTTCTCCAAGACGGTTCTTATATTCGAGGTATGTCATTTTCGCAGCAAAATCTTAGTGGAGAACGACCATTGCACCAGAAATCGGGAGGCCCTTTGGACATTGCGCCCAGGAGAAGAGGTTGTCGACGACATTAGTACCTTGATTGTGAATTTCATGCATTGGTTAAGTTTGTTTTTATTGTCATGCCTTAATTGTTTGTGGATAAGCTGCCAAACCAAGGTAATCAACCTGGTGGTGGCAATGGTATCATCAAATAAAGCTGAGAAACAAAGGTGGTGCCTGCCTACCATGTTTGCAGTGAGTATGTTCCGCGGTTCAATGGAATTAAGCGACATGTGTACTATTTTTGCATGCTCATTAGTATGCATCATAATCTCTTTACCACTCAATGAATTTTTTGTAACAAATAGCGTTGAGCCGAGGCTGTCATTGCAAGTCAACCCTGGACTACATCGTTGCTAAGTACATGGGTTTTGCTGACAATCTACTGAAGGTGCGCATTGACCATGTTAAAAACTTTATGAGTCGAATAAGATGTCATAACAAAATTTTATCTAAATGGGTTGTGTACGTGTTGGTGTAGATTTACGTTCCTCTCCACATGGGACGACACTAGTATATGATGATTGTTGACATGTGGGATCAAAATTTGATTTATCTGGATTCATTGAAGTTCAGTTGCGACAGACAAGCCTGAATAGACCAAATTTTGGAAGTTGTGAGTTCATCTCACCGCATTACTCATCCAACCCTTTAGTCTAACTTACTTTTAGCTATGGGATTCTTGAATGACCTTTTTTCTGATTATAAAATTCAAATTTTCAACAAGCAAGCATGATAATTTTTAAGCTTTATCAAATACATGATAATTATTTTGATGTGTTTAATATTTAATATACCCTTTTTTTATGTTCAACTATAATGATAAAAACTGAGCAAATAGAAGTATACTCTTTCTTTGATCTCATTTGTTTAGAGTATGACTATAGAAGTAGATACCTTTAATGTTGGTAACATCACCCTAAATCATGTAACATCAAGTTATGTCACTGTATCTGAGAACCTGTTTCTGAACATTATATCTCACTTAAAAATATAAGCTTGGTTACTTGACTTATTATTGTCTGACATGGCGGTGTATGAGTCTAAGACTAGTGTTTCGAAGTGTATTTCAAAATTCAGAACCCATGAGCCACACATTTCTCAACAGGCTGAGGACTCGTATGTTGTTACTTCGTTGACTTGTACCATATTACCATTCTTACTTTAATCATTATAATTGGTTCGTGTTTGCAGCATGGACTGCGGGGTTTGGGTTGCACAGTGGATGATCCAATATGATTTGTGGGCATTGTATAACCTACAGGTTAGCAACTCAAATGGTTCATGGTTAGATTGTGTCTTCTACTTGATTTAGGTTCAAGTTCATTTCATCACAAGGATGCTATAAGTGTTACCCTTGTGCGTTCCCATTTCAGGAGATCAATGATACCACTAGAATGACAATTGCTATTCATTTGGTTATGGGTGACCATAACCTAATTTCGAAAGAAGTTTAATAGAAGGCCGCCAAATTTTGGGATAGGAATATGATTTGTTCATACATGAAAGGAGTTAAACCAAGAAAGAGGAATTGTAGCCCTACAGGACCAGTTAGTCCCCAAACGTCATGTACAACGTATAACAACATTAAAGAGCAACCGTAGCCCTGTGGGACCACTTAGTCCTTAAACCTTGTGCACTAACAACATTTTTTTGGTGTTGGAACACTCTTCAAATGCATCAACTGAAGTATGGGATGCTGAAATTTCCTACGTTCATAGATTCGGTGTTCCATTTTTTGTACGAGATGCATGACGTGCAATCTAGGTTGAAGATATGTCTTGTGTCTATAGTTGTTGGTTTAACACTTTTCTTGCGTTAAACGCATCAATTGAATCCTGGGTTGCAGAAATTTTGTGTCCATAGTTGCCGGTGAAAAAGTTTTCGCTCTGTTGATAGTGGTTTCTGTTGTATGCACACAAGAATATTGTTGTATGACAGACTGTGAATGTTCCTCAATATGCTAATGTTCTAAATGAAATGTTACACTATCTTTTCTTCATTACACTTGGTCATGCCAAATACATGATTCACCATGGGACATCCTAGGTCCGAATGAATGAACAAGTTTAATATTAGATATAATACGCCGAGACAAGGAAAAAATGACCCATGATATTCCAGATTTTTTATTTGATCCAGTCATTTTTACCATTAATAAAATTTATTGCACAATTTTTGTTAACAACCTAAACACTATGTTTGCTTTGTGAAAATTAAACCACTTAAATTTAAGACTGCAAAAATAACAAGGCAAAGATAACAAGGCCAGTTAAAATATCACAGTGTTAATGATGATCGTGGTTACAAATCCAAATTCAAAGGACCACCAATTATGTTACATGAGTTGGATTCTACTACCTCAAACCAAATCGAGGTTGTCACGAGAGATGTTACAGCCGTTTGAAAACAAAAAAATAATGCAGAACGTGGTTCAGAGGTTACTTAGCCCAACACTATTATTATTATTGTTGTTGTTGTTGTTGTTGTTGTTGTTGTTGTTGTTTTCATTACAATTATTATTGTTCAATGTCTCCAAAGATGATAAGTATAGTTTCATCAAACACAAAATACATCAAGTTTAATAGGTATACTTCTTCATCAATTATATGTATTCCTATAGAAAATACCCGGACTCAATAATTTTTCATATAAATGAGTTAATTTGTTTTCTTTTTTTTCACGGATTCTGGAGAAAATAACGTTTCATTGACACTAAATTAGGTAGTAAACCACCCAACCAATCACATACTCAGTAGGGAGAGTCTTAAACTTCAGATAAGGCAATGTATAAAGTACAGTTATAATATTTGAAACTGAATTCTCTATTGAAATCCGTCTCAAGCTACTAGTTATGCTGAGAGCCTCGAACCTATTTGTGCATTAATATCAATTATCAGACTCATCAGCTGCACAAAGTAAAGTAAATTGTATCACCACATTTAGTTTAAGAATTTCTTATTCGGTGCCACTAGAACATGAGTGCCAAACTCATATTTTTTACCAGGACAAACTTAACAATCCATAGTAACTCATCCGTGTTACTTCTTATGTTCCTCTCGCATTCCAAAGTCTCACAACACCAGTTGTAGCATCTATTTTATCTTTTATTCTAATCTTGCAACTCGATTCCTCTAACTCTGCCTGTATAGCCAATTTATTAGCTTTAGGTTCACCCATGTTGCCCTTGTCGAATTAGACCTGCGCGGTAATCAGGGTGCTGCGATCATCATGAAGAATAACTTCTCACAATGTTTGAAACACATGAATGTATTTGCCACAATAAGAAATGAGAAGCGGCGTTTTCACCTTTTTCGTTGGCGATGACCCCTCTGACCCTAAATTTGTTGCTTCAAAAGCTTTGTTGTCTTCAACTTTTGAAATAACAGCACGATCCGCATTGTAGTGCCGTTTTGTGTGCCTTGTTTTCTTGCAATGGGTGCAGCGCCTCTTCTTTCTGACCTGCCTCAAAACATGAGGGGCACCCTTGGTCTTCACCACATCAGGGTCATATATCTCAACCGTATCTTTTTCTTTCTTCTGATGGACATGTTCATGGCCACTATCGAGTTCCGGTAAGAGTGTATGGATTCCGTTAAGCACATGTGAGAACAACGATGGGCTCCTAGCTCCCACATATAGCATCCACTGTGCGGCTGCATGAAGTTCTCCATGATGCAACAAGAAATCCCTCTCACTACCAACTTCTGTTATGTCGGCATATTTATCCAATGACTTTGCATTCTTGTGCCACCTTTTCAAAATGAACATCTCAGGAATCACAATCTAATGCTCATGCTTCATGACAAAAAATATGTGACGACAGGAATTCCCTTTTGGTTCCAAAAATGACATCGACACTCTAATTTCCTCGAAACTCTATTATACAACACAACAATCTCTCTACCCAGTTGGTCGTATTCCTCCAATGTGTACACCATTATTATTGAACATCTAATCTTGGCTAAAAAATTAACTGCACCGACACCCACTATTTCTTTCTTTGTATCGACAAAGGTCTCCCGTGTATATAGATCTACAGCATACTTTTCAAGAGGATCCAAACAAGTTGTCATAACTGGAGACCCATGAAGTGATCTAAATTGTGCAAGTAATTCGTTATTTTGGTAATCTCGCACGACCAACTCCAAATTTTGAACTATATCAAGAAGATTGTGCATTTACTTAAGAAAATTCTTTACGTATGCGTTATTACCTTCGCATTGGGATGTTGTCTGAAAACTGGCACAGAACTTGTCTTGAAGACCTACGCGTTAATACCTCCGATAAAATTCATATGCTGCTTCATCGCTTTGGAATGCCTTACTCATTATGTCTTCCTTACTCAACTGCAACACATCTCCATAGTCACCGGCTTGTTCATCCAACATTTCATCTCCAGTTTCAGCCATACAAATTTTCAATCAATTTATGAATTCAATAAATTCGACTAGGAGTACCCTGGAATGACAATTGCAGCAAAATAAATAATAAAATTTACTAATCACAAAGACAACAACAAAAATTCTCGTAACCAGTGTGATTGATTAATTCCGAATACAATACCTAAATCGTAAAACATAATATTTGATGAAAAACATCACACTATACTCACTTATCCACACTTTTGCAATACTTACCAAAACCAATACATGATATACTTGCATCTCTACGAATTGAGTGCAATTACCCTAAATATCACTTCATTTCAACATATGCATAAAGCACGCTACACTTGTACCCCTCATCAACTTAGGCTAAAAATTTTTACAATCAAACATGCAGCAGCAAGAAAAAGCTGTTTTTATTTCTAAAAAATTAATATCACTCGTCATTAAGTCAAGAAAATTTCTCACATGAAAAACTATATGCATTACCAACAAATCCCTAATAACACTTACAAATAAAGAAAATGTGGCATTAATTTAATTTTCTTATTTTTCATCGCATCGTCTTTTGTAAACAAAAACCCTCCGACTCTAATTTTAACCTTTCTTCAACCTCACAACTCAAACACACATTTGCATAAACATACAACCAAGCATAATCTTCAATGTACTAAATACATGTGATCTGTTGGAAAAGCTTACCTGGGGAAATGGTACTGACACTAATCAGCCCTGCTCCCGTTGCTTCCTCTTCGTACCCTTCGATTTCTCAAGCCTTTTAGTGTCTCCTGTCGTCAGCCTTCGCCCTCCTAACACTGACAGAGAGTCTGGGTTATCCTAACTCTTTCAACACTTTTTTTCACAGTTAAAACATCACAGTGTTAATGATGATCATGGTCACGAAGCCAAATTCAAAGGACCACCAAATATGTTACATGAGTTGGATTCTACTGCCTCAAACCAAATGGAGGTGGTCACGACTCATGAGAGATGTTGCAACCATTTGAAAACAAAAAAAATAATGCAAAACATGGTATGGAGGTTACTTAGCCCAACACTATTATTATTATTATTATTATTATTATTATTATTATTATTATTATTATTATTATTATTATTATTATTATTATTATTATTATTATTATTATTATTATTATTATTATTATTATTATTATTATTATTATTATTATTATTATTATATTGTTCAATGTCTCTAAAGATGACACAAATACACCAAGTCTATTAGATATACTTCTTCATCAATTATATGTATTCCAATAGAAAATATCCGGACTCAATACATGTGTTCTGTTGGAAAAGCTTACCTGGGTAAATGGTACCGACACTAATTAGCCCTGCTTCCGTTGCTTTCCCTTTGTACCCTTCAATTTCTTAGGTCTTTCAGCATCTCTTGCCGTCAGGCTTCGCCCTCCTAACACTGACAGAGAGTCTGGGTTATCCTAATTCTTTCAATACTTCTTTTCACGTAGTAGTAGTTGTTGTTATTGTTGTTGTTGTTGTTGTTAAACGGGGACTAAGCCCAGAGAGGGAGAAGAATTACAACACTAACCCAATCTATTTATTTTGCAAAAATAATCCAACTGCAAAAAATATTACTAGGCTCAAAATAGAAAACCCGAAATATTTAATCATAATAATTAAAACAAACTAATACTTATATTATAATTCTCTTTTCTCTGTCACACTCTGCAACTTCTGCTTCTAGTCAGGATTGCCATTCTTTTCGGAACCATTTAATACGTGTTCATCAGGCTGTTTCTCCATGTTTCTTCAGCAAATAAGAAAATTATTCCTTTCATCACCGTAGCATTGCCTTTTTAAAAATACAGTAACCAATTAGGCCATATGATAATTAAATATTACAGCTACATAATATCCAAACCTATAGATAGATATTTACATCTATTTATACTGTAGAATTTTTTTAAATAATTTGTGTATTTTTTTTCTTTTGTTTTTCTAAGTATTTATGTATGTATTTATATGTCTTAAAAATATTAATTAAAAAAATCTTAAAAATTAAAACTGTAAAAATTATAAATGGCAACCAATTTCGATAGCTACTTTGGTATTCAGTATTCACTGGATTTTTTATTTAAATAAATTAAATAAATATTTTATTTACTAAAATAAATGATTTTAAAAATTATTATGAAAATATGTAGGATTATTTATCTCATTTACAATGTAAATGTGATAAGTTTGTACGTATCTCATTTACAGAACGAGATAAGACAGTACGCACGCGTGACACATGTATATCTCATTTACAGTGTATCTGTAAACGAGATATGTGCAAGCTTATCTCGTTTATACTATAAACGAGATACGTGTTAAATTATAATGTTTATAGTGTAAACAAGATACAGTAAGACAAATTTCCAACAGCTATAAAAGGATGTGCAACTCTTGGCATTCTCCACAAATATTTTGATATGGCTGTTACAAACTCAAACGTTATAACTCGATCTCAGGCGTTATAGCTCGCCCAGAGCGTTATAACTCCGCCTCGCGCATTATGATTAGCTCCAACGATTATAATTCGGCTTCATACATAAAACAAATATCCTAACGTTCTGATATGATACCAATCTTCTTCAATGAAAATAAATTCTGAAAATGCAACTGTCAAAACTGGCCTCGCATATAAAGAAGGTAAGACGTTCTTATCAAGACATGATTTTCTGAATACATTGAACTGACTTAAGTATCGGAGTACCTTTTGCAGAATTGCAGGTACTCTTCCCCTTTGTTCTTTCTACATCAAGGCACAATCTCTGGACCAAAAGCTCAGACACTCAGACAACAAGCTCAAACTCAAGAGAGAAAGCTCGGAGTCGGCTATCAAAGTAGACGAGCCATACCTAGTCCAACCACGCAAGAACAATTGGCGTCCCTCGTGGGGCCCGAGAAATAAAATTCTACTACCCCTTTTCTTGACCTCAAAATTACCTTATCCATTCATAGCTGATTAACCTCCACCAACACTCTCCAAACTTCTTTGGATGGTGACCGAGCTGCAACAACCAAATTAGCGTATGGCGGAGGAAAATCAAAGAATGGCAAACAAAATAGCCGAGTTGACCAATGCTTGGATCGAAAATAATGATGATCGCAACGAACGCATTGAAGATGAGGAACATGATTCTGATCCAACGCATGTTTTCGAAACTCAGCAACACGAGGAAGCTCGGCACACTGACGAAGAGAACAAATCTGACAATGTTGTTGGGCCATTCACCGCTGATATCATGAACTTTCAAATGCCTAAAAGGTTCACTCTGTTGCCGACCTTAACCCCTTATGATGGGTTAGGCAACCTAAAGAAG
Organism: Arachis ipaensis; assembly: GCF_000816755.2. Classification (NCBI taxonomy): domain Eukaryota; kingdom Viridiplantae; phylum Streptophyta; class Magnoliopsida; order Fabales; family Fabaceae; genus Arachis; species Arachis ipaensis. The sequence continues at coordinate 34,066,472 of NC_029792.2, forward strand.
CATGTCAAGAAGTTCCGATCTATAATGATAGTAAATGGTGCATCCGACCCTATTTTATGTCGTTGTTTTCCTACCTTTTTAGACGGTCCTGTACTTGATTGGTTTTGTTCTTTGCCTGTAGATTCTATTTCTCGTTTTTAGGAACTCGCAAAACTTTTTAAAGATCACTTTGCTGCTTCTTCAATCTACCTACATGATTCTAACTACCTGAATACAATCAAACAAGGTCAGAACGAAATCTTGAAGGACTATATCTCCCGTTTTACAAAGGTCGCCATCACAATACCAGATCTTCATTCCAAAGTGCATTTACATGCCATCAAGAGCAGACTTCGACCAGGAAAATTTCAAGAAGCAATCATGGTTGCTAAGTCGAAAACACTCGCTGAGTTCCGTGAGAAAGCCAAGGGCCAGATGGAGATTGAGAAGCTCCGCCAAGCTCGGAAATCAGAAAAACCTCACCTTAACAAAGACGACGTCAAAACTCGAGACAGCAAGAAGACTTTTAAGCTAACTCCTCGTTATGATTCATATACTCAGTTTAATACAAAAAAGGACGACATCATCAAAGAGATTTGATAAACCCATATTTTATGATGTATTTTATGCTCAATTTAAGTGATTTATTCAATCTTTTACCCACTTATTCATGTAAATTGCATGGTTTTACTTTTCCTTCCTTATTATGTGATATATGTGAAAAATATGTTTCCTATGCTTTAAAAATATTAATTTTAATTACCCTTTATTACCATTTGATGCTGTGATTTGTGTGTTAAGTATTTTCAGGTCTCATAAGGCAGGAATGGCTTAGAGGACAGAAAGGAAACATACAAAAATGGAAGGAAAGCACAAAAATGGAGTTTTGAAGAAAAGGCAGCGACGCGAACGCATGGACGATGCGAATGCGTGCCTAGCACAAAAAGCTATCGACGTGAACGCGTGGATGAGACGGACGCGCGCCTTGAGCAGAACGCAAATGACGCGTACGCGTGACCGACGCGTATGCGTGACAAGGAAAACTCCTAGATGACGCGAACGCGTGACAGACGCCACGTATAGGAATCTGCAGAAAATGCCCCAGCAATTTTTGGACCCTTTTTTTTTGCCCAAATCCAAGTCAGAAACACAGAATATAAACCAGAGAATAGAGGAATCAAATAACAACAAATGATAGATACAATATTCACAATTTTTAGGTTGAGATGTAGTTTTTAGAGAGAGAGGTTCTCTCCTCTCTCTTAGGTTTTAGGATTAGGATTCCTTTTATTTTTATTACTCCAATACCAGGTTCAATATTTTCCTTTAATTAATATTTCTCTTCTATTTTTATTTATTACAATGCTTTTACTTGTTAATATTCCAATTTAGCTTACGAACCTTTTTATGTCAAGATTTGAATATTCTATTTAATGTTATTTGAGGTATTTCAGATTTGATTTTGCTTTATTTTATTTATGAATGCTTTTAATTTAATTTAAGATATTTTCCCCTTTTGGCTTTGGTTAAGTGATTAATAACACTTGAGTTATCAAACTCAGCTGTCGATCGAAATTGGAATTCTCTGCTGGTTAATTTGTACTCCAATAACTCTAGTCTTTGCATAGGAGTTGACTAGGACTTGAGGATCAAATTAATTAGTTCACTTAACTTTCCTTTTACACTTACTTTATCAATAAACTGCAATCCTTGCTTGAATATGAGTTGATTGTTCTTTAAGTTTGTGAATTTCTTGGTAACTAGGAAACCATTCTCATGCCACTCACTCTAACTTCCTTTTTAACTCCTAACCAGTTTAACTTTCTAACTTCTCTTTTTGGCTTTTACCTAACTACTTTAACTTTCTAACTCAAGGCATGATTACTGTTTTTCCTAATTAACTTGAATTCCACTTCTATTATATTTTAGATTGTGATTTTTCCTCTCAGACTTTTAACTCGAATACAATCCAAAATGTACATATATTTAACTCATTTCCTGCTTCTATTGCTCTTTTGCCTTTATGCTTACATTGACAAAAACCTACTTGCTTACTTATTTTCCTGCTTTAGTTCTTCAATTATATCCTGCTACTTCTACTTTTCAGGATGTCTGATCCCAAAAGTAAGGGAAAAGGCAAGGCAACTACAGGCAAACGGAAAAGAGGAGAATCTTCTACCTCTATCCTGGATATCCTTCACGACGATTCCTAGCGGGAAAAGAACTTTACCCCGCAGGAAAAGGCCGACCAGCTCCTCACTGCCACAGATCAAGTCAAATTTGCAAACAGATGCTGTGAGCTAAAGTATCCAGTTTTTGCCACTTCCAGGAACCTATACCTGGAAAGAACACTCAAACTTCCAGAAGAACTACAACAATACACCTCAGATCAGATAAAACAGAGAGGCTGGTTCTTCTTGGAAAGGAACTTGACTGAAGTTAACTCATCCTGGGTCCGAGAATTCTACTATAACTATTTCAAAACGACCCTGGATGCAGTCCAACTCAGAGGGAAGCAAATTCTAGTTACTGAGGAAGCCATTGAGGATATCCTCCAGCTTCAGCCTAAGTCAGATCAGCCGGATGGGTACCAAAAGGCTGAAGAGGATATGAGATTCATGAGATTTGACTAGGATGCAGTCAAGCAGAGAATAGCCCTTGATCCTACTATCCCATGGGTCATGGAAAAGAATACAGTGATGCCTAAGGGAATCAAGCTTATCTATCTGAATGATGAGGCTCGGCTTTGGCATCAAATTCTGAGTAACTACGTGATGCCAAGCACTCATGAGACAGAGCTCCCAGCTGCTATGATTACCCTCATCTGGTGTGTGATGGAGGGAAAGGACTTATATCTGTCCCGCTTTATCCGGTATTACATGGCCAGAGTCCATAGCAGAGGCACCCTTCCTTTTCCATACTTGATCACTCAGCTCGGCCGCCGAGCTGAGGTGCCCTGGGAGCTGGCAAATGAAAAGCAAACCGCCGCGGACTGCAAGAAGATCATCCCTCACAGCAGGAAGTTTCAGGCTTTGGGCTACAGACCTCCATTCTTTACTGCCTTCGGTGAGGCAGCCACATCCTCTGCTGCCCTTCAGCATCGACTGCCCCAGCTACCACCACAGCACCTCCAGCTGCTCCCGAGCCCATTTATCATCTCGTGCACCGACTCTTCGCACGCCTGGATTGTATGGAGCGTCGCAGCAAGTGACGCTATGAGCACTTAAAGTTCATGATCCGATCCGGCGGCGACATTCCCTCCGAGCCTGACACCTCTTCTGAGACATCTGATGCAGAGGCAGACGATCACGAGGAGACTGCACAGAGAGAGGCTGAGCAGGCAGGACCGGAGCAGGCTACGCCACAGCATGAGGAGCCACAGCAGATACAGCCCACAGACCCAGAGATTTCTCTACAGTCAGAGCCTCCACTTCAGCAGGCAGATCCTCAGCCACTACCTTAGACTACAGAGCCTCAGACCACCATAGAGACACCCACTGCCCATCCTTCCGGAGATGACACTTCTCACACCCAGCTTGAGTGAGCATCGAGGACGATGCTATTATTTAAGTGTGGGGAGGTCGCCATCTCTGGCGTACTTTATTTTGGTGAACCACTTTTCAGACTCTTTTTATCCTATTTTGCTTATTTTTCTATATTTTTGGATTTATTTTTATCTTTCAGTACTTGCACACTTTTCTTTTGCTGTATTTTTACTGTATTTCCGCATTTTGCACTTTAGTCTATATATTAGATATTTAGTTTAGTCTAGTTGCAATTTTAGTTATTAAGTTGTGATATAGAACATATAGATTAATTAGTTTAGTTTACCCTTTTAATATATGATAATTTGGATTAATCGAAAATAAAAAAAAGTAAACTAGAAACTTTAGTATAACAGAATCACAACAATCCACACACTGTATATATATAGCAATAAATGTTGGTTAATTTACACAACATTTTTCAAGGAAGAACACTAAGATTTTAAGAGCCACCCTCAGATTCACATTGAGAATAATGAGAACTCTTGATTTCTACTTGCATGACATACATAACTGATATATGGTTTTTGAGCCAAAAAATACACAACCTGTGAGTTTTTGAGCTTAATTGTATGGTTATATTATTTAACCATAATTATTTCATTCTTGTGTGTTCGCCCTTCTTTTTTATTCTGGTGATCTTTACTTTGTTTCAATCTATTTATCCAATATAGAATATAGATACATACCAAGAGATGATTGAGGCCATCATTTGAATTTTTCCTCACTTATCCCAAATAAGCTTACCTTTTACATCACCCTTGTTAGCCCCCTTGAGCCTTTTAAATCCCCTCTTATTCTATGACCACATTACTAGCCTTAAGCAGAAAAACAAATTAAAAATTCCAAGTTGAATCCTTGGTTAGCTTAAGATAGAAATTGTGATACACACTAAGTGTGGGAAAACATGGAAACATGGGTTGATAGGAAAGGATTAATTCAATAAAGTAATAAGAATTTTGGGAGCATGCTCATATGAAACAAATTTAAATTAAAAACACCATGTGCATTGATATATGTTCTGTTTATGTATCAAAAAAATCCTTTTAGTTAAATAAATAAGGGGACAAAATTACCCCAATAATAAGCTTATTGAAGAAATCAATGCACATAAGGTGAAAATCAAGGTAAAGTTAGTACATGAGTATGTAATAAAATGGAAAAATTTGGGTAGCTAGGTAAAGCATCTTAATTTATATGTTAGGTGAGATTTTAGACTAATCAAGGATTCACTTTGTTAGCTCACTTAGCCTTATATATACCCTTACCCTTACCTTACTCCATTACAACCTTGAGAAAGATCTCATGATTTTTGTATGTCTGTATTCAATATTTGTTGATTGGTTAGATGAAGAACAAAGCTTTAGAAAGCAAGGATAGAAAAAGAATAGAGTGATTAACCTAATAAACACTGAGTGACTAGAGAGTAAACACAAAATCCAGTGAGGGTTCAATAGCGCATCTCCATATATTCAGATTTAATTGTTAATTGTCTTGCAAGTTTGTGAAATATTTTTACCCAACTCAATTGTGAAAGTGCTTTAACATGATCTAGGTTTGGCTATGCATATATGATTCCTTGAAAATATGAAACAAATTAACCACATGTAAGCTTTATATATATAGGTGGATATCAATTAAAATTGCATGATTCATGTAGGTAGCTTGCATTTAGAATAGATTGCATTGCATAAGATTCCACCATTCTAACTTTACCCTTTCTCTTGGATTTAGCATGAGGACATGCTATTGTTTAAGTGTGGAGAGGTTGATAAACCCATATTTTATGATGTATTTTGTGCTCAATTTAAGTGATTTATTCAATCCTTCACCCACTTATTCATGTAAATTGCATGGTTTTACTTTTCCTTCCTTATTATGTGATATATGTGAAAAACATGTTTCCTATGCTTTAAAAATATTAA
>NC_029792.2:34072390-34086601 GCF_000816755.2 Arachis ipaensis
TTTAGAAAAGCAAGAATAGAAAAGAATAGAGTGATTAACCCAATAAACACTGAGTGACTAGAGAGTAAACACAAAATCTAGTGAGGGTTCAATAGCTCATCGCCATATATCTCTGCTTAATTGTTTAAAATTGTCTTGCAAGTTTGTGAAATATTTTTACCCAACTCAATTGTGAAAGTGCTTTAACATGATCTAGGTTTGGCTATGCATATATGATTCCTTGAAAATATGAAACAAATTAACCACATGTAAGCTTTATATATATAGGTGGATATCAATTAAAATTGCATGATTCATGTAGGTAGCTTGCATTTAGAATAGATTGCATTGCATAAGATTCCACCATTCTAACTTTACCCTTTCTCTTGGATTTAGCATGAGGACATGCTATTGTTTAAGTGTGGAGAGGTTGATAAACCCATATTTTATGATGTATTTTGTGCTCAATTTAAGTGATTTATTCAATCCTTCACCCACTTATTCATGTAAATTGCATGGTTTTACTTTTCCTTCCTTATTATGTGATATATGTGAAAAACATGTTTCCTATGCTTTAAAAATATTAATTTTAATTATCCTTTTATTACCATTCGATGCCGTGACTTGTGTGTTAAGTATTTTCAGGTCTCATAAGGCAGGAATGGCTTAGAGGACAGAAAGGAAACATACAAAAATGGAAGGAAAGCACAAAAATGGAGTTTTGAAGAAAAGGTAGTGACACGAATGCATGGACGACGCGAACGCGTGCCTAGCACGAAAAGCTATCGACGCAAACGCGTGGATGACGCGGACGCGCGCCTTGAGCAGAACACAAATGACGCGTACGCGTGACCGACGCGTATGCGTGACAAGGAAAACTCCCAGATGACGCGAACACGTGACCCACGCGAACGCGTGACAGACGCCACATACAGGAATCTGCAGAAAACGCCCCCAGCGATTTCTAGACCCTTTTTTTGGCCCAAATCCAAGTCAGAAACACAGAATATAAGCCAGAGAATGGAGGAATCAAATAGCAACGAATGATAGATACAATATTCACAATTTTTAGGTTGAGATGTAGTTTTTAGAGAGAAAGATTCTCTCCTCTCTCTTAGGTTTTAGGATTAAGATTCCTTTTATTTTTATTACTCCAATACCAGGTTCAATATTTTCCTTTAATTAATATTTCTCTTCTATTTTTATTTATTCTAATACTTTTACTTGTTAATGTTCCAATTTAGCTTACGAACCTTTTTATGTCAAGATTTGAATATTCTATTTAATGTTATTTGATGTATTTCAGATTTGATTTTGCTTTATTTTATTTATGAATGCTTTTAATTTAATTTAAGATATTTTTCCCTTTTGGCTTTGGTTAAGTGATTAATAACACTTGAGTTATCAAACTCAGCTGTCGATCGAAATTGGAATTCTCTGCTAGTTAATTTGTACTCCAATAACTCTAGTCTTTCCATAGGAGTTGACTAGGACTTGAGGATCAAATTAATTAGTCCACTTGACTTTCTTTTGTTTAGCAAGGGTTAATTACAGAGGGAGCAGAATCCAATTCTCATCACACCTGATAAGGATAACTAGGATATGACTTTAATTTCTTATACCTTGCCAAGAGATTTTATTATTATTAATTTATTTTTATTGTCATTTAAATTACTTGCTCCTTTTTTCAAAAACCCAAAAATATACCTTTTTACATAACCAATAATAAATCATACCTCCCTACAATTCCTTGAGAAGACGACCCGAGGTTTGAATACTTCGGTTATAAATTTTATTGGGTTTGTTACTTGTGACAACCAAACTTTTGTACAAAAGGATTCTCTGTTGGTTTAGAAGCTATACTACCAACGCGATTATTTTTATAAAATTTCTTTACCGATAGAAAAATCGATCGTCAAGATCCTAAATTCAAAGCTCATCAAACCTCTCCGGAAGGCCGAAAATTATCAAGACACAAAGAATGTGGATAAATCTAAATATTGCACATTTCATCAAAAGCATGGACACACTATTGATGAGTCCATGATTGCTAAAGATCTGTTAGTGCGACTAGCTCGGCAAGGTCATCTAGACAAATATATCAGTGGACACATACAAAAACATGCCACATCCTCTACCGACCACACATCCACAGGGAAGTTTCCCGAGATAAAGACAAAGCAACTCATAATCATCCTAACCAACCGCGAGGCATTATTAACTGTATTTCAGGAGGTTTTGCAGGTGCAGGAGCAACAAGCTCGGCCAGAAAGCACACATACGGAGCTATGCTCTCAGTAGAAGGCAATATGAATGGAGCCCACACACCTCATTTTCCATAAATGACATTCTAACCATCTAATTTCAATGCTAACACAACAGATCTAGATGACCCAGTTGTCATTTCTATCCAACTGGGGGATCTTTTGGTTCGCAAAGTGTTGCTAGACCCAGGAAGTAGTGCAGACGTTCTGTTATATTCTACATTTCAAAAAATAAAGCTGAGCAATAACATACTCCAGCCCTCCACTGGAGACCTGGTCGGATTCTCAGGTGAACGTGTCCTAGTATTGAGATCTGTGTGGTTCCAAACCACACTCGATGAGCATCCATTATTTAAAACTTCTGACATTTAATACTTAGTTGTCAATTGCTTTATCCCTTATAATTTAATACTTGGCCGACCTTTTTTAAATAAGTTCGGCGCTATAATCTCTACAATTCATCTCTGTGTTAAGTTCCCTTGGCAGGACGATCTTATTGCAACTATCCACAGTGACTATCGTGAAGCTCGTCAGTGTTACAACATCAGTCTGAAACTTCCAAACTGACCCATAGTGAACAATGTCCATAATTCTGATGAACTCCCAGCACTTGCAGACCTTGACCCAAGAGCGGAGTTCCTTGAGTGACCAACACCAATGGTGGAACTACAAAAAGTATATTTTACTAATGATCCTAATAAGTTTACTTATGTTAGTACACTCTAAGCTAGAAGGAAAAAAGTTCAATTCAATCATTCCTACAACAATATGCCGATCTTTTCGTATGGACCCCTGCTGATATTCCCGGGATTGATCCCTCAATCATCTCTCACAACTTGGCACTCAACCCATCTTCCCGACCTATATCTTAAAAAAAACAAAACCTCGGCCTTGAGAAAAAGCAAGCGTCCTTAGAAGAAACACAGAAGCTCATCAGGGCCGGTTTCAACAGGAAATCAGGTTCACAACATGACTGGTCAACATAGTAATGGTTAAAAAAATACAATGGTAAATGGAGCATGTGTGTTGATTTCACTAATCTCAACAAAGTATTGATAAACCACAATTTTATGGTTTATTTTGGATTGAATTGAGTGAATTTTGTCAACTTTTGTCACACTTATTCATATAAATTGCATGTTTTTAAGATTTCTTCCTAATTGTGTGTCATGGTTTAAAACATGTTTTTTTAGCCTTAAAAATGCTAATTCTTAATCCTCTCTTATTGCCATTCGATACCGTGATACGTGTGTTAAGTGATTTCAGGGTTTATAGGGCAGGAATGACTTAGAGGATGGAAAGAAAGCATGCAAAAGTGGAAGGAACACAAGAAATAGAGGAATTGAGAAGCTGGTACCGACACGTATGCGTGACTGACGCGTACCTGTGACCAGGTGCAGCAGTCGACCCACGCGTACGCATGGCTGACGCATGCACGTGACAAGCGGCACGTGCCTCACTTAAGGGAACACACTGGGGGCGATTTCAGAGCTCCTTCTATCCCAGTTTCGATCCTAGTCTAAAGATTATAGGCTGGGAGTGAAGGAGGAGGGAACACACATTTCATTAGTCTAGTTTTTTAGATAGTTAGAGAATTCTAGAGAGAGAGGCTCTCTCTTCTCTCTAGATTTTAGGGTTTCTTAGTTTAATTTCTTTTTAGACTTAGGTTTCAATCTTGTTTTAATTTAGTTTTCTTCACTTTTTATTGTTCTAGTATCCTAGTTTATCTACTTCTATTGTTAATTCCTCTATGTTACCAATTTTAGTTCATGAACTCTTTTGTTAATCTCAATTCCCTTTTTATGCAATTTTATGTTTTCATGTCTTTTGATGGTTGCTTTCGTTGTTGTTATTAATTTCTTTCTTGGGTTAGTTATGGTTTTTATTAATTCTTGCATTGTATGAAGTTTACTTTGTTGCACTCTAGGTGTTTGATGAAAAGTTTCTTTTAGATATGGATTAGATTTTTCCATTCTTGGCTTGGGTTGGTAACTTGGGTGACCTTGAGTTACTAATGTCCAAGTGATTGATAATTTGTTTTCATTGACTCTTTACTAATTAATTAGTGAGTGACTAGGACTTATGGATTAGGATCAATTAAGCTCACTTGACTTTTCTCCAATTTTGGAGATGACAAAGTGAGAGTGATCCTTGTAATTATCATATTATGGTTGGTAACAAGGATAGTGATCCTTAACCATCAACCCTTGCCAAGATCTTTTTACCATTTGATTTTCTTTCCTTTGTTAGTTAATTACCATTTACTTTCTTGTTATTTACATTTCTTGTCAATTGTTATCTCACCCCCGATCTTCCTCATAGCCAATAATTGAGCACTCGATTGCAATACCTAGGGAGAACGACCCAAGATTAATACTCCCGGTTATTTTGATTTGTATTGTGACAACCTTTCAAACTTTGATTGAAGGCTAATTGTTGGTTTAGACTATGCCTGCAACAAAATTCCTTTAAGAAATTCTAGACCGACATTTATCCCTTATCAAGTTTTTGGCGCCATTGTCGGGGAATGCAATGTGTGCTTATTGTTGGTTATTGTACATATGTTAATATTGTGAATAGCTTGCTTTTTGGTTATTTCTAGGTTTTGCTAGTATTTAGGAGTTTGCTTTTTCTTTGCTTTTTTATATTCTTTGTTTTGATTTTCTCTTTTCTATATGAATTCTCATCCTTGTGGTTTTGGATATGGTCATGACTATGTTGTAGGTAATGGAAACTTTAATGATGGCTCACATTATGGGAGGAAAGAATTCTTGAGAAGGGGGCCACATCCATATGGGCAACCATCATGGCAACCTCCTCATCCAAGTTACTATGATTGTAACCCCTCCTATAGTGCATATCAACCCAATGGATATGGTGGTTCTTGTCATGACTATGCCACTCAACCACCATCATTCCATGCACCATACTCTCAATATAGTCCTCAACCACCTCACTCTCAATCCACATCCTATTTCCACCAATTACCTCCACACAATCCAAATCCATATTCTCCTTATGCACACCCTTGTGACCATTATGAATGAGCACCCGTTGAACCACCACCACTCCAACATCATTACCACCACAACCCTCTTGGACCACCACTTCCCATATATGAGAACTTCCAATCACATGATGAATTCTCCTTCCCACCACAACCCTCCATGGAAGAATACCCATATCCATTGATCCAAGAGCAACATGATCCTAATTATATTAGCCAAGTGAAACAAGAACCAAGGGATCATCTCAAGGAAGCAATGAACCGGCTTCAAGCAATCATACTTCAAAAGGAGCAAGAGGAAGCCCAAAAAAAGCATGAAGCTATCATGGCTAACTTGCCAAAATTAAAGCCAACTTGGACTTATGGGATTCATTCCACAAACAAAGCATCTCCACGGATGAATGTGGAAAATCAACCGAAGAGCGGAGTATGAAGGAAATTTTAGAATCTCAATTTGAGAACAAGGAGATGGATTATGTCTTGCAACAAGTGGAGGAGGTAGAGATCCCTGAAGACGAAGAAATAGTTGAAGATTTAGGGGAGGTTGAGCAAGAGGTAAGTTCCATCATTGAAGACAACTCTACACCAAGTGACATTGGTGATCTTGCTGAAGCTTCTTCCATTGGATGTGAAACCAAAGTTGAGGAGGAATGTGCACAACCCCCAATACATTTTTTGATCAATGAAGAAGAGTTGGAAGAAGTTAACAAACAAGTAGAAAATGAAGAAAGTTGTCAAGAAGTGGAAGTTATCAAGGAGGACTCAAAAGGAGTGAAGCTTGCATTTCCTAGGCCATTGGATATCTTCCTTGCTAAGTCACCATCCATATTACAAATTGAGTGGGTAATCATCTCATCCTTTAATTTCCTTGGCCCATATCAATATGCTTTGTTAGAAACGAATGATCGACTTAGAGCTCTTTATGGGTTAGAAAGTAAGAAAGAGTTGGATATTGGTTGGCAACGAGAATCAAGGTGCATAGTAGATGGAAGCTCAAATTTTGGGGTCTGATGGTGGAGTGAAGCTCAATTCAATGGATTTAGGATGAGGATTAGGAGTTCGAAGGAGAATTCAAGAATTTTATCACCCGAATAGAAGTATGAAGATCAAGAAGAAAGGGTGTTAACAAACAAGGTATGGGACCCCGGAATACACATCAACAATCATCAATCTTGGGGTCTTATTACTTGCTTGAGATTTATTGGAAGCATGGTATGCATAATTTAGGATCCCGAAGGCTATTGGAAATACAAACATTGGTGGGGATTCAAGGAAGAATTCAAGTATAAGCCACCATAGCAAGGGCATCCCCAATTGTCCAACTTAAGGACTTTAAACAAAAGTGCTAGGTGGAGACACTCCACCATGGTATGATCTTTCTTGTTTATATTTTCTTTAATTTTGTTTTCATCTCTTTGATTAGATATGTTTGATTAGATATGGTACGAATCTTTTGAGTTTGATTAGGTATGTTTGAATGATGGTTTTTTCATGAAGTTTTCATCTATGTTAGTTTGTTTAATTTGGAAATGTTGGTTGTTACCATGCAATTTTAAGAATTATTGTAGTATTTTGCTTGCATAGATGCCAAAAATGTGCCATAATTGCTTTGCCTTAATTTCTGAAAAAAAGGGACTATCACGCATACGCGTGACCGACACGTGCGCGTCGAGGCCTAAATTTTGGTGATGCAAACACCATGCTTAGATTGTGCGAGCAACACGGCCTGGATAGAGAGTTGTGCCAGGACCGTGCTGGTGGGTGCGAGGCGCACAAGCTCCCCCACGCCTACGCGTAACCCATGCGTACGCGTGGTCCTACAATCCTGGATTGTGAATTTTTTGTGCTGGGGCTGTGCGAACCACATGGTCCAAATAGTGAGTTGTGCTGGGACCGTGCGAGGGGCACGATACACCCTCACGCGTATGCATGACTGACGCGTACGCGTCGGGTTCTTTTTTCTGCATCTCACGCGCACGCGTGACGGACCCGTACGCGTCACCTTCCTTTCCCTGTTTGTCGCATGCATGCGTGACCACGCGTACGCGTCGTTTTCGCAACTTCAGCTACTGGTACGCTGCCCTGTTTCTTCACCTCTACTCTACTCTTGTTTCTGTCTTTCTTGCTTCTTCCTCTCCCTTCCTTCCTTTCTTTTTCTTATTTTCTTCTTTTCACCCCATTCTTTCTCTTCCCTTTCTCTCTTCTCTTTTCACATTTCTCATCTTTTATTACTTACATTTTTTTCTATTTCTTCTCCCCCCTCCTTTCAAGGTTTTACTTCTCAACTTCTCTTCTTTCTACTTTTCTTTTGATTATAATATTTTATCACATTTGTTCTTATTAATTGCATTTAGTCTTGCTATTCGTAGTAGTTCTTCTTCTTTATTTTCTAAACTTGTTATTTTTTCATTGGTGTTGGATTTTCACTCTCAAATTTTGTGAATTTAATAGATTGTCTTGGTGCCTTTTACTTTGTTTTGTCTTGTTTATGCTATGATTGTTGCCTTTTATTTTGAGTGTGATATATACTAGGTTTTATCAATTTGCTTGTTGATTCGTACTATGCACACCAAGTGCTTGTGAAAAAAAAAAAAAAAACCAATGAGCCTTTGCTTCAATTTTTGTTTTATGCTTCCAACTCTTTGCTTCTTTTTCATAAGACTTGCATTCCTTGTGCATTCTAACCTTGCTATTCTTATAACATCATGCATGAATTAGTGATTTAACTCCATATTATTCTTTTTGTGCTTCATTGCTTTGGAGTAGTTTGAGTTAATACTTCTCTCATGTCTTCACCATTCTTGCATGTGTTCGTCTTTATTGATTTTAATGCTTGAGTTGCTCTTTTCTTGGCCTATACTTATGTGCTTTCTTGACTCATGCATCGGGTGCTAGTGATATGCCTCAATGCTTTAGTCGATTTCTCACTTATATGTTGTAGCTACCATGTACTTGAGAAACCTTATTCTTATTTGGCATTCTTTCTCACTTGCACTTTATTAATTTCATATCTCTCTCTTAGCTTAATGTTTCTCCCTTTTCCTCCTTTTCAAGAAGCTCACCAAGAGAGGACTGGAGCAAGCTCTTAGGAAGGTAGCTAACCGGCAATTCCAACATCATCAACATCACCACAAGCACCTCGGCCATCTATCCACCTTTCTTCTCGGATTCTTAGTAAAAATATATTACTTCATACTATCGGGTCGTTAAGGAGTGTTGCTAGACGCCAACCTTGATTAGTAAATTTAGTATGACTAATTTACTACCCGCTTAATATTGAACCTATGGGTCACACTGTAACGACCCAATTTCTGGTACGTCATGATCATACTAGAAACTGAGCGCTACCAACTTGTCTCCCTAATTATTATCTATTATTTATTATATGAGCCTGATTCGTTGTTAAAAGCATAGTTAGTTAGTGAGGTACTTTTTTTTTTTTGAAAACGTTTGAATTAATAAACAAAATCATTTATAATCAATTCACAAATAATAACAGATAAAACAATTATAAACAACCACACATAAATACATCACAAGTAGTTGACAACATTCGGTGACTCAGCCTTTATTAGAGTATAGACTGTTAGTTAGAACACCCCTAGATATAGCTAGATAATAACTATATACATATATATACATACAACATCCCAGGTCCTGACCTGTTCAAGAGGTCCCTAAGCTAGCACCCAGGCTAGTCTAGACTCTATACTCACCTAGTCCCTCTAAACTACTAAAGCGAGGAAAAGTACGTTCTAAGTCTTCGAAAACTCAAGTCAGGTGGAACGTCATCAACGAACTACGGAAGGGTACCCATGCTTCCATCTGAAGGGGGAAGGGAGAGAGAAGGGGTAAGAACTGGGGAGTTCTTAGTAGGGTCGGGGTTATTAGTTAAGTTCATTAATTCCGTGTTATTTAGCAGATAAATAGCAGAATACCGAGAAGCAGTAGACAGAAGAAACAGATAAATAGAGAAAATAGAAAGCAAAACACAAACAAAATAATACAAGAAAACAAAACACAGACACAGAGAATAGAATGAAAACAAAGAAAGCATACATTCAAACAACAATCATAACAGAGGAAATGCGCAACCAAGTATGATGCATGTCTGTCCTATACAGGCCATGAGCTCACGTGTCGGTTTACACCCTGCAGCCCGACATTACCTAGGAACTAGTCCTAGATATGGCTTATTTTCTGTAGGTGAACTTCGGCCTACAGAAATAGCACTCCCGTAAGTGAACTTCGGCTTACAGGAATAGTCTAAACACAACACAACAACTTTCTGTAGGTGAACTTCGGCCTACAGAAATAACACCTCTGTAAGTGAACTTCGGCTTACAGGAATAATATAAACACAACACAACAACTTTCTGTAGGTGAACTTCGGCCTACAGAAATAGCACCTCTGTAAGTGAACTTCGACTTACAGAAATGGCACCTCTGTAAGTGAACTTTGGCTTACAGAGATGGCACCCCTGTAAGTAAACTTCGGCTTACAGGTATCACAACTCTCTGTAGGTGAACTTCGGCCTACAGGAGCAACACCCTGAGATACACAATTGATATTCGCTGCAGGTGAACTTCGGCCTACAGGAATAACAACTCACTGTAGGTGAACTTGGGCCCACAGGACCTCTAGGGCCAATGGAAAAGCATCAGATAAACATACAATAGGATGTCATGCCACAAGGGTTAACTCTTTATTTTTACACTCTTTTCCTCTATTCTCTTTGTTATATTACTTTTTTCTCATTATCATCATTCATTATCATTCTCATTATTCATCATCACTTTCACATTCTTATGCAGTACTTCTTTCTTTCTCTGTTCAATCATACTATACAAACTTTACAGCTTTTACTTTTACAACATCTTAACTCAAACCATTTCTTTTTATCAGACTACTGTTTTCTATGTATCCCTTTATTCTACTCTAGTTACTCTTTTCTCTGTATCTCTTTACTTTTCTCTGGTTACTGTGTTCTCTGTTACTCTGCTCTGATTTCTCTGTTTAACGTATGTATTTAAAGCTTATGTAAATTTCGCTATGAATAGTTAACATGTCCCAAGTATAGGTTCATTAAGTCTATACTGAAACAGTTTAACTTTTCATATAATACCTAACCCTAGTCGCAACTCAAGGACTAACTATGTTGCCCTAGTTCGTTCACTAATTTCTGTCTGTTTTTCTGTCATTATTACTTTACAGACTTTTCCTTGATTTTTATCTCTTCTTTAACTTTTTGTCTTTCCTTTATCTTTACCTCACTAATATGTTTTTACCACTCCCTAAGTGTTTTATGAAGGTAATTATGAGATTCTGCGCTTAAGTTGTCTTTCTAAAGCTTTTACAGAAAACTGCCTTTTCTGCATTATTTTATTAATATATTTTGAAAATTACCCCACTTTTACTTTTAACCTTTAAAATTTATTTTTTACACCGGTAACTTCTAATATTTCTACTTTAACCACCCTAACTTTTAGAAACTACCAAATAACCCCTTAAACACCAAAATAATTACAACCTTGCCCTTTTTAAGATCTAAAAAATGTTCTTCAATGTTCTTCATCACACTCAAAGTGTTCTTCGTGTTCTTCGTATATTCTTCAAATTCTTTCTCTATTTTTACCCGTTTTTCAGTCTTTTCAGCAACCGATTTTTACCATAATTCAAGATAAATTCCCAGCCACTAAAACCCCATCTTTTCTACATGATTTTAACAAAAATTGAACCCCAATTTAGGGCCTAGGATTTCGTTTTTCTGGCAGCCATGAAGAACATAAGTTCAAAGTTGAATATCATCAAATTTCATCAAATTTTTACCAAAATTTCAACAAGAATCACTCATATAAACCATCAATTTCAAGCACAGACAAACCATATCATAATCACACAACTCAAACACAATCAATCAAGATTTATTTTGTCAAATCCTACCTTGATTTGCTGCTACAAATCTGGTTACTCTTTGAAGTGTTCTTAAAGCACTTTTTCCTCCTAAAACACATTAAGAACAACTTTAAAACTCTAAACCATCAACTAAACGAACTTCAGCAGCATCTTAGGAAGGTTATCCTCACCTTAAACGTGCAGGAAATCAAAGATCTTTGGCCCACAAGTCAAGCTAAGCAAGAGATCTAAGGAAGAACATCAAGAAAACACATGTTTAAGCATGTTTTCCTTGAAAACCGAATTGAAAGGGGAAAGGAACAGCCATCTCATCTTATTTCCATCCTTGATAAATTACATGGTTATGTAGAGGAAGAAGAGAGGATCATTTTGGTGAAATCGGAGTTTTGATTTGAGTTTTAGTTCAGAAGAAATCAAGCTTTGAAGATTAAGTGTTCATGAAAGTTTCTCTCTTTTCTCTCGTTATTTTAGGCCAAAATGATGAAATGAGATAGCCTTGGAGGTCTTGGGGGTGTAAGGTGAGTTGTGATTGGTTGGCTTGGAGGTGGATTAAAATAATATTAAAATATCTCAGGTGTATAACTACTAAAACTAGATGTATCGGAACACTCGTAAAAACATCTCTAAAAATTATTTTCTAAGCTACTAGCATAAATGACACTAGTAAAATATTTATTATGAGAATAGAATATATATGATGAGGCCTTAGCATTGCTAAAGTCATCAGAGAGTGCTGGTGCTAAGCTGCACCAGTAAACCGTAAACCTGGTTAAACCGATTTTCTATTTTTAACTAAAACAGACCAGGTAACCTTATAATATCATTCAAGCATTTTCTAATACTAATATAATGATAATATTATACTATTATCTCTCTCCTCTCATGAATCGAGTCCGGTTCGTCAAACAGAGACTATTTATGAAAATCAGAATCAAATCTGCCAACCGATACGGTTCAAAAACTAGGTTCTTCGTGACCGCGTTATCGAGCTTGCCTCGGAAAAGGTTCTAGCTTAAGGATGACATAATGACAATGAGGATTGAGATGCTTGATGATATAGAAGAGGTGTTCCCTTTACTAATCTTTCGGAGAAATCTGTGTCTTCAGAAAAGATCTCGCATACTCGAAAATCAAGGTTGTTACACACACTAACGAGTGTTCTAATCCTTGCTGTAGAATTATTTAATTATTATTTTGATTTGATCAAATAAATAATTATATTAATTCAAATGGAATATTATTATATTCTTTGCTAGTACCACGAATATAATAATAGTATGATAATTGAGAATATTAAATGAGATTTGAGAATAATTAGTTATTCTATTTCTAAATTT
The DNA here is from genome assembly GCF_000816755.2 of Arachis ipaensis. Classification (NCBI taxonomy): domain Eukaryota; kingdom Viridiplantae; phylum Streptophyta; class Magnoliopsida; order Fabales; family Fabaceae; genus Arachis; species Arachis ipaensis. The sequence continues at coordinate 34,084,895 of NC_029792.2, forward strand.
GAATTATAAATTTGGATGAAATCCTAACTGATTCTGTTTCAAATTGAATTATGATATGATTCATAAATTTGAAAGATTCAAGTTTAAAATAATAAGATATGATTCAAATTTGAATTGAGATTCAAATTTAAAATCAGTAACAAATCTCATACTATATATATGTATGACAAGAGTAGAGGAAAGAGATGAGAATAAAACACAAAAATTTTATTCTTTTACCTCTACACACATAAACGTATATGAGCCTAATTCTTGGAGAAGAATTTTATGGCGTGCAAAGAGTTGTAAGAGGGTTCTCAATTTAGATCAAATATCCATTGGTCAAAGAGTTGACAGCAAATGTTAGTCTCGGTCTGGATACGCGTAGTGCTTTCATACCATCGTAGGAGAAAGTAATTTTTACTAGCATACACAGGTATTTAGATCTGATTTATATATTGTTTATTTGAATAAAATTTAAGCACAAAATAGATCTTTAGGATTACTTTCTTTTCTTCCGCTGCTTGTTATGAACACATAGTACTCCTTCACGCGGATCTGGAAGTGGGTCGGATCCGGTGGCGCAAATTAGGAGAAGCGGCCTTAATCTGGACTATTGATCTAGCATACAAAAGGGGCAGTCCAGATTGGATCTAGAAAATAATGAAGAGGGAGATGAAGGCAACAGACATGTTGAGGTGCGTGACGGCTCTGATGGCAATGGGGTTTGGTTTGTTGAACTTAAAACAGAGAGACGAACACAATGGTGTGATCAGTGGTGAAAGAAGACTCCGAAATGATAGGCAACAAGGGTGAAAATGTTGTAGGTGGAGATGAAAGTGGTGGTGGATTCAGCAGAACCTTCAGTGGTGCGTGCCGACACATCCAGTAGCAGCGGAGGGTGGAGTTTTCCTCCTTCCACTCTAAACAACATGGCCAAGAGGATGGTATGATCTATGATGGATGAAAACATCAGAAACAGGTTCAAAATGCGACTAGAAGAAGTACGGCTATTAGAGGTAGACATTGAGTTTCTAGTGGTGCATGGAGGCGTGTGTGACAACGATATAATATATAAGTAATAGATAATTCAGCACATGGTAGTAAAATACAAATGTCAAAGAATTTATTCGTATTCCTGGGATCGTTTGTGTTATATAAGTAAGAGAAAGCACTATAGAAGAAAAACTGTGTATTCAAACTGCATAAGAACGATATAATATATAAAAGTATTTATAAGTATTAAAAGAATTTAAATAATGAAAATAAAATATTTTATCATAAATATTTAAATATGTTAAATAATTTTAATAAATATAATTAATTTTAATATATTTTTTTAAACTCAATTAACAATATAAGCTTTAAATTTATTTAAAATAACAAAATAAAAAAATTATAAAAATTGATGAAACAGACACAGATAAAAATTGTCAGAATGGAATGTAGACGAAACTACCAAAAAAAAAGTGCAGATAGATTTATTAAAAAGAAGTGCAGATAGAACTCCCGGAAGAAAGCTCAGGTGAAACAATCAGAAGAAAATTCAAATGGAACTGTCGGAAGGAAGTATAGACGGAATAATAGATGAACACAATCGGAAGAAAGTTCAGATGGAACTGTCGGAAGCAATGGGGTTGGATTTGTTGAACTTAAAACGGAGAGACGAACACAATGGTGTATTTTATATCGATAGTTGACATTGATAGTTAATTTTAGTATATATGT
>NC_029792.2:34086849-34091830 GCF_000816755.2 Arachis ipaensis
AAAGTATTTTTTATGATCTTTTAAAACGTGCTCTAAAAGGGCATGTTCAATATTTCAATTAACATATGTTCCCCTTTTTTTTATTCAAAGATAGTAAAATTCAAACTCGCAATTTTTAAATAAGTATGAAAAGACTATGTCATTTGAGTTATAACTCATACTGTTCGTTGGCTAACATATGTTCCTTTAATAAGAAAAACAAATCTATAATATATAAAATAAGTGTAATGTGTCGAAAGAATAATTAATATCTTCAAACCCCAAAACACATTCTATAAAACGAAAGAGGGGAAATCTCACATTGTACCTTTTCATACAGTATGAGCTACATTACGTAGTTAGTTTGTAAAAGGAAGAGAGATAGGATCATGAAATATTACAAGTAATTGGGAGTGAAAATTGTGTGAACAATTGTTATGACCCTTTACAAGTCCCAACTTTTATGCAATGATTTCATGCTGGCTTTGCGTCTGTAGATTATAAACTACTTAGAGTGCTCCTAGTCTTGACCTAACCAAAACTAACTAAATTAATTGTACAAGTAAACAAAGGTTAGGTTATTATGTTCAGATTTTGTTCTCAGCCACATACACCAAACATAAACCAGTCTCACGACAATAATTAATGATCGTACAGAACCTGGCAGCCTTGTAACGTGAATAATTTACCAAATAGCAAGCAGATGAAATGTTTATCCTTACATGCAGGAATCTGAGCAAGCTATATGTTACATAACATGAACCGAGAAAAAAACAGACAATAGCAAAAGTATTGACTTTCCATTGCCTTGAGTACCTCTCAGATTTCTGCACTTGACACCTCAATCCAGCTTAAGCATAATAATTTAAGCTGGCTTTCTTCTTTGCTTGAACCTGAATGATACCTTCGTTAAAGTCCTCATGGTTCACCTGCAGTTGTACAAAATGCAGATTTATATTTATATTTCAAATTATAACTTGGGCTTTTGCATTGAATCAAACCAAAAAATTACAAACATCATTGCTAAAACAACAATCTAGGGCTAGCTAAAAACTGTTGCATAAGTAGTCAAAGAAAGCGTAGTCATGATGTGATTTTTCAAGTTATGCATACCTCAGTTGCATCCCGTCGAAGGGCCAACATGCCAGCCTCAACACAGACAGCTTTAAGTTGTGCTCCATTGAAATCATCTGTAGACCTAGCTAATTCTTCAAAGTTGACATCTGGGTGAACATTCATCTTTCGAGAATGGATCTATCATGTTAACGTGTGTTAGAAATAAGGGAGTATTTTATAATATCTCTATCATATCTTAATATATCAAACAATGTCTCATACGATTAGTTTTGGCATTAGTGATTGTACATGGTTCTTTCCTTATCTACGAATAGGGTTTCACTAATATTATTATAAATAGAGGCTATTTGCCCTCTCTTGTGTGACACCATAACATAATCATCAGTGTTTTCATATTATTCACTGTATTTCTATTTTCTCTTCTTCCTTACCTACCTAAAACCCACAATCTCAGCATCAGCAGTAAGTCAGGGTAAAAAGAAAACAAGATAAAGACAGCATGTAGCTTAAAGATACCTAACCTGCAGAATTCGGGCTCTTGCTTCTTCAGTTGGGTGTGGGAACTCAATTTTTCGGTCCAATCTACCAGAACGCATAAGAGCAGGATCAAGAATATCTGCACGGTTTGTTGCTGCAATGACCTGCATTGACGAGAATAAATGAATATGTCATTTCAAATGCCTAAGTCCTAACTCCTAACTGAACAAAAAATGAAATATATTTGAAATGTTACCCTTCAGAGAGTATTGTGCCAACTTCTAAGTAACCGCTATTTCAGTTGTTAGTTGTTAGTTGTTAGTTGTTACACTTCAAAATTATAAATAAGTAATGTGGCTAACAACCCCAGAAGGGTTTTAAGGAGATATATTAGAAGGGATTCAGAAAGCTTTTATGGAAAATAAAATATACAACATTTAAGTTTCCAATGCATTCGTAACAAAAAAAATTTAAAAACTTCTACTATCGGTAACCTTAACCTTTTGGGTACATATTAGCTAAACCCTTAAAGTATTCTTACCCAAAGACAGCGAACATCTTTCGAGATTTCTGTTTATCACATCAATCAGAAAAAAGAAGACAATAGACAACAATAATAGAAGAGATACCTTAATCCGGTCATCACTACTAAAACCATCCAGCTGATTCAGCAACTCTAACATTGTTCGTTGTACCTCCCTGTCTCCACTTACTTCACTGCATTTGGCCACCCAGTACACCATAAGCTCATAACATTGCTGAACCATTATAATTGAAACAGGAACTACATACACTGAATTAAATCCCTGCCTACTCATACCTATCAAAACGCTTGGTTCCAATTGCATCAATTTCATCTATGAATATAATGCATGGAGACTTCTCTTTTGCAAGCTGAAAGGCATCACGGACAAGTTTTGCTCCATCTCCTATGAACATCTATAAAATTGTAACTAAAATCATTCTTCCAATCCACCCAAGAAGATGAAAATAGAAACAGAAGGAAGTAATGCAGTTGTACAGGAAGTATAAGAATAACTAATATCATCTAATAACAACAATCAATACAAAATTGTAATATTCATTTATAAAAAGAAGGGAAAAAAAAGGGTAATAAACAGCCAAATTATCAAGCATAGTAAAAGGAAGAATCATACTTGCACAAGTTGTGGACCTGCCAACTTCAGGAAAGTGGCATTTGTTTGTGCTGCACAAGCACGGGCCATCAAAGTTTTCCCAGTTCCTGGAGGTCCATATAAGAGAACTCCCTTTGGTGGACGAACTCCCAATTTCTGGAACCGCTCCTTGTGGGTCATTGGCAAAACAATGGCTTCAACTAGTTCTTGGATCTGTAGCCAAAGACCAAGTTATTTAACAGAGGGATCCTTTGAAGGCTCCGATAAATTGTTAGTAACTAAAGCTTACCTGCTTCTCCAATCCACCAATGTCATTGTAGTCCTCTGTTGGCTTTTCATCAACTTCCATAGCCTTAACTCGAGAATCATACTCAGAAGGCAGGGTATCCAAAATTAAGTAACTATCTTTGTTAACACCAACCAGATCACCAGGTTTTAGCTTTTCAGGGTCAACAAGACCAACAACAGGTAGAAAGATAGTCTGTAGTGAGAATAAAACATAACTGAATAAGAGTTACACCAAAGGCTTTCCATATAAATAAAAATCAGTCTCATCGATATTTGAACACCAGAAGCAGATGGAAATCTTTATATAGAAACATAACTTGCTCTCTAAAAGAAGTGAAATTATAAGGTTTTTAACCTGTCGAGTAGACGTCTTTAGCACAACACATTTTCCTTTCCTTTGGGAGTCAAGATCAATATTGGCACCATCTTCTTCTGCCTCATCTTCTGGGTTCATTTCAAGTATCTGGAAAGTAAAAAAAAAAAAAAAAAACAATAGAAAATCAAGTCAGAAAAGTGTAGAGTGTGTGGAACATTATAGTTACAAATGTTTGCAACGAAATTGAAGGTGAGAATAGTTGAGAAACCTCGACAATGTTGCCAACGAGGTAGGGCAACTGTTTATTGAGCTTAATCTTCTCCTGGTTTTCTTTGATCTTCTCCTTGTAAGATTCCAATTCGAGATTCGTCCTCTGCAGCTCTTCCTGCAGGATTGATTTGAATTGAATGAAACCCTAGGGTGCGTAGCGCTAAGATGAATGAATGATTGAAGGGGAAATAAAAAACCTTGAGAATGCGAATTTCATTGTCGAGAAGACGAGAAGCTCTGACGATGTCATCGGTGGTCATGTTGGCCAGCTGATCATCTTCCAAGTTGGTATCCTCTACCATGGCGCTCGCCATCCCTATCAACCAAGAATGCTACTATGCTCTCACAATTCAGGATCCCTTGTTCAAGAGGTAAGCTCAATTTTCAATTCCTCAGCCACAGTTTTTCACTTTACTCCTCCAATCTCTTGCTCGCTCCATTTTTTATGGGTCAACTCTCTCGTTACCAAAGACGATCACTGGGCCGAATCGTAATCTTTTCAAAATGAAAAATCAGCCCAGGTCCACAAAAAGAAAAATCTAAAATTAGCCCTTTGAGGTTGCCTCAAATAGAGAAGGTATAGGATGTTACTGTCCAAAAACAAAAAGGTAAAGGATGTTAATTTCCATAGGATCTAGTTAGCATATCTTCTAACTAATTTGGATTAGTCTAATGATTAGTTTATTTAAATAAATATCGAGAGTTTAAATTCCGTCATGTGCATGACAAACTCTTAAAATAGAATTTGAATCCATGGTAAATTAGTATTTGGACTGCCAAACTAAGAGGTACCATAAAAAATAAAAAAGTTAACACATGCTCTAAAGTAGGGTTGGCAATTCATACCCTACCTGCGGGTACCCAACCCGGTCCAACCCGTTCGGGTAGGGTAGGCTATCCGACCCACTGCGAATAGGGTAGGGTACGGTTCGGGTATGCCTGCAGGTAGGATAGGGTACGGGTTTAGGGTGTACCCTACCCTACCCTACCTGCACCTTATAAGTAACACATATTTTATTAAAAAGTAAGTATATGGTGAAGAAAGTGAGAGTTAAACCCACAACTTCCCTTATGTAATGACTTACAATAAGTGAACAACCACTAATCTAGTTAGTTAATTTAGTAATTCAGAATTTTAATTAATTTTGTTTTTTTTAAAGAGAAATTATCCAAATTAGTCCCCAAAGATTTTAAAAGTGGATATTTTAGTCCTCAAGAAAAATTAATACATAGATTAATCCCTAGGTTTTACTCCGGCAGATAAATCAGTCTTCAATTCATTTTTTGATAGAGTAATTACCCAAATCAGTCTCCAAAGATTTTAAAAACAGACATTTTAGTCCCAAAAAAAATTAATGTACAAATCAATTTCCAACGTTTCTCTCCATTAGACAAAACAGTCCTCCGTCCAAATATAAAATAAAATAAAATCAAATAA
>NC_029792.2:34091859-34095366 GCF_000816755.2 Arachis ipaensis
GGGGATTGATTTGTACATTAATTTTTTTTGGAGACTAAAATATCGGTTTTTTAAATTCTTGGGAACTGATGTGGGTAATTACTCTATCAGAAAATAAACGGGGACTGATTTGTCTGTCGGAGTAAAACCTTGAAAATTGATCTGTGTATTAATTTTTCTTGAGAACTAAAATGTCCGTTTTTAAAATTTTTGGAACTGATTTGATAATTACCCTTCTTTTAAAATGAATGTTTTCTCCTCACATTTATTAAAGTTTGACTTCAATTTTCAAACACTTCACTCATCTCTGTGATGGCTTCCAATAAAATCATCATCTGCTTTGAATATTTTATTTTACTTTCAAATGTATTTTCTTATTGAGATTTTGGTGTTTTTTATATGATTTTAGATGTTCTAATAATATAGGTCTTAAAAAGAATGCAAAAAAATCAGTTGATATTAGTTATAAATAGTTGGTTCCTTTTTAGGAATAACATTGATTTTTTTTTTTTTACTAAAGGATTCCAACATTGAACTTAATCAACAAACAAAATGATATATAAAGTCACAAGAGATGGTTATTACTCTAATTACAATTCAAATTAATTAAAACTTCCAATATATGCCGAATAGGTGCAAGATGCCTGCGACGACGGCCCAGAATAGGATCTCAGCAAATATTACATAAAGCAGAATCCCAACTTTGGTTGAATGCCACACTTTGATGAACACATGCTTTTGGATCCAATATACCTGTCTCCACAAAAACCAATCAAACACAGAGACATAGTGCCACATAACATAGTATCTATTCATAATTGAATTCAAACAAGAAAGAACAATACCAGTGTATTATGAGGGTGATCATAATACCATCCATTGATGAATCCTGCAAAGATGCCCTCAGCTGCCATAACGTACACAAACATGGCATTCATGCCAGTCCATTTCAAAGGCATGAACCATAGTTTCAAGCCCCAAATATCAACCAGCAATGCAATAATAATCCATTGTACAAGATAATAGCTATCACTATCATGATACAATGGCAATTAGAACTTCCATAATATATAATAATACCATTGTATAGAATGCTGAAAATGCTAATGCTGCTGCTCCAGATGTTACACAAACATAGCTTAGTGTATACAATTGCTTATTCAGAGGAATGGCTACAGTGCACGAAGAAGTAACATCTGAGTGGTTACAATACATAGTAAAGATATTCCAGTTGAACACTTGGTTTTTTAGAGTTCACCATGAGTGAAGTGAAGAATAAGTCCTGAAGTAAGAAGGGATAAACCCAAGAGAATCCAGTGCTTCAGTCTTGAAAGATGATCCTATGTTAAAAATTACACAACTGAAAGATTAAGCACAAGTTGAAGAGATGTGAAAAATCAAAGATTATTAGATAATTGCTTTGATTCAAAGGCTTCATCACCTGCATGTGTATGAGTACATGTCCAAAATGCAATCCAATGATTGTGGACAGAATAGCTGATATTAGCTGCAATCGCATATCATAATTATATTACATGTCATCAAAACTCAAACTATGTAAAGACATTTTTAATTACAGACCTTAGAATTCCTTCTGGCTCAAAAGGAGCATAACACCATGAGGGAGCGTTTTTCCTAAATGGCCCTTCGAAAGGTGATTTCTCGGTGCAAGCCTGAGGAAAAGGCAGTAAGTCATTGAAAGTTTGAAACTCTCATTTGCAAAGTTTGTTTTCAAATTTGTAGTAGAAACAAGTGTCTGGTTTAAAAATTAGAGTTGCAACACACTTGTGATCTCTTCCAAGCTGGATGCTTATACATGTGGTTGATTCTAAGCACCTCTCTGTCTATGTATCCCGCAGCATTACAAGGGGATCTAATTTCCCTCGGACTCCACATTTCACCTAAATTTGAAATAGCAAGTGAGCAAAAACAATTAATAAAGATTGGAGCATCATAGAATCAGAGGCATGCAATTGGAAGCTTACAGTAAAAGTTGTTCCATTATATATGCTATCTGGATTATGGACAGTGAAACTCCAATCTGGAACATAATTTCCATAAGTAAAGCCAAATAAATGGTAAGTATACATGCAGCCACCACCCTGAAATTTTAATAAATAAAATGTTCAAAAGCATTTCATATTGGTAATCGACCATAACCATAATGTCAAAGACTAACCAATGCCAATAGTATGATTTGAATATTGAAAATTGGGTGGGTGCCAGTTCTGGATCTCTAGGTTGTGCACTTTTTGAAAATATCTCCACCATTGCTACAACCAAATATGCTAGCGCAATTCTCTAACAGAAGTATTAACTATACTTAATTGTATTATCTATATTATATAGTATGCTCTATGAAAAGCAGAAAAATTATTACACTCACCTGAAGAATGCCACACCACCTCATTCATTTCATGTCAACTCCATATGTTAGTTTGTCGGGAGCATGTGAGAAACCACCTTCATCATAGAGGTTCATCATCAAAATAAACCATTAAGATGTGTCTTATCAAGAGAGGAATTGCTCATATGAAATTTAGATTCATTAATTACAGCACAAGTCAACAAAATAACTTTCACATTGTCAATATTGATGAGTGAAGCTTATGAAATTTTTCAATCATGTTTTTATCAGACATAGACAAAAGGAGACCCCAGAATATGAGTTTGATTGTTCTAACTATGACCTTTTTCACAGCTACAAGTTTATTTGGTATTCTCTGAACATAAAAAAAATGAAGCATTGACAATTAAAGGAGGCATAGATGTAAAGTACAAGAGTCCTTGTTAGCCATCAGATTTGTCTAACCTTGAGGGCAAGTGGAATGGCCATGCCAACAATGAACAAAAAGAAAGGCATGACAAAATCGGCAAGATTGCAACCATTCCATGGCGCGTGACCAATCATCGGCCATTGTCCTCCAGCATCATCAACTAACACCATTAACTGCATCACTTATTAATTACGGAAACATTAATGAGCTAATCAAATCGTACTTCTCTATTGTGAACTTAGCTAATTAACGGAGAGAGAGAAGAAACAAGTTAGTTACCGCAACAGTGAGACCTCGGAAGATGTCTAGCGACGCAACGCGCTTTGTCTTTGGCGGTTTTTTGTCGGAATCATCAGACGGTACTGCTTCCGAAACATTGAGTCTATGGTTGCCTTTGATTTCCGCCATTATAGAGTAGCTGAGATTCTTGTATAACTCCAACTACACTGAAATAATTGAACTCCCAGGTAATAGAGTAAAGCCTGAATGAATGATTGGTTTTATTATTTGATTATAATAAGATTATTGTGAGTTGCTTATTCGCTTGGAATATCTATCCTGATCTTTGTGAATAGAGAAAAGTCCATGTCAGTCCAAGCCACTTTGTACTTATGTTTGTTCTTGTCCTATCTAAATAATAGATAATTCAGCATATGGCAGTAAAATACAAATGTCAAAGAATTTATTCGTATTCCTTGGATCGTTTTCGTTATATAAGAGAGAGCACTGCAGAAAAAAAAATTGTCTATTC
>NC_029792.2:34096586-34102930 GCF_000816755.2 Arachis ipaensis
ATTCAAACTTTATAAGAATGATATAATATATAAAATTATTTATAAGTATTAAAAAAATTTAAATAATAAAAATAAAATATTTTATAATAAATATTTAAATATCTATAATATATTTTTAATTTTACAACCAAAATGTGTTATATGTTATTTTTTTTTTTATTGTAATTGGAATTAAATTTTTCTTTCTAAAATTAAGGAATTCTTCTCTCTTTTTTATTAATTTTACAACTAAAATGTGTCACATGTCATTCCCTCATTATAATTGAAATGAAATCTTTTCCTCCAAAATTAAAGAATTCTTTCTTCATCCCTACTAATTTTACAACCAAAATATGTCACATGTCACTCTTTCATTACAATTGAAATCAAATCTTTTCTTTCAAAATTAAAGAGTTCTCCCCTCATACATCTTTCTTTCTCTATCTTTCTCATTCCTTCAACCACTTTATCTATTTTTTTTTAAAGTAGAAAAAGCTCAACACAATAAGGTGGAACAAAAGAAAAGAAACAAAAACTCATAACGCTAAAAATAACAACCATTAGCCATCTCCGGCATTGCCATCAACAACCACAGGGTTCACCACCAATCCACTCATCATAACTTGTAAAGGACCTGTTAATAATATCCACCACACTTGAAACTTGAATTTTTAAGATTCTATTGTTTCTTTCTAGCCAAATTGTCCAGATAACCGCAAAAAAACCAACCAACCACTGCTTCCGTTCCATCTTTCTCGCTGATACATCCGTCCAACTTTCATAGTGTTGCTTGAGCGTACCTGGAATAGTCTATATCCTTCCAAGAGCGAACAACCAAGCACACCACACCTACCAAGTGAGCTCACAACCAATGAACAAGTGAAAAGCAGTTTCAATAGATTTTTGACATAAAACACACATGTTATCATTTTGGCCAATAACACCTAATCTACATAGTCCTTCCCTTGTATTCACCATACCAACCAGTGCAAACCAAGTAAACAACTCAACCCTTGGTGGGACGAATCCTCTCCAAATAGTACTAGTGAAGCTATAGCTTGTGATATCCGCCGGAAGTACCTCTGCCTGCAATACCTGCACAAAGGAGTTAGTAGAATAAACACCTTTTTCTTTTTTATCAGATTTCCAGATCACTTTGTCCTCTCTCTCAGTTGTCAGTTTCATTGATTGCAGAATCGCATGAAGCTGGTTTACTAGTTCCAGCTCCCATTGAAATAACTCTCGTCGCCACTGGAAATTCCAAATCCACTTTAACCCATCCCAGAACTCACAATCCCCTATGACAGATCCTTGAAGATTTGAGACCAAGAAAAGTCTTGAAAAAGTAACTTTCAGAACACAACAAGGTAACCAGCTATCCTCCTAGAAGCGAATTATCCTGCCATCCCCTAGCTCCATAGCCAAACCTCTTATCATCTTCACTCTCACTTGTGATTCCCTGATTTGTAATTGACAAATATCCTTCCAAAGACCCCCTCTTGTAGGTACAAGCTGATCACAAATCATCTCAGAATGATTCATGTTATTACAGGAACATGTATTTTAGCCACTATGGATGCTACTTTGAGTTGTATGCAATTCTGTTAATTTCAGGTAGCATTTTGGACGAATCTGACAAGAGTTGGAGTCAATGACAGAGAAAGGAGGACTTGCTGCCACCTCCAAGCCGAACTTGATCATCACCAAGTTTGGCGTGGGCATAAAGAGTTCCAAGAAACAACCACTACCTCTTCCACGCCAAACTTGAACTTTCTCAAGTTCGGCGCCAGCATCAACTCCCCCAAGCAACGTGTGCGAGAAGCCAGCTTGAAGGATGCCAAGGAAATTTGATTCGGCCTCCTCCACGCTGAACTTGAGGATCTCCAAGTTCAGCGCCAGCTTGAAGAAACTCCAAAGGGGAATGCGCGCATCAATCCATGTCGAACTTGGATTTTCCCAAGTTCGGCGTCAACCCTTCTAACTCAAGTGGTCCTCAATTAGCTCCAAAGGCCGCACAAAATGATTAAATTAATTTTGATTTAAACTTTTATTAGTTTTAGAATTAGGAAAAGATATTATTTAGTTTTCAGGAAATATATTTTACATTAATTAGGATTAGATATAAAAGGGAAAAGAATTAGCCCTTCGGGCTCTTCTCTCTCTTCTACCTCATTCCGCAATTTACAGTTTTTACGAATTCTAATTTTTATCTCTGAACCATGAGCAACTAAACCTCCACTGTTAAGGTTAGGAGCTTTGTCTATTGTATGGATTGATACTATTATTTTTCTATTTTAATTCATGTACTGATTTATATTTCAAGAATTGTTTTCGTTCTTTATCTTATGAATTTGGGTGGAATGGAAGTATGACCTTGTTCTAATTGAGCTCTTGTATAACTTGGAAAAGCTCTTTACTTGAACAACTGCTTGAAAACAATTTCTCTTAAACTTCTAATTATCTGGACTTAACAGGATACGTGATATATAATCCTCTTATATTTGGGTAATTAGGATTTTGTGGCATATAAATTAGAATTAAGCTTCACCCTCTAATTGGAATTAAGTGACCAAAGAATTGACGGTTAATGAGAGTTAGAGGAGACTAAAAAGGTCTAAGGAATTAGGGTTTAGTCATATATAGTTTGCCATGAAGTAAATCTTGCATGATTAAAATAGTTAGTAAGAAAAGTCAATCTGGAAAACAGATAACTCTGAAGCCTTAACTGTTTCTCCATATATTATTCACAACTTGTTTACTGTTTACTTTCTGATATTCTGAATCTACTGTTAATGCTTTTGAACTCTCTAAACATCATTTTCTGTTAGTCTAACTAAGCCAACCACTCAATTATTGTTGTTTGATCCATCAATCCTCATGGGATCGACCCTCACTCATCGGAGGTATTACTTGGTACGACCCAGTGCACTTGTCGGTCAGTTTGTGGGTTATAAATTCCGCACCACCTAGACATGACAAGCCCAAAAACAATTAAGGAAGTCCAACGGTTAACAGGGAGACTTACTGCCTTATCTATATTCTTACCATACTTGGCATCTAAATCTTCTTGCTTTTTCCAAACCTTGAAAAAGAAAAGCAATTTTACTTGGACTGAAGAATGTGAAAAAGATTTTTCAAATATAAAAGATATTCTTGCAAAACCCCCAATTTTACAAAAACCTATTCCAGGGAAGAACTTTATCTTTACTTATCAATTACTGACTGGGTTGTAAGTTCTGTTATTGTTACAGAAAGAGGAAAGGAACAATGATCGATCTATTTCATAAGCAAATCATTACAGAATACCAAACTTTGCTATCCGAAGATAGAAAAGCTAGCTCTTGCTTTGGTATTCTTGGCCAGGCGACTCCGACCATATTTTCAGAGCCACATTGTCAATGTTAGAACTAACCAACCACTTCGGCAAGTCCTCCATAAACCTGAATTAGTTAGCCGACTTATCAAATGGTCAGTTGAACTCTCCGAATTTGATATCAGATACCAAAGTAGAGGGTTGATCAAATCACAATACTTAGCAGATTTCGTTGCCGAATTTACATTTCCATCTCTGGAGGAACACTCAATGGAATGGACCCTTTATGTGGACGGAGCATCCAATCCTCAAGGATGTGGTGCTGGAGTCCTACTTGAAGATGTTAACGGATTCATCTTTAAACATTCTTTACATATTTCTTTTAAAGAAAGCAATAACCAAACAGAGTACGAAGCTCTAATTGCGGGTCTAAGGTTCGCAACAGATCTACATGTCTCGAAACTCAAGGTATATTACGACTCTTTATTGGTCGTGCAGCAGGTAAATGATCTTTTTCAAGTCAAAGATCCTTTATTAGCAAAATATTTAACTATTGTCAAATTACTCATTTCAAAATTTACAATATTTGAAATTCACCACATACCTAGAGAGCACAATCACCGAGCCAACATATTATCAAAGCTCGCAAGCATACAATCACATACATCTTCCCTTTATCAATCTACTTTATTTAAACTAAGTATCGAGATAACTGATGTTTTAAGTGTCATTCAGGAAGAGGATTGGCAAAAGCCTTATATAGAATACCTCAAGAGTGGAAACATTCCACAAAGTATCGATAATGTTTGAAAATTCCGACGTCAAGCGTCTTTTTTCACTATTTTCAACAACCTTCTGTATAGACGAGGTTATTCTCGTCCATTTTTAAAATGCCTCTCCAGGTCAGAAGCTGACCTCGCTATAGCAGAAGCACATGAAGGTATCTGTGGCACTCACGTTGGAGCTCGAAGCCCATCCTCTAAAATAATTAATGTCAGATTCTTCTGGCCGAGTTTACAGCAAGATTGCAAAGATAAAGTCAAAGCCTGCCCTAATTGCCAAAAGCACTTTCCAATCATACACATCCCAGCCGAGGAGTTGCATTACTTTGAAGTAAGTTGGTATTTTAATCAATGGGAGTTTGATATACTCGGTCTTTTCCCATTAGCACCGGGACAGTAAAGTTTTTAATAGTTGCCATTGATTAATTTTTAAAATGGATTGAGGCTCAACCTCTGACAAAAATCACCTATCCAAAAATGATATCCTTTGTCTGGAAACATATTATATGTAGATTTGGCATACCTCAGCACATCATCACTGACAATAGTCACCAGTTTGTCGATAAAAAATTTACCTCTTTTTTGCAGAACTTGAAAATAGCACAATGCTTTTTTTCAGTAGAACACCCACAGACAAACGACTTAGCAGAAGCAGCAAACAAGGTGATCTTACATGCCTTAAGGAATAAATTCGATGATGCCAAAGGAAACACCACCATACATTCAACAACAAAGGAAACACCTTTTAGATTAGTCTATGGATCTGAAGCCATGATACCTTTGGAGGTTTCTTAATCATCTCTCCGAACTCAATTAACTGATGCTCAGCTACAAGATAAAGCTCAGCAATTCGATCTAGACACCATAGAAGAAGTCTAAGACATTACAGATCTGCGTCACCGGGCTATGCAATAACTCGTAGCACGGCGATATAATCAAAAAGTGAATAACCGATCTTTTAAAGTCAATGATCTGGTGCTTCGAAAGACAAAACAAGCAAGGCGACCTCCAAGTCATGGAAAGCTAGCTGCAAATTGGGAAGGTCCTTTCCGAGTTATTAAAGTTTTAGGAAACTGTGCATACCGTTTGTAATCCTTAGATGATATATCCATTTACCTAACACTTGGAATATATCCTCTTTAAAACTTTACTATAGTTAAAAGACAGGGACAGGCTTGTACTCTTTTTTCTACTCATAAGATTTTTCTCAAAAAAGGGTTTTGCTTGGAGAAGTTTTAACGAGGCAAGCTTACCTGTGCCTTTGTAAACAAAGGTCAAAACAAATATTATATACTTATCCATTGTAACACGAGTGTTATTGATTAGTTCTATTTTCTCTTCTATGTTCCGACCTATATCTCACCGAGATATAACTATCCAAATGACTTACGTCATACAAATATTATATCAGACCAATGCTCAAACTCGCATTACAATCCAATCCATTAATGTTAACATTTTTGGAACTAAATTCAAATTATCATAACTAATAGTTGTCAATCAAATTTCTAACAATATAATCTATCAGGAAAAAATAAAAACCTGCATTCTCCATTTAGCCAATCCACACTAATCAAATCTCAAAAGGAAAATATTCATCAAATCATAATAAATATTCTAAACAGACACCAGAAGTCATTATACTCGACATAGTATCAATATTTTTCAACATCACCAAAAACTGGTGAAAAACAAGGTTCAATCGTCAAAACTATCAAAACACAACTACTATAATCATTAACCCAGATTATCATCTCCATCTTCAACTTCTTCCTCATCATCAACTAAGGCTCCACCTCGAACAACTTTTCCTTGCTCCATCAAAGAGAAATCTTGGCCAGGCACTAAAAATTTTGCTTGCAAAACCGCACGTTCAAATCCCTCGACAAAAGAATCAAGAATCTCTGTCTGCCTACTCTTTTCCAAATCCTTTAACTTGACAGTAACCTCAACCACCTGATCTTGCATACTATTTAGATCAGCCTCTTTCTTTTTCAACAACTCAGCTTCTTTTTCATACTTATCTTTCATCAGTTTCAACTCTTATTCTTTTTTAAAGAGCTCAGCCTCTAGGTCGAAAATTAAATTTTTCTTTACAGATAACTCTTCCTTCAGTTTACTAGGCTCTTCGGCCTACCCTAGCAATTTCTTATGTTTTAGCTCCTACCCAAGCTCACCAAGCACAAACCAACCACCTAGAGCATAAAAAACAACATAATTAAACCACATCAAATCAAAAGCAAAAAAAAAAAAATATACCTGCATGAATT
>NC_029792.2:34103354-34108109 GCF_000816755.2 Arachis ipaensis
TGAAACCATGAAGCTTCTTTTGACTATCCACGAAAGTAGTAAGTTCCTTTAGAGGTATGTCCTTCCCCCTCTCAGATAAGTCCTCCGATAAGTCAACATCAATGAAATCTGATTTCATTTTCTTAAAAATGATTTTCTTTCGCCTCTGTCGAGGTTGTTCCACCTCACCTTTCCCACCTCCTTTAATAGGGTTTGAGGATGAACCCTCCTTTTCAACGTTTTTACTTTTGAAACGAGCTCTTAAACTGGCGCAAAAACGAAAACCATTTTTTTAGCAAAATACTCGAATCAACAACAACATGATTTTCATAAATAGAAAGCTTACCCAAATAATTCATTATAGATTGTTTATCTTTTTCCCAAGTAAATCAAAAACCGAAATTAAATTTTTTCTGTCAATACCCTCAACCAGATACCCAATAACACACTCATTTCTCCGACTAATCTTTTCAAAACCCAAAATATGTTGAGGCTCAGAACACCCAAAAAAAAGAAAACTTTCACCTAAATTTTTGTCCAAATAGAATGGAAAAATCTCTTCAGTACTTCTCACTTCTAAAAACATCTCCTTGAAATCCTTGAAGGACGACTTATACAACTTGAAAACCGAAAAGCCGGGTGTACTATTCAAGTTCACCCAACCCTCCTTCCAAACACCCTTCGCCTGGAACATCAAGAAGAACAATTCCAAAGAAGTTTTTTCTTTCAAATACTACATTAAAATCTCAAAACACCACAAGAAAGCCCACCCATTAGGGTAAAGTTGTGACGGGACACAATTCAGTTGGTTCAGGACATTGCATCCAAAGCTTGTAAATGGAAACTTCATCCGCAGTTCCTCCAACACATAACTATGCATGTAAAAAAATTCATATCCATTCCCCCTATGAAACACACGATCTACCTTAGAACATGGTAACAACTCCACCCGGACTCCAGAACCCTCCCTCACTATCTTTGTAACATCTACCTCACTGACACTTTCCTTATCCACAAATAATGAACCCCTAATCTTGACATCTTTACTCACCCACTCATATGTCCAGTCAATCTCTGCCTTTTTTCCTTTTCAAAACCTATTATTCACATGCCAGAAAACAAAAAGTAGAAGAAGAAAGCAAATTAAACAAAACATAAAAATAGAACTGTATACTTACCTCTTTTACTCATGTCCATATCAAGATTTTTTCACACGTTTTGGAAGAAGTGACTTTCTGTAAACAAAGTCTATTTGGATTCCAAGTTCACAATTAAAACCAACTTTAACTAAACAATTCAGTTCCATTATGACTGCTACCATCAATCACATCAACTGTACTGATGGATTTGGAAAGTGGAAAAGCTAAAACACTTATCTAAATGCCATTTAATCTCTCTCTCTCTCTCTCTCTCTCTCTCTCTCTCTTCATTTAATTGCCTTTTCTTTTAACCATTTAATGCTACCTTTAACTCTTATTTTTAATAAAGTATGTTGAACTGGGGGCTCCATAACCATCACATTCGCCGAGTTATAACTTACCAAAAATCTCAACCTACTTTATTAAAAAATCATCAGAACAAACTTGGGGGCTATGATATGGCTGTTACAAAATCAAACGTTATAACTCGGTCTCAGGCATTATAGCTCGCCCAGAGCGTTATAACTTGGCCTCGCAGATTATGACTAGCTCCAACGATTATAATTCGGCTTCATACATAAAACAAATATCATAACGTTCTGATATGATACCAATCTTCTTCAATGCAAATAAATTCTGAAAATGCAACTGTCAAAACTGGCCTCGCATATAAAGAAGGTAAGACGTTCTTATCAAGGCATGATTTTCTGAATACATTGAATTGACTTAAGTATCGGAGTGCCTTTTGCAGGTACTCTCCCCCTTTGTTCTTTCTACATCAAGGCACACTCTCTGGACAAAAAACTCGGACTCAAGAGAGAAAGCTCAAAGTCGGCTGTCAAAGTAGACGAGCCATACCTAGTCCAACCACGCAAGAAAACATTTTATATCTTCTTCTCCTCCGTTTTCCTTCCAAAAAATAGGCAAAAATGTCTAATAGTAACGAATATGTGGTTGTCCGTGTGTATCCCAAACGTCGTATGAGAAACAGTGACATGGGGTGATATTTGAGTGTGAGAATCCATTACTGTTGCGCACTCAGCGCGTAAGTTCGTTGTCCGAGTTAAAAAATCTGATAGTGAGCAACCTTGGTGGTTTAGGGAGAAAAGAGATTGGAAGGGTGGGGTATAGGTTGCTAGTACTGTTGGGTAACAGAGTTTTTCAATTTTTCTTCCAGACATCCTCGCCTCATCCTATGGATGTCAGGAACCTGTCGACATTGACCGGGGCCCCCGACACCAGCTGCTCTCCATTAAACTGGCACTTCACCCGTGAACCTGGTGAAACTCGACGATGTTGAAGCAGACGAAGGGGACGACGGACATCCATGTCCTCCACTCTGCCTCGTCGATAAACCTTGCCTGGCACATAGCCTACAAGGCAGGGTCATTGTACGGCGTCCAAACAAACTGAAACAACAGTTGTGAAATAATGGTCACGGATACAAACTAAATTAAAGGATAAATAAATATTTGAAGTCTCAATATGTAATTATTGGTTCGTTATAAATATGTAATTAAAAAATAAGTGAATTAATATATATAAATATAAAATTTGAGTGCTAACCTTATCCATCTGTAACTAGTCTAGCGATAGACGTCATCGAAGGACCCTCGTCTCGTGCTGGTCCCTGCTCTGCTGTGTCAACCCAATCAACCTGTCACTGGTTACAAGAATAACACGAGTTCAATTTAGGGAATGTCATAATGAGTTACAAATTCAAAACACAAGCAAGGCAAAAACAATAGTTACTTCGCTGCCATAGTATACATGAAAACCTGTCGATCAGGTGGACACCACTGGAGAAATCTCTGGTATATCCAAGACATCAACAGCGGAGTGCATCTGGCGATGTCTGTCATGCCTCGGTGTGTTACAAAGCACAGCGAATGTTATGTCTATGCAAGCACTACCGAGCACCAAGGCAACCCACGACATCTCTCAAAGTCTTGAAGCAGTGGCAGCCAACGGTGATGGACCAAGTTGTTCGACTTGTTCGTCATCAGGTACCCTCGATCACTAACAAGATGTAACACCTCACATACTGTCGGAGTGTTTCCAGATCATCCGTTTGTGGCATATGACAGACACGGTCCCGCAACCATGTAAGCTTCAACGAGAACGACTCCTTCATCTGCCCAACCACCGAAGGCCTGGCATCGAGCAGTCGCTCCACAAACTCCCAGGTCTCCATGCCGTAACACCTGTAGAAATCACCAAAGCAACTCCCACTGCCTCCCCTTGCGTGCGTAACCCAAGGTGGTACGCCACGTCTTGCAGGGTGATAGTGGCCTCACCCTATTACAGGTGGAATGTGTGGGTCTTTGGACGCCATCGTTCCACGAATGCCGTGATTAGAGAGTTATCGAAGACGAAGTCTCTGAGAGGCACCATGTCGCCAAATCTAACCTCCCTCAGATACAGGATGATGGAATCGAGTGATGGGAGCATGTGACTCACTCATCAAGGCAGAAGTAAGCGAGGCCTTTGACAAAAAAAAATTATTACAATTAATAAAATTTTTTATAGGTCATCGACATATCAAACTGACTGAATTATTGTATACATTTGTTTAACAGAAATTTATACATAGTATGTACTAACTGAATTTATGTCAATACAACTTTTTACGTTAATATGTATTTACTTAATTAATAGACATTTTCTCAATATGTTACGTAAAATAAAAACAATCAGTAAAATAATTAATAATCTTATTATCAAACTTTAACTTAATAATCTAATTATCAAACTCAGATAGTTAATAACTAAATTAAGAAATTAAGAAACTTGTAACCAATAAACTAACTTCAACAGTTGAAAAACATCTACCACAGTCTTTAATATCTAAACTAATAATTATGTAGTTAACAACTTAATTACAAAAAAATGATAACCACATTCCTAGAATTATATCCTATCAGTGACCTGTTGTTAATGATACAAATTGTATTCTAGTTCTTTACAAGTATCCTAACCATGACTTTACATATACGGGATAACATAAAACGTCAAGATAATAAAACTGACCGCAAAGTCGGCTGCCTCGGCATAGTGCCATATCGCATTCAACCTATTGATGTTCGGAACACGTGCATTTACACGTGCCATCTTTGTCTTACTCAATAATATGGTTAAAAAGGAATAAAAGAGAGAAAAAAGTGGAGAAAAATCTCAAAATAGGACCCAGATCAAGACTGTAAACGACATCTATATATATAGACATGATTCAGTCTTATTTCGTTTACAATAGTAATTCTACGCATTTTCGTAATAATTTTTAAAATTATTTATTTCAATAAATAAAATATTTATTTAAATAAAAAATCCCAAAATTTCCAGCTCTAAAAGAAAAGCAACCTCTCACTCTCTGGTATGGCTAAATAATTTTTTGAATTTACAAGTGTTGAATTTCATTTTTCCCTAATTTGATTTTCTATAATTATACCGTTAAGGGTATTATTCTACTATGCTAATTTTAAAAACATACCAGTTTATTCATAAAATTTTATTAATTAATTTAAATAAAATCCTAAATATAATTATATTATAATAAATTGATTTGTTTAAATTTTGTGAATAAATTAGGATGATTTTAAATTGGTATAATAGTATAATAATTTCTACAGTGCGATCG
>NC_029792.2:34108393-34129463 GCF_000816755.2 Arachis ipaensis
TTTAAATATTAATAATTAATTAATAATAAAAAATAATAAATTTTAATAATTCTCTAATATTTTTTTATTTCAATTATCTAAGATATTACTATAGAGTCAACGTAATTTTCGTTCATAAAACTTTTTAATGTAACTGTTCATATCCTGACCCAACACTAAGGCCTAGGTCCAAATAAGATAAAAAGGCCCAGTCCATAGCCTGGCCTCCCCGCATAACCGACCTCCTCCAGAGAGGTTGGATTCAACACAGACTTCACTCCAAGGAAGTCGGGACTGAAGGTTAGCTGGCAGATAACACTTATTCAAATTAAGTAACTGCCCCTAAAATCTCTCAACCCACTTCCAGGAGCCATATCTCAAATCCCCTAAGATAAAGGGACGGTTATCCTCCTTAAAAGGTGGAACTACTCCAACGGTGGTTATTGGTTCAACATTATAAACACACTGACACCCCTCAGGTATCTCTAAGTCCCAATACTCCTAAAACCTACTTAGCCCCTTTTGCTGACTTAGGCATCGGAGTGTCTTTGCAGGTACCACCCCCTATTCCTTCATACACACAAGTCGGACGGAGGCTCCCAAACG
Organism: Arachis ipaensis; assembly: GCF_000816755.2. Taxonomy (NCBI): domain Eukaryota; kingdom Viridiplantae; phylum Streptophyta; class Magnoliopsida; order Fabales; family Fabaceae; genus Arachis; species Arachis ipaensis. The sequence continues at coordinate 34,108,979 of NC_029792.2, forward strand.
TAAACTTAGTCAGAGACTCCCTCCTTCAGACGATTGGGCCAATCCAACGAGTCCAGTCCACTAATCTCCGGTTACCCATCGTAACATTGGCGCCGTTACCGGAGACCCGAGAGATCAACCAGTAATGGCGGATGACTCGCACGAAGATGGCCACACAGCGTCCGATTCTGAGCAGGAAAATTAGGATGTTGGAAACAACAATGAGGATATCGACACTCACCAAGGGGTGACCAATCAGCATAAAGAAGGCATCTCAGGATTGAAAAACCCGAAGGCAAACTCCTCTGAAGGGCGCGAGTCAGGAAAGGAGGGACAACCCCACGTAGCTGATTTCATGGGATTGTTCCACGGCCATCAAGGGCGTCTGGAACAGTTGGAACAAGAGCTGGAACAACAGCGAGAGGCAGAGAGAAACTTGAGGAACGAGATTGAGCAGCGAAAAGAGCTAGAAGAAAAGCTCTTAAAGTTGGAGTTTGCTCTTAAAAGTCGAAGCTCCCGTAGCGACCGAGAAGATTCTCCATTGGGAGAAGAAGACCCGTTTAGCAAGGACATTATGAGGGCAAAAGTTCCAAGGAACTTTAAAAGCCCTGATATGGACCTCTACGATGGAACCACCGATCCAAAACATCATTTGAGCAATTTCAAAAGTCGGATGTATCTGGCCAACGCCTCTGATGCCACTCGCTGCAAGGCTTTCCCGACAACCTTGACGAAAGCAGCGATGAAGTGGTTCGATAGTCTTTCCCCGAGGTCGGTCACCAGTTTCGACGACCTCTCACGAAAGTTTCTGATGCTATTCTCCATCCAGAAGGACAAAGTAAAGCACGCACAAAGCATCTTGGGAGTAAAACAGGAGGTCGGGGAACTTTTGAGGGACTACATGGAGAGGTTCAATAAAGCGTGCTTGAAGATTCAAGACCTACCCACAGATGCAGTGATTATGGGCCTAGTTAATGGACTTTGAGAAGGTCCCTTCTCCCAGTCCATCTCGAAAAGGCATCCGACCTCCCTAAGTAATGTACAGGAGAGAGTTGAGAAGTACATCAACATGGAGGAAAATGCCAGACTTTGAGAACCAGGCTAGCAACCTGGGCACTCTCACTCATCAAAAGAGAAAGAGAGAGAGCCCAAGAAAAAAGAGGAGGTCGGCCCTGAGAGGCCCAGGAGATACCACTCCTATACTCCTCTACGAGTTTCCCTAGTTGATGTCTACAGAGAAATTTGTCATACTGAAAGACTACCTCCCCCTAGACCCATCAAAAATAAAAAGGGGGGAGTCGTGGCGACTACTGTGAGTACCATAAGCTATATGGTCACTCAACAAATGATTGTTACGACCTCAAAAATATCATAGAAAAGCTGGCCAGAGAAGGTTGGCTGGACAGATATCTCATGGAAAGGTCGGACCATTATGGGAAAAGAAAGCGAGATTACGATGACTGAAGAGACCCACCACCTCAGACTCCGGAAAGACATATACATATAATCTTGGGAGGATTCGGTGGAGGCGGCCTCACAAAGTCATCTTGCAAGAGGCACTTGAAGGAAGTCTACCAGGTCGGGGGCGAAGCTCCCGACCTCCCAACCATCTCATTTACTAAAGAAGATGGGCAAGGTATCGTTCCTGCACATGATGATCCAGTGATGATATCTGGTGCACGAAATTGTGATCATATATGGCGCCAACAACTTGGTACGCACAATTGTAATCTCAACTCTTTGTCACAACTCCGCACAACTAACCAGCAAGTGCACTGGGTCGTCCAAGTAATAAACCTTACGTGAGTAAGGGTCGATCCCACGGAGATTGTCGGCTTGAAGCAAGCTATGGTCATCTTGTAAATCTCAGTCAGGCAGATTCAAATGGTTATGGAGAATTGATAATTAAAAGATGAATAAAACATAAAATAGGATAGAGATACTTATGTAATTCATTGGTGAGAATTTCAGATAAGCGTATGAAGATGCTTTGTTCCTTCTGAACCTCTGCTTTCCTATTGCCTTCTTCCAATCATTCATACTCCTTTCCATGGCAAGCTTATGTTGGGTTTCACCGTTGTCAATGGCTACCTCCCGTCCTCTCAGTGAAAATGGTCCAAATGCACTGTCACTGCACGGCTAATCAGCTGTTGGTTCTCGATCATGTTGGAATAGGATCCATTGATCCTTTTGCGTCTGTCACTACGCCCAACACTCGCGAGTTTGAAGCTCATCACAGTCATCCCTTCCCAGATCCTACTCGGAATACCACAGACAAGGTTTAGACTTTCCGGATCTCATGAATGCTGCCAATTGATTCTAGTCTATACCACAAAGACTCTGATCTCACGGAATGGAAGGCTCGGTTGTCAGGCGAGGCAACCATGTGTCATGAACCAGGAGGCTAAGAGATATGCACTCAAGCTATTGCAAGTAGAATGGAAGTGGTTGTCAGGCATGCGTTCATAGGTGAAAATGATGATGAGTGTCACAGATCATCACATTTATCAGGTTGAAGAACGAGTGTATATCTTAGAGAAGAAATAGGCTTGAGTTGAATAGAAAAATAATAGTACTTTGCATTAATTCATGAGGAACAGCAGAGCTCCACACCTTAATCTATGGTGTGTAGAAACTCCACCGTTGAAAATACAAAAGTGATAATGGTGTTCATTGGTTTTGGCCCCAGAGGGGGAACCAGAATGACCAAGACGAAAATACAATAGCAAAAGGTCCTATTTATAGAGAACTAGTAGCCTAGGGTTTACAGAAATAAGTAAATGATGCAGAAATCCACTTTCGGGCCCACTTGGTGTGTGCTTGGGCTGAGCATTGAAGCTTCCACGTGTAGAGACTTTTCTTGGAGTTAAACACCAGCTTTGGTGCCAGTTTGGGCATTTAACTCCAGCTTTTATGCCACTTCTGGCGTTTTGACGCCAAAATTTTTATGCTGACTTGGAACACCAGTTTGGGCCATCAAATCTTGAGAAAACTATGGATTATTATATATTACTGAAAAGCCCAGGATGTCTACTTTCCAACTCAATTGAGAGTGCGCCAATTGGGCTTCTGTAGCTCTAGAAAATCCACTTCGAGTGCAGAGAGGTCAGAATCCAACAGCATCTGCAGTCCTTTTTCAGCCTCTGAACCAGATTTTTGCTCAGGTCCCTCAATTTCAGCCAGAAAATACCTAAAATTACAGAAAAACACACAAACTCATAGTAAAATCCAGAAATATAATTTTTATTTAAAAACTAATAAAAATATAATAAAAACTAACTAAAACATACTAAAAACTACCTAAAAACAATGCCAAAAAGCGTATAAATTATCCACTCATCACAACACCAAACTTAAATTGTTGCTTGTCCCCAAGCAACTAAAAATCAAATAGGATAAAAAGAAGAGAATATACAATGAATTCCAAAAACATCTATGAAGATCAGGCTTAATTAGATGAGCAGGGCTATTAGCTTTTTGCTTCTGAACAGTTTTGGCATCTCACTTTATCCTTTGAAGTTTAGAATGATTGGCATCTATAGGAACTCAGAATTTAGATAGTGTTATTGATTCTCCTAGTTCAGTATGTTGATTCTTGAACACAGTTACTTTATGAGTCTTGGCCGTGGCCCTAAGCACTTTGTTTTCCAGTATTACCACCGGATACATAAATGCCACAGACACATAACTGGGTGAACCTTTTCAGATTGTGACTCAGCTTTGCTAGAGTCCCCAATTAGAGATGTCCAGAGCTCTTAAGCACACTCTTTTTGCTTTGGACCACGACTTTAACCCCTCAGTCTCAAGCTTTTCACTTGACACCTTCACGCTACAAGCACATGGTTAGGGACAACTTGGTTTAGCCACTTAGGCCAGGATTTTATTCCTTTAGGCCCTCCTATCCACTGATGCTCAAAGCCTTGGATCCTTTTTATTAACCTTGCCTTTTGGTTTAAAGGGCTATTGGCTTTTTCTGCTTGCTTTTTCTTCTTTTTTCTTTTTCTTCTATTTTTTTCGCCCTTTTTTTTCCGCAAGCTTTTCACTGCTTTTTCTTGCTTCAAGAATCAATTTTTTATGATTTTTCAGATTATCAATAATATTTCTCTTTTTTCATCATTCTTTCAAGAGCCAACAATTTTAACACTCATAAACAACAAATTCAAAAATATGCACTGTTCAAGCATTCATTCAGAAAATAAAAAGTATTGCCACCACATCAAATAATTAAACTATTTTAAAATTCAAAATTCATGTATTCTTTTTCTTTTGCAATTAAAAATATTTTTCATTTAAGAAAGGTGATGGATTCATAGGACATTCATAACTTTAAGGTATAGACACTAAGACACTAATGATCACGTAGTAAAGACACAAACATAGATAAAACATAAAGCATATGATTCGAAAAATAGAAAAAATAAGAACAAGAAAATAAAAGAACGGGTCCACCTTAGTGATGGCGGCTTGTTCTTCCTCTTGAAGATCTTATGGAGTGCTTGAGCTTCTCAATGTCTCTTCCTTGCCTTTGTTGCTCCTCCCTCATGACTCTTTGGTCTTCTCTAATTTCATGGAGGAGGATGGAATGCTCTTGGTGCTCCACCCTTAGTTATCCCATATTGGAACTTAATTCTCCTAGGGAGGTGTTGATTTGCTCCCAATACTTTTGTGGAGGAAAATGCATCCCTTGAGGCATCTCAGGGATTTCATGATGAGGAATTTCCTCTTGCTCTTGCCCATGAGTGGGATCTCTTGTTTGCTCCATCCTTTTCTTAGTGATGGGCTTGTCCTCATCAATGAGGATGTCTTCCTTTATGTCAATTCCAGCCGAATTGCAGAGGTGACAAATGAGATGAGGGAAGGCTAACCTTGCCAAAGTAGAGGACTTGTCCGCCACCTTGTAGAGTTCTAGGGATATAACCTCATGAACTTCTACTTCCTCTCCAATCATGATGCTATGGATCATGATAGCCCGGTCTATAGTAACTTCAGACCGGTTGCTAGTGGGAATGATTGAGTGTTGGATGAACTCCAACCATCCCCTAGCCACAGGCTTGAGGTCATGCCTTCTTAGTTGAACTGGCTTCTCTCTTGAATCTCTCTTCCATTGAGCGTTCTCTTCACAAATGTCTATGAGGACTTGGTCCAATCTTTGATCAAAGTTGACCCTTCTAGTGTAGGGGCGTGCATCTCCTTGCATCATGGGCAAGTTGAATGCTAACCTTACATTTTCCGGACTGAAATCTAAGCATTTCTCCCGAACCATTGTAAGCCAATTCTTAGGGTCCGGGTTCATACTTTGATCATGGTTCTTGGTGATCCATGCATTGGCATAGAACTCTTGAACCATTAAGATCCTGACTTTGTTGAATGGGGTTGGTGAGAATTTCCCAACCTCTTCTTCAAATCTCATGTCGGATCTCCGGATATTCACCCTTTTTGAGCTTGAAAGGGACCTCGGGGATCACCTTCTTCTTGGCCACAACTTCATAGAAGTGGTCTTGATGCACCCTTGGATGAATCTCTCCATCTCCCATGACTCGGAGGTGGAAGCTTTTGCCTTCCCTTTCCTCTTTCTAGAGGTTTCTCCGGCCTTTGGTGCCATAAATGGTTATGGAAAAATAAAAAGCAATGCTTTTACCACACCAAACTTAGAAGGTTTACTCGTCCTCGAGCAAAAGAAGAAAGAAGAGAGTAGAAGAAGAAAATGGAGGAGATGGAGGGGGTTAAGGTTCGGCCATGTACGGGTGGGTTTGGGAGGGAAAGTGGTTTGAATTTGAATGGTGAGATGGGGTTTTATGATGGATGGATGTGGATTGGTGAAGAGATTATGGAGAAGAGGGTAGGATTTGATAGGTGAGGGGTTTTTGGGGAAGTGGTATTGAGGTGATTGGTAAAGGGTATTTGGGGAAGGGTGTTTTGGGAAGGTGTGAAGAAGAGAGAGAGGTGGGGTAGGTGGGGATCCTGTGGGGTCCACAGATCCTGAGGTGTCAAGGATTTCTTATCCCTACACCATGTTGGCATGTAAACGCCCCTTTGATTGCCAATCCTGGCGTTAAACGCCAAGTTCCTGCCGATTTCTGGCGTTTAATGCCAGCTTTTCTCCCCTTTCTGGCATTTAAACGCCAGCTCTATGCCCCTTTTCTGGTGTTAAACGCCAGCTTTGTGCCCCTTTCTGGCGTTAAATGCCAGTATGGTGCCCATTTCTGGCGTTAAACACCTAGAATGGTGCCAGACTGGGCGTTTAACGCCCATTCTGTTACCCTTACTGGCGTTTAAACGCCAGCAAGCTTCTCCTCCAGGGTGTGCTATTTTTAATACTGTTTTTCATTCTATTTTTGCTTTTTCAGTTGTTTTTGTGACTTCACATGATCATCAACCTACAGAAAACATAAAATAGCAATGGAAAATAAATAGATATGATTAAATAAAATTGGGTTGCCTCCCAATAAGCGCTTCTTTAGTGTCACTAGCTTGACAGTGAGCTCTCATGGAGTCTTACAGATACTCAGAGCATAATGATGGCCTCCCAACACCAAACTTAGAGTTTGAATGTGAGGGCTCTATTTGACTCTGCATTGAGAGAAGCTTTTCATGCTTCCTCTCCATGGTTATAGAGGGAGATCCTTGAGCCTTAAACACAAGGGAGTCCTCATTCACTTGAAGGACCAATTCTCCTCTGTCAACATCAATCACAGCTTTTGATGTGGCTAGGAAGGGTCTGCCAAGGATGATGGATTCATCCATACACTTTCCAGTGTCTAGGATTATGAAATCAACAGGGATGTAAAAGCCTTCAACCTTTACTAAGACATCCTCTACAAGTCCATAAGCCTGTTTTCTTGACTTCATGATTGCTCCAAGGTACTTAGCAACTTGCTCTTCAGTAATATCTTCATCCTCTTCAGAGGAAAAATACTCATCAGAGCTCATGAATGGCAGAAGTAAATTCAATGGAATCTCTATGGTCTCAGTGTGAGCCTCAGATTCCCATGGTCCCTCATTAGGGAACTCCTTGGAGGCCAGTGGACGTCCATTGAGGTCTTCCTCAGTGGAAATCACTGCCTTTCCCTCCTCTATGCATTCGGCCATGTGGGACGTGTTTATGGCCTTGCATTCTCTCTTTGAGTTCTCTTCTATATTGCTTGGGAGAGTACTAGGAGGGAGTTCAGTAACTTTCTTACTCAGCTGACCCACTTATGCCTCCAAATTTCTAATGGAGGATCTTGTTTCAGTCATGAAACTTTGAGTGGTTTTAATTAGATCAGAGACTACAGTTGCTAAGTCAGAGTGGCTCTGCTTAGAATTCTCTGTCTGTTGCTGAGAAGATGATGAAAAAGGCTTGCTATTACTAAACTTATTTCTTCCACCATTACTGTTGTTGAAGCCTTGTTGAGGCCTCTGTTGGTCCTTCCATGAGAGATTTGGATGATTTCTCCATGAAGGATTATAGGTGTTTCCATATGGTTCTCCCATGTAATTTACCTCTTCTATTGCTGGGTTCTCAGGATCATAAGATTCTTCTTTAGATGAGACTTCTTTAGTACTGCCTGTTGCTGCTTGCATGCCAGACAGACTCTGAGAAATCATATTGACTTGCTGAGTCAATATTTTGTTCTGAGCCAATATGGCATTCAGAGTATCAATTTCAAGAACTCCTTTCTTCTGATTTGTCCCATTATTCACAGAATTCCTTTCAGAAGTGTACATGAATTGGTTATTTGCAACCATTTTTATGAGTTCCTGAGCTTCTGCAGGCGTCTTCTTCAGATGAAAAGATCCTCTAGTAGAGCTGTCCAATGACATCTTGGACAGTTCAGACAGACCATCATAGAAGATACCTATGATGCTCTATTCTGAAAGCATGTCAGAAGGACACCTTCTAATCAATTGCTTGTATCTTTTCCAAGCTTCATAGAGGGATTTACCTTCCTTCTGTCTGAAGGTTTGGACTTCCACTCTAAGCTTACTCAATTTTTGAGGTGGAAAGAACTTTACCAAGAAGGCATTGACTAGCTTTTCCCAAGAGTTCAGGCTTTCTTTAGGTTCTGAGTCCAACCATGTCCTAGCTCTGTCTCTTACAGCAAAAGGGAAGAGCATAAGTCTGTAGACCTCAGGGTCAACCCCATTGGTCTTAACAGTATCACAGATTTGCAAGAATTCAGCTAAGAACTGATGATGATCTTCTAATGAAAGTCCATAAAACTTGCAATTCTGTTGCATTAGAGAAACTAATTGAGGCTTAAGCTCAAAGTTGTTTGCTCCAATGGCAGGGATAGAGATGCTTCTCCTATAGAAGTCGGGAGTAGGTGCAGTAAAGTCACCAAGCACCTTCCTTGCGTTGTTGGCATTGTTGTTATTTTCGGCTGCCATGACTTCTTCTTGTTTGAAAATTTCTGTTAGGTCCTCTACAGAGAGTTATACTTTATTTTCTCTTAGCTTTCTCTTCAAGGTCCTTTCAGGTTCAGGATCAGCTTCAACAAGAATGCCCTTGTCCTTACTCCTGCTCATATGAAAGAGAGAAGAGGAAAGTATGGAATCCTCTATGTCACAGTATAGAGATTCCTTGAGGTGTTAGAGGAAAAGAAGAATAGAAGGAGGAGGTAGAGAGGAGAGAATTTGAACTTATAGAGAGAGAGTCCAAATTGCTGATAGTGGATGAGTGTTAGTCCTTAAATAGAAGGATGTGAGAAGAGGGGAAGAATTTTCGAAAACAAATTAAAAAGATTTTGAAATAATTAAAAGAAATTTTAAAAAAATGGTTGATGATTTTCAAAAATTGAAATTGAGGTAATAGTTAATTGATTTTGAAAAAGATTTTGAAATTAGAAATAAAAAAGATATGATTGAAAATTATTTTGAAAAAGATGTGATTGAGAAGATATGATTGAGAAGATATGATTGAAAATCAAATTAAAAAAAAAGAAAGTTTTAAAATTAAAGTTGATTACTTGACTAACAAGAAATTAAAAGACATGATTCTAGAATTTAAAATTTGATCCTTTCTTAATAGGCAAGTAACAACTTGAAAATTTTGAATTAAATCATTAATTGTAGCAAGGATTTTCGAAAATGAAAAAAAATGGAAAGAAATTGATTTTGAAAAGATATGATTTGAAAAAATTTTATTTTGAAAAATTATGAAAATTTGAAAAAGATTTGAATTAAAAACAAAATCTTTCCTCTTGTGCCATCCTGGCGTTAAACGCGCAGCCAGGTACCCTGACTGGCGTTTAAACGCCAGTTTTCCTTCTTCACTGGGCGTTTTGAACGCCTAGCTTTTTCTCTGTAATTCCTCTGCTGCATGTTCTGAATTTTCAATTCTCTGTATTATTGACTTGAAAAGACACAATTTTAAAAATTTTTTGAATTTTTAATGATGAGAAATAATCAAAATGCAACTAATCATGGAAAACTAAGATTAAATCAACAATGCATGCAAGACACCAAACTTAGAAGTTTGTATACTAATGACTATAACAATTTGAAAATGCATATGAGAAACAACAAAGGACACAAAACAAGAGAATTTAAAGATCAGAGCAAGGAAATCATCAAGAATAACTTGAAGATCAATGAAGAACATAATGCTTGTAATTTTCAAAAATTAGAAGAATGCAATTGACACCAAACTTAAAATTAGACACTAGACTCAAACAAGAAACATAAAATATTTTTTATTTTAAGATTTTATAAATTTATTTTTGAAAAATTTTTCGAAAATAAAAAGTAAAAAGCTTAAATATAAAAATAAAATTACCTAATCTGAGCAACAAGATAAACCGTCAGTTGTCCAAGCTCGAACAATCCCCGGCAACGGCGCCAAAAACTTGGTGCACGAAATTGTGATCATCAATGGCGCCAACAACTTGGTATGCACAATTGTAATCTCAACTCTTTGTCACAACTCCGCACAACTAACCAGTAAGTGCACTGGGTCATCCAAGTAATAAACCTTACGTGAGTAAGGGTCGATCCCATGGAGATTGTCGGCTTGAAGCAAGCTATGGTCATGTAAATCTCAGTTAGGTAGATTCAAATGGTTATGGAGAATTGATAATTAAAAGATGAATAAAACATAAAATAGGATAGAGATACTTATGTAATTCATTGGTGAGAATTTCATATAAGCGTATGAAGATGCTTTGTTCCTTCTGAACCTCTGCTTTCCTATTGCCTTCTTCCAATCATTCATACTCCTTTCCATGGCAAGCTTATGTTGGGTTTCACCGTTGTCAATGGCTACCTCTCGTCCTCTCAGTGAAAATGGTCTAAATGCGTTGTCACCGCACGGCTAATCAGCTGTTGGTTCTCGATCATGTTGGAATAGGATCCATTGATCCTTTTGCGTCTGTCACTACGCCCAACACTCGCGAGTTTAAAGCTCGTCATAGTCATCCCTTCCCAGATCCTACTTGGAATATCACAGACAAGGTTTAGACTTTCCGGATATCAAGAATTCTGCCAATTGATTCTAGCCTATACCACGAAGACTCTGATCTCACGGAATGGAAGGCTCGATTGTTAGGCGAGGCAACCATGCGTCATGAACTAGGAGGCTAAGAGATACGCACTCAAGCTATTGCAAGTAGAACGGAAGTGGTTGTCAGGCACGCATTCATAGGTAAGAATGATGATGAGTGTCATGGATCATCACATTCGTCAGGTTGAAGAACGAGTGTATATCTTAGAGAAGAAATAGGATTGAGTTGAATAGAAAAACAATAGTACTTTGCATTAATTCATGAGGAACAGCAGAGCTCCACACCTTAATCTATGGTGTGTAGAAACTCCACTATTGAAAATATAAAAGTGATAATGGTGTTCATTGGTTTCGGCCCCAGAGGGGTAACCAGAATGACCAAGACGAAAATAGAATAGCAAAAGGTCCTATTTATAGAGAACTAGTAGCCTAGGGTTTACAGAAATAAGTAAATGATGTAAAAATTCACTTCCGGGCCCATTTAGTTTGTGCTTGGGCTGAGCATTGAAGCTTCCACGTGTAGAGACTTTTTTTGGAGTTAAACACCAGCTTTGATGCCAGTTTGGGCGTTTAACTCCAGCTTTTATGCCAGTTCTGGCATTTTGACGCCAGAATTTTTATGCTGACTTGAAACACCAGTTTGGGCCATCAAAGCTTGGGCAAAGTATGAACTATTATATATTGCTGGAAAGCCCAGGATGTCTACTTTCCAACGCAATTGAGAGCGCGCCAATTAGGCTTCTATAGCTCCAGAAAATCCACTTCGAGTGCAGGGAGGTTAGAATCCGACGGCATCTGCAGTCCTTTTTCAGCCTCTGAATCAGATTTTTGCTCAGGTCCCTCAATTTCAGCCAGAAAATACCTGAAATTATAGAAAAACATACAAACTAATAGTAAAGTCCATAAATGTGATTTTTATTTAAAAACTAATAAAAAAATAATAAAACTAACTAAAACATACTAAAAACTACCTAAAAACACTGCAAAAAAACGTATAAATTATCCGCTCATCAATATCCATGATCCTTGCGAACACCCATCTTCACAGATTCCTGGTGGATCAGGGAAGCTCAGCCGACATCCTATTCAAACCGGCGTTCGATAAGCTGGGGTTGGATGAAAAGGAGTTAAGAGCTTACCCTGACACCATGTATGGGATGGGGGATACACCAATAAAACCACTAGGATTCATACCCCTACATACCACTTTTGGAAAAGGGGCAAAATCCAAAACTCTGAGCATCAACTTCATAGTCGTTGATGTGGGGTCAGCCTACAATTCCCTAATCGGCAGAACTATCCTAAATCGGCTCGGAGCAGTGGTATCCACTCCCCACCTTTGCATGAAATTTCCAACATCAGAGGGAATAGCAACCATTAGGGGAGACCAAAAATTGGAAAGGAAATGCTACAATGAAAGCTTAAACCTGAGAGGAAAAGGCAAGAAGGTGCACACAATTAAGCTCGGAGGAGTCAGAGCTAAGGAGGAGCTGCGACCACAACCGGGGGGAAGACTGAAGAGGTACAGGTCGAAAAAGAGAAAGGAAAAAACACCAACGTAGGAGCCAAACTGTAAGAAGATTTGAAGCAGAAGCTTATAAGGCTCTCACGAGAGAATTCCGACCTCTTCACCTAGAAAGGCCCCGACATGCCAGGTATAAATCCCGAGCTCATGTCACATAAACTATCTGTATACCCCGGATCGCGACCTGTTCAGCAAAGAAGAAGGAAGCTCGGACCTGAACGAGCCCAAGTAGTGGAAGAACAAGTGCAAGCCCTTCTAGAAGCCAGGTTCATCAAAGAGGTCAAATATCCGGCGTGGCTGGCAAATGTGGTGCTAGTCAAAAACAAAACGGCAAGTGGAGGATGTGCGTCGATTACACTGACCTGAACAAGGCGTGTCCCAAAGGCCCATATCCACTTCCAAGCATTGATACCTGTTCATACCCTGGTCGAGCTGTCCGACCCGGGTTGCTTAACGACAAGTCGACTGACCTCTTCAGGTCAGGACTATCCGACCTCTTCTCAAAGAGCTCGGCCAAATCACCAGAAAAAGCCCAAGAAGGGCCCAACAGAGGAACACGACCCAAATCCTAAGGCAGTCTAAGCCTATAGAGATAAAGGCAGTTTCCTTGAAGATAAGATGACTTCACTCAAAGATAAGATAAAGATGAGATAAGATAACTATCTTATCCCCAGAAAGGTCACTCCACACTATTATAAATACACTGGAGCACCCAGGTATAACTCATACTCTGATTCTACAAAATACCTGCTTAATACCCTTGCTAACTTAAGCATCGGAGTCCCTTGCAGGCACCACCACCCTCCGGTGACAAAGGATCAGCAGCATTACCAGTCCAACAAAGTCGAACGTGACTGCTCCGGCCACCACCCACACACCGGACACGTCATCGCCGATCAGTGCAGAAGATCTCATCCGAGATCGACCTACAGTTTCAGGTAACCCTCGGAACATTGGCGCTGTTGCCGGGGAACCTGGAAGTCATCCCACCACCATGGCGGACAACCTGGACAACGACCACAACTCTGATTTGGAAGACCGAATGCCACATAAGAACGTGGAGGTTACACTGGACGATACTTCTCAACCTAACAAAGACAAGAACTCCCCAAGCACGGGAACTATGGAGGCACTTCAGGATCGCCTGAAACAACTCGAAAAAGAGGTTGACTATCAATAGGAAACCGAGAGAGATTTACGAAGAGAAACTAGGCGACGTCACGAACTAGAGGACAAGCTCCTAAAGATCGAAGCTGATCTCAAAACTAAAAATACCAGATCTAGCCACGAAGATAGTTCCCGCAAGGACCAAGACCCATTCACAAGGGAGATCATGAAGGCCAAAATCCCAAAAGACTTCAAACCTCCTGACATGACTTTATACGATGGCAGGACGGGCCCTGGCCATCATCTTAGCAACTTCAGAAGCAGAATGTACCTCACTGACGCCTCAGACGCAACTCGGTGCAAAGCCTTCCCTACTACTCTGACAAAGACAGCAATTAAATGGTTCGACAACCTACCCCCTGGGTCCATCTCGAGCTTGGACGACCTGGCCAAAAAGTTCCTAGCCAGATTCTCCATTCAGAAGGATAAAACTAAACATGCCCCAAGTCTACTAGGGATCAAACAGGGAGATCAGGAAAGCCTTCGCAATTACATGGAAAGATTCAACAAAGCATGTTTGGATATACAAAATCTACCAACAGAAGCGGCCATTATGGGCCTCATCAATGGCCTACGAGAGGGACCCTTTAGTCACTCCATATCAAAAAAACATCCCACATCCCTAAACGAAGTCCAAGAACGAGCAGAAAAGTACATCAACATGGAGGAAAACTCCCGATTAGGAGAAACCTCAAAATCCGAATTCGCCTATAAAGATAAAGAGACCAAGAAAAAAGAAGATCAGCACGGGGAGAAGATAAAAAATACCACAATTACACCCCTCTTCGGGTGTCTCTTGTGGATGTATATCGAGAAGTATGCCACACTGAAAAGATACCCCTACCTCGCCCACTTAAAAGTAAGAAAGGAGGAGGAAATCGGACAGAATACTGTGAATACCATCAAATCTATAGACTTTCCACCAACGAGTGCTTCGATCTGAAAAACATCATAGAAAAATTGGTAAGAGAGAAGAGGCTAGATCGGTACTTAGCCAACAAAGCAGATGAGCCAAGAAAAAGAAGAAAGGACAAAGAGATCGGACGAACTGAACGACCACCTCGTACCCCGGAAAGACATGTTCACATGATGCATGGAGGATTTGTAGTAGGAGGAGTCTCCAAATCATCCCGTAAAAGACATCTGAAAGAGATATATCATGTCGAAGGAAGAGAAGGAGCACCCGAACTCCCCACTATCACCTTCACTCAAGAAGATGATGCTGGCATCATCTCAGGGTATGACGATCCCATGGTCATCACTATCATATTAGCCAACGCTAATCTCCACCGCTCGTTGATAGACCAGGGAAGCTCGGCGGACATTCTGTTCAAAACGGCCTTCGACAAACTCGGCCTAGATAAAAAGGAGCTCAAAGCATATCCGAACAGCCTATTCGGGCTGGGAGACACTCCAATCCAACCACTTGGATATATCTCCTTACACACCAACTTTGGAAAAGGAAATCGGTCAAGGACACTGAAGAACGAAACTCTCGCGCGATCTAGAATTTTTACAAATATATCCCCGTTGTAAGTATAGCTTCTAGACCGACAAGAATTCCTTTCTTACAAAAGTTTGGTTGTCACAAGTAACAAACCCAATAAAATTTATAAACCGAAGTATTCAAACCTCGGGTCGTCTTCTCAAGAAATTGCAGGGAAGTATGATTTATTATTGGTTATGGAAAACAGTATTTTGGGGTTTTAAAAAGGTTTGAACAAGTAATTTAAATGGCAAAAAAAATAAATTAATAATTTAGAAAATCTCTTGGCAAGGTATGAGAACTGGAAATCCCATCCTAGTTATCCTTATCAGGTGTGATGGGTATTGTCCATTGCTCCCACTTAGTTAACCCTTACTAAATAAAGGAAAGTCAAGTGGACCAATTAATTTGATTCCTCTAGTCCTAGTCAACTCCTAAGGAAAGACTAGTTTTAGAGGGATCCAAATCAACCAGCAAACTTCAAATATTAATCAACTGCTGAGTTTGATAACTCAAGAGTTACCAATTACTCAACCAAAGCCAAAAGGAAAAAATCTAAATTATTTATATAATAAATAAAAGAAAGCAATCATAAGTCTGAAATACCTCAAATTTTATTAAATAGAAGATTAATCTAAACATAAAGAGTTCATAAACCAAATGAGAAAATAAATAAAAGGAATATTAAACCTGGAAATTGAGAAGAACAAATCCTAAATCCTTTAAGAGGAATCCTAATCCTAAATCCTAAAATTATGAATTATGAGCTTATGATATGTTGTGTGATGAATGGATGCATTCTCTCACTTTATAGCCTCTAATCTGTGTTTTCTGGGCCGAGAACTGGGTCAGAAACAGCCCAGAATTCGCTGGTTTCGAATTCAAACACGCTGGTTTTTAGCCACTGCGATGCGTCCGCGTGGATCACACGTTCGCGTCACTTATCATCAGAGCAACTATGACATATTATATATCAAATCGAAGCCCCGGACATTATCTTTCCAACGCAACTGGAACCGCATCATTTGGATATCTATAGCTCAAGTTATGACCATTTTAGTGCGAGAGGGTCAGGCTAATAGCTTTGCAGTTCCTTCAACTTCTTGTATTCCTTCCACTTTTGCATGCTTCCTTTCCATCCTCCAAGCCATTCCTGCCCTGTAATCTCTGAAAACACTTAATACACATATCACGGCATCGAATGGTATAAAGGAAGAATTAATATTAATGAAATTAAGGTCAAAGGAGCATGTTTTCAATCATAGCACAAAATCGGGAAGGAAAATATAAAACATGCGATTTCTATGAATGAGCGTGAGAATAATGGATGAAAAACCACTCAATTTAGCACAATATAAACCATAAAATAGTGGTTTATCAACCTCTCCACACTTAAACATTAGCATGTCCTCATGCTAAGCTCAAGAGAAGCTATAAAGGAGTAAAGAGGAATGGTATGATGTATGAAATGCAACCTATCTATATGAATGCAACTACATGCTAAGATGTTTCTGCCTACTTAGTTTAAAAGTAAATAAATCTTTTAAGAACAAATATGAACTGGATTTCACTAATTCAAATCATAAAAATGAAGTACAAATAGACTTGCAGAAGAAAATAGCTCATGAAAGCCGGGAACAAAGAATCGAGCATCGAACCCTCACTGAAAGTGTATGCACTCTAACTGCTCAGGTGTTTAAGGTTCGATCTCTCAATTCTCTACTAATCTTGCTTTCTAAGGCTTGCTCTTCATCTAACAATCAACACAAATTTAATGCATAAATACACATATCAAGAGGTCTTTGAAGGGTTGTAATGGGGTTAGGGTCAAGGTAGGATTGTATTTGGCCAAGTGGACTAAAATCTGAATCCTTAATTAACTTAAACTTTCCACCTAACTTAGACAATCCATGTACTCATAATACCACATCTAACTATCCATTAACCATGTTTTCCACATATTCATGCATCCTGATTCGAGTACAGTACATATGCATTGCTATCACCATTTACTTTGGGGCATTTTGTCCCCTTTTACTTATTTGCTCTTTTTCTTTTCTTTTCTTTTCTTTTGACGAGCATTTTTTTATTTTTTTATTTTTTTCTCAATGCATATGATTAAATTATTGAATGCATGAACATGTCCTAAACATTTCTTTCACATTTTCATAAAGATATATAACACCCAATTCTTAAACCAAATGTTTCCAAACCCACTTTTCCCCACACTTAAATCATGAACACTCTCACTAGTCTAAGCTAACCAAGGATTCAAATTAAGGACATTATTATTTTTCGCTTAGAGTTAGTGATGAGCTAAAGTAAAGAACAAAGGGGTAAAATAGGCTCAAAATTGATTTGCAAGGGATAATGAATGGTTAAGGCCATATGGGTATGTAAGCTTAGTGAAACAAGGGCCTCAATCATATAAGTGCATGCATACATTAAACAATGGAAATATAGAATTAAGCAAGACAAAGATCACAATTTTAGAGAGAAAAACACACACCAAAAATAAAATATTGGTTGATAGAATGCAACCAATTCAAATAGGCTCAAAATCTCACAGGTTTTGTGTGTTCGAGCTCTAAAACCATGTTCCAAAATAAAATTTCTTCAAACAAGTTTAACAAAAAATTTTAATTCAAGTTAGTGAAATGCTATAAAAAGTTTCTTGAAAAAGAAAATATTACTTTAACCAAGTGGTGGTAAGATATGCACAAAATCAAACAAATATGCAATCAAACATGCAAATGCAACAATGAACAAACAAAGAAAATTTAAACATTGGTGTTGAGAAGAAGGTAACTAACCCACGGAGATCGGTATCGACCTCCCCACACTTAAAGATTGCACCATCCTCGGTGCATGCTGAGATGTGCAGGTGGACGGGTTGCTAGCTATAACTGCTGATTTTCTTCAAAGATTGTGTAGGGGGACTTGTCTGTTGCCCCATATAGAAGTTCTTCCTCTCCCCTCTCGGTGGCTATCCTGAAAGAGGAGGAACAGAAGAAAAGTAACTCAGAAATAAAGATAAGAAAATAAGTAAAGTATGGGTGGGTTAATGCCAAATAATAAGGGTCTCAATTACATGGTAGCTACAACATGCGAGTGAGAAAACAATAGAAGCACATGGCATACCAGTGGTGCAAAATTTTGCAATAATGAGGGAGAATGTGGGTAAGGAGAGGTAAGATAAATTCATGTCAATGCAAAAGTAATACAGGTATAAAAGACTGGCATTGATTTAAATAATATTACCTAACCAGAATAAAACAAGTCTCTAAGCACCTAAAATAATTCAAGAGAAGATGCAACAGTGAAATAAGAAAATCCAACACCAAAGGAAAAATAATGAATTTTGAAAAGAAAATAAAAATATGCACTAAATTAAAATGCAATGAATGAAAGTATGCAAATAAATTAAATAAAATGGAATGAAAGTGAAAAATGATGAGAAGTTAAAGAGATAAAGTAAGAAAGAAAGAAGAAAGAAGAAAAGATAGAAGAGATTAGGATTAGAAAAGAAAATATAAGATAATTGGCGCTGATCTGGATAAGTTGTGCGACGCAGGCAACGCGGACGCGTGAGTGACGCGGTCGCGTGGTGCGCGATAAGGTCAGGTGATGCGGACGCATGGGTCACGCAATCGCGTGGCCTGATTTGTGCGATTGGCGCGAGTGCAGCCTCGCATTCGCGCAACTCTCTGTTCGAAACTCTTTTTGCCAAATTTTTGGGTGACGCGGTCGCGTGGTTGATGCGATCGCGTGGATGGCCATTTTTGAAAAACAATGCAAATGCGTCGGGCACGCGTTCACATGGGAGGGCTTGGGCTTCTAGCACGAGTCCAGCCCTATTCCAGCCCAACATACTGCCATACACCCCTTTTACGTCGATTTGTTGGAGCATGCATTCGCGTGGGTGACACGGACGCGTGGGAGGCTATTTATCCAAATGACGCGGCCGCGTGGGTGACGCGGACGTGTGGCCATGTTTGTTCCTAAAGTCCGCCTCCAGCCACGCTTTCGCGTGACTTTCTATTTACTTTTCTTTTCTTCACAACGCACTGTGACGCGGGCGCGTCGTGTGCTTTTTTTTTATGCAGGATGCAAAATGCAATGATAATGTGGATGCTATGAATAATTCTAGGTTCAATGAAATAAAATAGAATTCAAAAACAAACAAAACTAAATAAAATTATAGTTGAAAAAGGAACAATCATACCATGGTGGGTTGTCTCTCACCTAGCACTTTTAGTTAAAGTCCTTAAGCTGGACATTTGGTGAGCTCCTTGTCATGGCGGCTTGTGCTTGAACTCATCCAGGAATCTCCACCAATGTTTGTACTTCCAGTAACCTCCGAGGTCCCAAAATAGGCGCAGAAAGCCTTCAAGCAAGTTAAAGCAAGTGACAAGGCCCCAAGAGTGTTGATTGCCAGAATGAATTCCGGGGTCCCAAACCTTGCTTTTGCACCCGTCTTCTTGTTGATCATTAGTGTTCCAACCGGGTGGCAGGCAATCTGAATTCTCACTAAAGCGGCCAAACAACTTCCTAGACCCATTCAGTTGAGCTTTACACCAACCTTTGCATTTAAACTTTGAGCTTTCCACCATATTGAATCTTGGATGACGACTCCTACCACTAACCATCTCCCTCTTACTCTTAAAGCCACAAAGAGCTCTAAGCTGACCATCTGTTTCAAGCAAAGCATATTCAAGTGAGCTAATTAAGCTTAGAGATGAGAGATTTACCCACTTGAATGAAGGAATGGATGGTGATGGCTTTGGGAGAGAGGTCTCTAGCAACCTTGGCAAGGTGATTTTCAGCTCCATTCCCTTGGGCTCTTCTTTGACAACTTCCACCTCTTTGCAAGCTTCTTCAATATCAACCTCTTCCTCTTGGTAGCTTTCTTCCAATTCTATCTCTTCTTCATTATTCACCAAGGGCAGGGGAGGTTGTGCTTCTTCTTCTTTAATCTCCATGTCAAGTCCAATGGGAGAGGATTCTAATGTAGATAAGAATTCATTAATGATTGAATCCATCTCTTGATCATCCCCTTCAAAGTCTTCAACCATGATATGCCTTGGAGTTTGTACACCCTCCTCAACATCAAATTCAAACTCCTTAGAAGGGGGCTCTATGACTGGGCTTTCCCATGGACGTTCTGCGTCTCCTAAGTCTTCGACCACTTCTTCCTCTTCAATGATTACGACTTCCTCCAATTGTTCCAATACAAATTCATGCTGCTCATTGTCCACCGGAGTTTCTAGCTTCTCCTTCATGCTACGTTCTTCAGTAGATTCTCCACATGAAACCGTGGGGGTTCCTTGAGTATTCAGATGTTGGGAAGCTAATTGATTTACTAGCTCGGTTAAGGCAGTCGCTAATTCCAGTACACCCCTTTTCATCTTCGCTTGCCCTTGAAGAAGACCACGAAGGATGTTGTTATCCAATGTAGGTTGGGGTGGATAGGAGGGTTCATTATTTTGGAGAAAGAGTTCATAATAGGAAGGTGGTTCTTCTTGATAAGGATATGGAGATGGTGAATATTGAGGTGGTGGTTCTGGGTGTGGTTCATATGGTGGTTGGTATGGTGGATAAGGATTATGGTCATATGGAGGTGAATGGTTGTAGGTGGCTTGTGAGTATGGTGGTCCAGAGTTGTGTTGAGGAGGTGGTTCATAAGCATATGGCGGGGCTTGTTGGTAACTACAAGGGGGTCCACCATAGTCATCATCTTAGTATGCATCACAGAATGGTTGTTGGTTATAGTGCATTGGAGGGGGTTGTTGCCAAGAGGGTTGATCAAATCCTTGTGGCTCCTCCCCTCTTTGATTCTTCCACCCTT
>NC_029792.2:34129518-34160975 GCF_000816755.2 Arachis ipaensis
TATAAAATAAAAACAAATAAACAAGCAAAAAGCAAATATTTACAATAACTAATAATAAGGCACACGTTTGCAATTCCCCGGCAACGGTGCCATTTTGAATAACGAAACTCTCGCGCGATCTAGAATTTTTACAAATATATCCCCATGGTAAGTATAGCTTCTAGACCGACAAGAATTCCTTTCTTACAAAAGTTTGGTTGTCACAAGTAACAAACCCAATAAATTTATAAACCGAAGTATTCAAATCTCGGGTCGTCTTCTCAAGGAATTGTAGGGAAGTATGATTTATTATTGGTTATGGAAAACAATATTTTTGGGTTTTAAAAAGGTTTGAACAAGTAATTTAAATGGAAAAAAAATAAATTAATAATTTAGAAAATCTCTTGGCAAGGTATGAGAACTAGAAATCTCATCCTAGTTATCCTTATCAGGTGTGATGGGTATTGTCCGTTGCTCCCACTTAGTTAACCCTTACTAAATAAAGGAAAGTCAAGTGGACCAATTAATTTGATTCCTCAAGTCCTAGTCAACTCCTAAGGAAAGACTAGCTTTAGAGGGATCCAAATCAACCAGCAAACTTCAAATATTAATCAACTACTGAGTTTGATAACTCAAGAGTTACCAATTACTCAACCAAAGCCAAAAGGAAAAAATCTAAATTATTTATATAATAAATAAAAGAAAGCAATCATAAGTCTGAAATACCTCAAATTTTATTAAATAGAAGATTAATCTAAACATAAAGAGTTCATAAACCAAATTAATAAAATAAATAAAAGGAATATTAAACCTGAAAATTGAGAAGAACAAATCCTAAATCCTTTAAGAGGAATCCTAATCCTAAATCCTTTAAGAGGAATCCTAATCCTAAATCCTAAGAGAGAGGAGAGAACCTCTCTCTCTAAAAACTACATCTAATCCTAAAATTATGAATTATGAGCTTATGATATGTTGTGTGATGAATGGATGAATTCTCCCACTTTATAGCCTCTAATATGTATTTTCTGGGCCGAGAACTGGGTCAGAAACAGCCCAGAATTTGCTGGTTTCGAATTCAAACACGCTGGTTTTTTGCCACTGCGACGCATCCGCGTAGATCACGCATTTGCGTCACTTATCTTTAGAGCAACTATGGCATATTATATATCAAATCGAAGCCCCAGATGTTAGCTTTCCAACGCAACTAGAACCGCATCATTTAGACCTCTGTAGCTCAAGTTATGACCATTTTAGTGTGAGAGGGTCAGGCTGACAGCTTTGCAGTTCCTTCAACTTCTTGTATTCCTTCCACTTTTGCATGCTTCCTTTCCATCCTCCAAGCCATTCCTGCCCTGTAATCTTTGAAAACACTTAATACACATATCAAAGCATCGAATGGTATAAAGGGAGAATTAATATTAATGAAATTAAGGTCAAAGGAGCATGTTTTCAATCATAGCACAAAATCGGGAAGGAAAATATAAAACATGCGATTTCTATGAATAAGCGTGAGAATATTGGATGAAAAACCACTCAATTTAGCACAATATAAACCATAAAATAGTGGTTTATCAGACACTCAGCATAGACTACATAGTGGTCGACGTAGGAACGGCCTACAATGCCCTGATAGGTCGGACCACGCTAAATCAGCTCGGCGCAGTAGTCTCGACTCCACATCTATGCATGAAGTTCCTGAAAGAACTGAAGATTGATGGTTTAGAAGTTATAGTAAACTCTCGTTGCAAGTATAGTTACTAAACCAAGCAATCAACCTTTCTTACAAACGTTTTGGTTGTCACAAGTAACAAACCCCTTTAAAATTGATAACCGAGTATTTAAACCTCGGGTCGTCTTCTCAAGGAACTGCAGGGAAGTATGTTCTTATTATTGGTTATGAAGATTGTAAATTGGGGTTTTTAAGTTGAGGAACAAGTAATTTAAATTGCAATTGAATTAAATAAAAGACTGTAAAGTAAATAAATAACTGTAAAATAAACTTTTGGCAAGGTATGAGAAATTAGAAGTCCTATCCTAGTTATCCTTATCAATGATGATGAAGATTGAATCTTAATTCCACTCAGTTAGTCTTTACTTAAAGTAAAGAAAGGTCAAGTGACTAATTAGTTTGATCTTCAAATCCTAGTTAATCCCTAAGGAAAGATTGGGATTATTGAAGTGCAATTCAATTAGCAAAGATAACAATTATCAATCATGTTTGAGTTTGATAACTCCTGAGTTACTGATTTCTTAGCCAAGACCAAAAGGAGAAAAAGTAAATCTACTGGAATAAAAATGTCTTCAGATTGGGAATAACAGTAATATAAATAAAAGAAAGCAATCATAAACTGAAATACCTCAAATAACATTAATTCAAAGAGTAATCTGTAACATAGAAGAATTCATAACCTAAATTGGGAAAATAAATAAAAAGGAATGTTGAACCTGATAAAAAGAGATAATCCTGAAAGCGAATAAAATCCTAAATCTAAATCCTAATCCTAAAGAGAGAGGAGAGAACCTCTCTCCAAACTAAATCTAAATCATGAAAAAGTAACTAATTGGAGACTCTCTTTGAATGGATGCATTCCCCCACTTCATAACCTCTGATCTGTGCCTTCTGGACTTGGATTTGGGCTAAAAAAGTGCTTCAGAAATCGCTGGGAGCATTTTCTGTAAATTCTGGTGCGTGGCCTCTGTCACGCGTCCGCGTGGGTCACGCGGTCGCGTCAATTGGAGTTTTCCTTGTCATGCGGTCGCTTCAGTCATGCGTCCGCGTCATCTGCGTTTCGCTTAAGGCGCGCGATCGCATCAATCACACGGTCGCGTCACTACCATTTTGCGCTGGCATGCGGCCGCGTCGTCCATGCGATCGCGTCACTGCCAGTTTCTTCAAAAACTCTATTTTGTGCTTTCCTTCCATTTTTGTATGTTTCCTTTCCATCCTTTAAGTCATTCCTGCCTTAGAAGATCTGAAACTACTCAACACACGAATCACGGCATCGAATGGAAATAAAGGGTAATTAAAATAATTACTTTTAAAGCATAGGAAACATGTTTTTCACATCCATCACATAATAAGGAAGGGAAAGTAAAACCATGCAATTTATATGAATAAGTGGGTGAAGGACTGAATAAATCACTTAAAATTAGGCACAAAATATATCATAAAATATGGGTTTATCAGTTCCCGACCATAGAAGGAATCACAACAGTAAGAGCAGACCAAAAGACAGCACGCCACTGCTATAACGAAAGTCTGAACCTCAGAGGCAAAGGAGGAGAAATCCACACCATCGAGCTCGGGAATAAATTCGTCCACAACCTGAAGGCAAAATAGAAACAGTTCAAATCGGAGATACTCCAGATAAAACGACCAATATTGGCACAATCTAAAAGGAAACGTAAAGGAATCCCTCATACAGTTCTTAAGAGACAATGTCGACCTCTTCGCATGGAAGGCCGCAGACATGCCAGGCATAGACCCTAAGTTAATATGCCACAAATTGGCAGTTTACCCAAGATCTCGGCCAGTACAGCAGAGACGTCGAAAGCTCGGGCCAGAAAGATCCCAAGCTGTAGAAGAGCAGGTACAAGCTCTACTAGAGGCAGGATTAATAAGAGAAGTCAAGTACCCATTATGGCTAGCTATCGTCGTCTTGGTGAAAAAATCAAATGGGAAGTGGCGGATGTGCACCGCTACACTGATCTCAACAAAGCCTGCCCAAAAGATCCTTATCCACTCCCAAGCATCGACGCTCTGGTAGATGCCTCCTTCGGATACAAATACCTCTTGTTTATAGACGCCTATTCGGGATACAATCAAATCCCGATGTACTCGCCTGATCAAGAAAAACCCCAAAGGCAAACTACTGCTACATCGTCATGCTATTTGGACTCAAAAACGTAGGAGCCACTTATCAAAGATTAATGAATAAGGTCTTCGCAGACCACATCAGAAAAGTCATAGAAGTTTACGTGGACGACATGCTAATAAAGACACAAAGTGAAGAGTCGTTGTTGTCCGACCTCACTCAAGTGTTCGACACTATAAGAAGGCATGGCATGCGACTTAACCCAGCAAAATGCACCTTCGCAGTAGAAGCCCGTAAATTCTTGGGTTTTATGCTCACACAAAGAGGAATCGAGGCACATCCGTGTAAATGTCGAGCTATACTCGACATGAAAAGTCCGACCTGTGTCAAAGAGGTACAACAACTCAATGGAAGATTGGTAGCCTTGTCCAGATTCCTAGCCGGATCGGCAATAAGATCTCTACCCTTCTACGCCACTTTAAGGAAGGGAAAGAGGTTCGAATGGACAACAGAGTGCGAGCAAGCCTTCCAAAATTTCAAAAAGTTCTTGGGACAACCACCTATCCTAACTCGGCCACAGGAAGGAGAACCACTCGTATTGTACCTTGCAATAGGAAACCGGGCAGTAGCCTCGGCACTGGTCCGAGAAGACAACAACGGACAACAACCTATATATTTCATTAGCAAAGCGCTACAAGGGTCCAAACTGAACTACCAAAAAATAGAGAAGTTTGCATATGCTCTCATACTAACATCTCGACGATTTTGCCCATATTTCTAAGCCCACATCATCAGGGTTCAGACCAACCAGCCCATAAAAGGCATCTTGTAGAAAACAGACTTAGCAGGAAGGATCCTGCAATGGACAGTCGAGTTGTCTGAATTCGACCTGCAATATGAAGCTCGGACAGCCATTAAATCATAATATCTGGCTGACTTCATTGCAGAGTTTACAGACACCCTGGAAATCCCTACAGAATGGAATCTATACGTAGACGGTTCTTCAAACAAAATGGGAAGTGGCGCAGGTGTAATACTAGAAAGCGATCAGGGAACCCAAATCGAACTTTCCCTCAAATTCGGGTTCCCTGCTTCAAACAATCAAGCCGAATATGAGGCACTACTAGCTGGTTTGAAGCTGGTTAAGGAGGTTGGAGCTCAAAAGCTTATCATCTTCAGCGACTCACAAGTAGTCACCTTACAAATAGCAGGGAGCTACCAAGCCAAGGATCCCACCATGAAAAAGTACTTGGACAAAATCAGGGAACAACTCGGACAACTCGGGGAATATGAGGTCTGTCACATACCTCGGGAACAGAATGCTCGAGCTGATGCACTCTCAAAACTAGCCAGCACCAAACCAGGGGGCAACAATAGAAGCCTCATTCAAGAAATGCTACAAAACCCGTTAATATCGGAAGAAAGGGTCCTAGCCATAACAGGTTTGGATCAAGGATGGATGACTCCCATAATCAACTACCTCAAAACAGAAGCACTCCCTGTAGATAAAAAGGAGGCAAAGAAGTTAAAACGAGAGGCACAATACTACACTATCATAAACAATACTCTATACAAAAGAGGGATTTCAATACCATTGTTAAAATGTGTGCCGACTTCTAACACAAAGGAAGTTTTGGAAGAAGTACATAGTGGCATCTGTAGCAATCACCTCGGAGCACAGGCGCTTACCAAAAAAAGTACTCCGGGCCAGATTTTATTGGCCGACTTTACAAAAAGAAGCAACAGAGTTCGTAAAGACATGCCTACCATGTCAGAAATATGCCAACTTCCACATCGCCCCACCAGAGGAGCTTATCAGCGTAACCTCACCCTGGCCATTTGCAAAATGGGGACTTGATCTTCTCGGACCTTTCCCCCAAGGATCCGGACAAGTCAAATTCCTCATCGTGGGAGTAGACTATTTTACAAAATGGATTGAGGCGGAACCTCTAGCTAACACTACTGCTCAAAGAAGTCGAAAATTCCTATATAGAAACATTGTGACAAGGTTTGGGGTTCCATACTCCATCACCACAGAAAATGACACTCAATTTACATACGCAAGCTTCAGAAAATTGGTGGCCGATTTGAACATAAAACACCAATTTACGTCCGTAGAACACCCCCAGGCCAATGGACAAGCAGAAGCTGCTAACAAAGTCATATTAGTCGGGTTAAAATGGAAACTACAAGATGCAAAGGAAAAGCCATTGAGCAATTTGCTAGTCATTGATAACCCTTTCATTTTTTATGGCAACTGTAAGCATGCCTTTGAAACCTTAAAGAGAAAACTCATCACAGCACCAATCATCACACCACCTGATTGGAACCTACCTTTTGAACTTATGTGTGATGCAAGTGACCTTGCTATTGGTGTTGTGCTGGGACAAAAGAAAGACAAATTGCACCATGTCATATACTATGCCAGCAAAGTGTTAAATGAAACACAGAAAAATTACACCACCACTGAGAAGGAGCTCTTAGCAATTGTATATGCATTTGATAAGTTTAGACAATACTTGATTGGTTCAAAAGTTATAGTATACACTAACCATGCTGCTCTCAAGTATCTAATGTCCAAACAGGATTCAAAACCAATGCTTATTAGGTGGGTACTGCTGCTACAAGAATTTGATATTGAAATCAAAGACAGGAAAGGAAGTGAGAATCAAGTAGCAGATCATTTATCAAGAGTACCACAAGAAGCCAGTCAAGATAAACCACAGCAAGTAAATGAGAGTTTCCCTGATGAACACCTCTTCTAAGTTCAACAAGCACCCTGGTTTGCTGACATAGCAAATTACAAAGTTGGAAGGAAGATTCCCAAGGAATTCACCAAGCAACAAACCAAGAAGCTACTCAATGAGGCAAAGAAATTTCTATGGGATGAGCCATTTTTATTCAGGAGGTGTTCAGATGGAGTGATAAGGAAATGTGTCCCTGAAGATGAAATAAGCAACATTCTGTGGCACTGTCACGGTTCAGCTTATGGAGGGCATTTTGGGCCCGAAAGAACAGCAGCCAAGGTACTTCAAAGTGGATTCTATTGGCCAACCATCTTTAAAGATGCCAGAGAGTTTACCCACCAATGCAGTGAATGCCAAAAGGCTGGAGGTTTGACAAGAAGGAATGAGATGCCTCAAAATTATATCCTGGAAGTAGAATTATTTGACCTCTGGGACATCGATTTCATGGGACCGTTCCCCCCTTCTTACTCTTTCAAGTACATCTTGGTAGCAGTGGAATATGTCTCAAAATGGGTGGAAGCCATAGCTACCACCACATGTGATGCATCAATCGTCTTACAGTTCTTGAAGAAACACATATTCACCAGGTATGGAGTACCTAAAGGATTGGTGAGTGATGGTGGAAGCCACTTTTACAACAAACAAATGGAGAAACTTCTCCACAAATATGGAGTAATCCATAAAATAGCCACACCATACCATCCTCAAACTAATGGCCAGGCTGAATTAGCAAATAGAGAGTTGAAAATTTTTTTAGAAAAAACAGTGGGAAATACAAGGAAAGATTGGGCCAGGAAGTTAGAAGATGCACTCTAGGCATACAGGACAGCCTTCAAAACTCCCATTGGAAAATCCCCATTTCAGCTACTATATGGAAAATCTTGTCACCTCCCTGTGGAGCTTGAACATAAAGCTTTTTGGGCCACTAAACTCCTCAACCTTGACTCTCAAGCAGTAGGAGAAAAGAGGCTGCTACAACTGAATGAGTTGGATGAATTTAGACTAGAAGCTTATGAGAATGCTAAGATATACAAGAAGAAAGCTAAGAAGTAGCATGACAAGAAGATCTCAAAGAAAGAGTTCAACCCAGGACAGCAAGTGCTCCTGTATAACTCAAGGCTCAAGATCTTCCCTGGCAAGCTCAAGTCCAAATAGACAGGTCCGTATCTAGTTGATGACAAGTCATCT
The DNA here is from genome assembly GCF_000816755.2 of Arachis ipaensis. NCBI lineage: Eukaryota > Viridiplantae > Streptophyta > Magnoliopsida > Fabales > Fabaceae > Arachis > Arachis ipaensis. The sequence continues at coordinate 34,137,248 of NC_029792.2, forward strand.
TAGCCTAGTTTCACTAGCCTTTTTCTTTTGTTTTCAATTGATTTAGGCACTTTCTTGAGCCATAAGCAAGCCAATTGGGTAGATTTCCATGTCTCCTTTGATTCAATCAACCATGTATGAATTAATGCAATTTCATGAGATTCTATGCTATAATTGTCATATATTATGAAAGAATAACAAACTCATGATTTTGAGCAAAGCTTTGATGTGTTTGGTTGATTGATGATAGGTGAAAAGAGTTTTGAAGAAGGTTGAAGGAAGAAGGAATGGCTAGGAGCAAGAGAGAACAAAAAGCTTGAGCAAAAGTTTGCCTCAAACTTTAGCTCAAACTTTTGGTAGAATTGAAAAACACTCCAGAGGAAAAAAAGCTTGAGCAAAAGTTTGACCTCAAACTTTAGCTCAAACTTTTGGGAGAAAAGCTTGCGCCAACATTTGAGGTCAAACTTTTGCTCAAACGTTGGCATCACAAAATCAATACCCTGGAGGAAAAAGCTTGGGCCAACGTTTGAGGTCAAACTTTTGCTCAAACGTTGGCGCCACACTTGCACACCCTGGAGGAGAAAAGCTTGCGCCAACGTTTGCCCTCAAGCTTTTTGGCAAACGTTGGCGCCACACACATTTACAAGGGGGCCAACGTTTGAGCAAAAGTTTGACCTCAAACTTTGGCTCAAACGTTGGTAGCAGCAAAGTGAAGCCATCTGGTATTAAAAGTTTGAGTAAAAGTTTGACCTCAAACTTTTACTCAAACTTTTACTCAAGCTTTTATGTTTTTCAACCCGGTTCACAATGGATCTTTCTCCAACTCCAAGAGCAATCAACCAAGGCCTTTATCAACCCAATTCCATCAAGAACAAAGGCCCAATTCAAGGCTTGAAGACCATTTGAAGAAAGTGTATAAATAGCTTAGGATTTAAGTTTTTCGGAGAGCTTCCTTTTAGAATTTTCGTAACACTTACAGTAGAGAACTCACTTTACATTTTTGAATTGTTTTAGAATTCTAGAGAATTGGGGAGGAGAATTGATCTCTCTTCTTCCTGGTTCTTGTTGAGCACTCTTTACTTTTCTTGCTTGGGATCTTAGGTGGAGAATTGAAGAACTTCTGTTTCAATCTCACCTTTGGATCTTGTTTAATTTTCTGCATAATCAAATTTCAATTTCTGTTCATTGCTTCTTCTTCTACTCTTTCTGCAATTTACATTTCCCTTGCAATTGTTCTTGCTGGATCTAGGAAGGCAGTGAGATCTAGACTTGGTTATCTAGTCTCTTGGGTCCTGAGATCTACAGCTTTAAATTTCAATTTCCCTGTTTCGTTGCTACACCAAGCTGATTTCCATTTTTGTCAAGATCCGATTCAATTGAATCTATCTTCTACATTCCTGTTTGTTGCAGTTTATTTTTCCTTGTTTGATTTCTGAAAATCCCATTCCCAATTCCTTTTACAATTCAATCCATTTACATTTCTTGCACTTTAAGATTTTGCAATTTACATTTCTTGCGTTCTAAGTTTCTGCCATTTAATTTTTTGTTCTTTAAGATTCAGCACATTTACTTTCTCTGCTCTTTAATTTACTGCAATTGTCCCTCTCCCTTTTAATTTCATGCAATTTAGCTTCTGTCGAATACAAACCACTCAAATCAACTCTTGATTCGCTTGACTAAATCAACCACTAAACTGAAATTGCTCAATCCTTCAATCCCTGTGGGATCGACCTCACTCCCGTGAGTTTTATTACTTGATACGACCCGGTGTACTTGCCGGTTAGATTTGTGTATTTGGAATTTGTTTTTCGTTTTCCGAAAATACGCATCACTAGTAACAAAAGTTTTTCCTTATGGAAGTCTTGAGCTGTTAGATGAAGCTACACAGAATCACTTCACAGCAAATGGGCATAGAGCAAAACCCTATTTAGGAGGACAATGGGACAAAGAAAAAGAAGTTCAGTATCTGAACTGAACAAACACAGAGGATGTCAAGCTAGTGACAATAAAAGAGCGCTTGTTGGGAGGCAACCCAACCTGAGGTAGTTTTCTTTTCTTAAGCAATCTCAATAAAAAGATTAATTAGCTCTATCTATAGTGCAAGAAGCTAAGTTTGGTGTTACACACCAAAACAATATAAAGGAGAATGAAGAGATCTAAGTTTGGTGTTCCACCAAAAATCTCATCATTCACACTTTATGCATAATTCTAGCTTCAAGCATCTAGATAAACTAGTTAACTATTTACTGTTTCATAGTTTTTAGTTTTATTACCTTTAGCATGGAAAAAGGATTTCACAGATAATTAATTTGCTACATGAGAGACATTGGCAAGGAACTAAGTTTGGTGTTCACATACCAAAGTAAGTTTCAAAGTCCACAAATAAGCTTTGCATATTAACCGGATACCTAAAGGGCTTGAGAAGCAAGCAACTTTTGAGACTCATACAGGAATATGGCCAACATCTGAAGACAATCTGCATTATGACTCAAAAGGGACACAACAGAAGGAAGAATGAAAAGCTTCAACCCCAACAGGTTGTATTCACACTTGATCCTTGTTTGTGGAGAATTATTCCAATTCAGGAAATCCTTTATGTCTGGCTAAAGTGTTTATCTAGTTGCAAGTGAAAGTTAGTAGCTTAAAAGTTATCTGCATAATAAGTGTCATCATTCATCAACTTGAATACCTTGTTTTGTTTTCCCTTGCTGTTTGAATAAAAGAGAGATGTTTGGTTTAGAAAAGTAATTGTTCAATGTTGCAAAGTTAGAATAAAAGTTAGTGGTGGTGTGTGTTTGATTTAATTGATAGCTCATAGAATAAAAGCTGCAAAATGACATGTTACTTGAAGCTTAAGCTAGTTTGCTGCTATGATCCTTCAATTAATGAAAGTCCCTTGAGAGAAAACCAAAACAGAAAAAGAAAAAGAAAGAAGAAAAGCCAAAAGTTGGCAAAGAAACAAACAATAAGGCTAGACACCAATAGCTTGGACCCTAGGACATATGCCTGTGGTGTTTGTGTACTAGGATATGCTTGGACAAGTAAGTTCTAAGGAGTATTTTAAAACTTGGCAACTTAGATCAACTGATTTGGGATTGTCAACTGAAAGTCCACAATAAAGAGCAACCTAGCTACAAAACATTTAGTTATCCAAAGAGATGCTGGGCATCAATGATCCTAGGAAGAAAAAGGTGAGCCATGTGTCTGTGGTGAAGAAATGTTGAGTGAAATTAAGCCAAAGGCCACTGCAACATTTGCCACCAAGCCTTCAATAAGAAATAAGCTCTGAAATGCAAAAGAAAGAAGAAAAAGCTAACAAGGGAAATAAGCAAAAAGGTAAGGAATCATAGCAGCAACCTTGGTGAACCCTTAAGGAAACATAGTTTGTTTTGGCAGCAAGTAATAAATGAGCTACTTTTGATCTGCATAAAGCCCCATAGACCAAGTTCAACTATCTGCCTAATAAGTACATATATACTTATCTATTTCATTCTATCTTCTCTTATGTTTGATGCTCGCTTGGGGACAAGCAAGTTTTAAGTTTGGTGTTGTGATGACAAGTCATCATATCCCATTTTTACTAGCCTTTTCCTTTGTTTTTATTTGGTTTTATGCACTTTCTTGCATCCTAAGAAAGCAATTTGGAATGAAAATGCATAACTTCTTTGAATCAAACAACTACCACGTAATTGATGCTAAATCATGAGGTTTAAGCTAAATTTAATTGATTTTTAATGATTTATAAACCTTGTGAATTTGGTGATACTTTGATTGGTTGTTTTGATTATTTGTAGGTGAAGAAAAGAAGAAAAGAAGAAAAGCGTGGCCTAAGAAGTGTGGCTCAAGGAAGAAAAAGTGTGGCCAAGAAGGGAGGAAGTGTGGTGCAACAAACCATGAAGCTCACTCCAAGAGCACCAAGCTCACTAAGTGAGCGCTACACTCACTCCCAGGAGACCAAGGCACAAAGCTCAGCTCACTTTGTGAGCTGAGCACAACACAAGGCCAAGAAATAAGGAAATGAGGAACCAAGCTCAGCTCACAAAGTGAGCATTATCGAGAGCGCTAGAGGAGAAATTCAAGAAAAATGATTTCCAAATGCATGCTCCAAGACTTGAACCCATGACCAAGGGGAAAGGGTGGAGGCGCTACTCACATGGAAAATAAGCCAAAATTGGCCAAATGCACTCCCCAGGGTTCGAACCCCACACCTTGAGGAAGCAAGGAAGCAAGGCAACCAAGAAAAGGGGTAGCGCATGCTTCCCATGGGTTTCGAACCAAGGGCCTTTCCTTGGACGTCCCAAGGCTCAGCTCACTTAGAGAGCTGAGCGCTACTTTTTGATGCATGGGGGCACAAATTGACAAGGCCCATGGTGCATCACACAACAAATTTGACACGGCCAGGGAAGGAGTGGAGCGCGCATGACACGGTCCAAGGGGCAGCACAACAAATTGGCACTAAGGCACCAATGCTTAGCTCACAAAGTGAGCTGAGCTCTCCCCTGATGCATTCCATACAGCACGCTATGCAAGGCCTCACTACACCAAGTCTTCAAGCTCAGCTCACTTTGTGAGCTGAGCATCCCCCTGGAGGCAGATTTCTTCATGGGCTGAAATTCAATTAAAAATCCAACTTAATTCATTTCTTCACCAAATCAAAAGCCCATCTAAATTCCAAAATCCAAAAATAGGAAGTGTATAAATAAGAGTTAGTTTGATGTAATTAGGACCTTTTTTTACACCTCTATACTTTACTTTGAATTTTTCATTTTGAGCTTCCATTTTAATTTTTGAGCTTTTCACTTTGAATTTGTATTTTCAGAGAATTGGGAAGGAAAATTGATCTCTCTTCTTCCTTGTTCTTGCTTGAACACTCTTTACTTTTCTTGCTTTGGATCTTGGGGGAAGAATTGAAGAAATTCTGTTTCAATCTCACCTTGAGATCTCTTGTTTTAAATTTTCTGCATAATTGAATTTCAATTTTCATTTACTGCTTCTTCTTCTACAATTTCTGCAATTCACCTTTCTTTATTTCCTTTGCAATTGTTCTTGATAGATCAAGGAAGGATTTGAGATCTAGACTTGTTATCTAGTCTCTTCCACTCCTGAGATCTTGAACCACTTTTAAATTGCTGCAAATTAAGCACTGCTTTCCTGTTTTTTTTTTAATTCTTTAAGTCATTTTACTTTTCTGTTAAGATCCACTTCACTGCACTTAGATTTTCTCTTTTATGTTTAATGCAATTTAATTGTTCTTGTTTAGATTCTGCAATCCCAATTCCCAATTCCTTTTATGATTCAAGCAATTTACATTTCTTGCACTTTAAGCTTCAGCCATTTACATTTCTTGCAATCTAAGTTTCTGCAATTTACATTACTTGCACTTTAAGATTCTGCTACTTTACTTTCCTGCTCTTTAATTTACTGCACTTTACCCCTCTCCCTTTACATTTCAAGCAATTTGGCTTCTGCAAAGCACAAATCACTCAACCAATACTTGATTCGCTTGACTAAATCAACCACTAAACTAAAATTGCTCAATCCTTCAATCCCTGTGGGATCGACCTCACTCTTGTGAGTTATTATTACTTGATGCGACCCGGTACACTTGCCGGTGAGTTTGGGTGTTGGAATTCGTTTCCACAAAAATCCCATCACCAGGTGGTGACTGTTCCATGGGTTACCTGAAACTGTAGGTCGATCTCGGACGAGATCTTCAGTGCTGGTCGGAGATAACGTGACCGGCGTGTGGGTGGTGGCCGGAGCTGTCGCGTCCGACTTGTTGGACTGGCAATGCTGCTGATCCTTTGTCACCGGAGGGTGGTGGTACCTGCAAGGGACTCTGATGCTTAAGTTAGCAAGGCTATTAAGCAGGTATTTGTGTAGAATCAGAGTATGAGTTATACCTGGGTGCTCCAGTGTATTTATAATGTCGTAGAGTGATCTTTTCCTGGAGATAAGATAGTTATCTTATCATATCTTTGAGTAGAGTTATCTTTATCTTCCAGGGCACCGCCCTTATCCTTCTAGGCTTGGGCTGCCTTTAGATTTGGGTCGTGCTCCCCTGTTTGGGCCTTTTTTGGGCCTTCCTAGTGATTTGGCCGAACTCTTTGAGAAGAGGTCAGGTTGCTCTAACCTGAAGAGGTCGGTCAACTCAGCCCGGGTCGGACAGCTCGACCCCGGGTATGAACAGTGCCCCTGCTCGAACGTGGTCTTCCTTTCGAGGTCGAATCCTGCCTGAGGACTTTAGTCCTTTTTTTGGAGAAGCCGAACTCGAGCATTGTCGATTTCTTCTTGTAGAGACCCCTTCTGAATGCGGAGGGTTTTTTTCTTTTTCCTTTATCCTTTGGAAACGCACGCTTCTTTGCCTTGGGAACGTGCGAGGGTTTAATAACCCATTAATTCTTCTTTTTTGCTGTTTATTCCCCTTTTCTTCATTTTGAATTTGGTCTTTCAAAGATTTGGCTTCCGTTTCTTCTTCTCTTTGCTCACTGTAACTCCATCCTTTCCCTTCATGTTTTCTGTCTTGCCTGAGACTTTTGCCTTCACGTTTTCACGCTTCTCTTTGTGGCATCATTGGTGGTTACTGGAGCTTCGCTTTATTTGAAAGGTGTCTCTTGATCTCGTTCCCCGCTTTCAACCTGTTCATCGCCTTTTTCCTTTTGCAGGTTGGTTCTTCTTTCTGTTTCTTTCTTTTACTTCTTTCGCCGTTCATTCTTTGTGCTTGCATTTGTTCTATTTTCGGTAAAGTTTTGGTTTTGCTTGAGTTTACATTGGAATGCTTGAACCTTTTCGTATTACCATGCTTGGTTGTCATTGTGATGCATATTTTCTGGTATTTTTTTGACTTTATGTATGCTCCTAGGTGGATTCCCTGGTAGTTTGACGCTTTTAGGGTTTCGCATGTTGTCACTGCTTCTGATCGTACTTTGATTTTTGAGGTTTATGAACTGCTGTTTGCTTCTAAAAAAGATTGCTCCTTTGATGACTTTTTGCCCCGTTGATAGTTTTCTTTTGCTGATAGATTTGTAAAAGATAACGATTTTCTGATGACTTGCTTTGATTTGCGTTTTTCTTCTCGGAACGTTGCTTGTTGGAAGAGGGTTATTTTTCTTTGCTGAGAGTTTTGTTGGGATGTTAGCCTTGTAGATTTTTTCTGAGTCCTTACTCTGTCACTGCCTCCAAAGGATGCCCCTGGACCTTGGTGTGCGTCTTGGGGTTTTTCTTTTACTGTTTGTATGCTTGAGTTATGTTTTGTCCGAGTTAATTTCTTTGATTTTTCCCGAGATGTTTTGGTTAGTAATCCATTTTCTTTTTCTTGCTGTAGGACTAGTTGACCATGTCTTCTCGCAAAAATATTATCGAGACATCTTCCAAGGTTCCTGAAGGTATGTCCGACTGGCTAGACTCCCTCGTCCTGATGTGTGTTTCCGTAGTTAATTCTGAGTTTTGTGCGGAGCTTAGAAAACATCATCGAATTTGTAGTAGTAGGGATCAAGAGAAAAACTATGAATTGGTAGCGCCTGACTCTGATGAAAGGGTTTGCTTTCCGGCTTTGACCCAGAGGGAACGCCCCTTCTTTTATGCTTACGACTACTTTTTCAGTCAAATGAATATCACCCTTCCTTTTACCTCCTTTGAGACCGACTTGTTGCGGTCGTGCAACGTAGCTCCATCCCAGCTCCATCTGAACTCCTGGGGTTTTATCAAGATCTTTGAGTTGCTTTGCCAAGAGTTGGACGTCAAACCTTCTCAGACTCTCTTTCTTTATCTTTTTGTTTTGACTAAGCCTGGGATTTCTTCAAAAAAGAAAGCTTCTTGGGTTTTCTTTCGATCTGCTCAAGGACATAAAGTGTTTGCTATGTATGACGAGTCCTTTAGGGACTTTAAGAATTACTTTTTTAAGGTCCGAGGCTCCGAGCTGTTGAGGGAGCTCGGCCATTTTTCTTAGAATTGAATAATGAACCTGCTTTCCCCTTGTGTTAGCAAAAGAATGTTGTGGTGTCTCGATACTCATGGGAGATGCTTGACGAGGTCGAGCAGGCTTTTGTGAATGTGTTGGAAGACATTTGGGGGGAACCTCCCCATCTCGATACAAAGAGATTTTTGGGGGACCCCTCTCTTGTTCGAACTGCGTTAGGTAGTGACCGACTTCTTTTTGCTCTGTTTCATTTGCTTTTGCTTCTAGTTTATAACTTTGTTTTTTGGTTGATTTATTTTTTCAGAGATGGCAAAGACCAATGATTCCATGAAAAGCCTTTAAGAAGGCGAGGAAGGCCACTGCCGCCCAGAATATCTCGGCTAAAGCTGCAGGGGAGGGATCTTCCCAAGTTCTCCTAAGAAGCCGATTTTAAGCTCTACTGGGCTGAGGAAGATGATTCCAACTCCTCAGGTCCATCTGATTGATCTTCCCCATACTTCTGCTGCTACCTCTTCTCCTACTGCCGTCCCTCCTTCAAAAAGACAAAGGATTACTGAGCCTTTTAATCTAAATGCCTCCGATTTTGATGTTGTCGATTTTGTCGACCAACAAATTGCTCCTTATGGTGTTGTTCTTACTGACAAATTCTCCATCCTTCGTCATTTGAATTTCATTACTCAGAGCAGTATAAAAATGGCACATATGGGGGCGGCGCTATTTCGGACTACCCAGGATGTTCCTGTTCACGCTACAAAGGCTTTTATGTAGGAGGCTAAGTCGGAATATGACCGGATCAAGGGTTTAAAGGAGGAGCTTGAGGTGAAAGTGGCTAAGCTGGAAAAGGAGTTGGAGGGCGAGAAGACTCGGGCTACTGCTGCGGCGGCTTCTATAAATCTGGCCGAGGAGATGGCGCATAAGCATAAGGAGAGCTATGTCCTGGCCTATGGTGAGGTAATGGAGCTCAAGGAGAGGTTGAAATCTGCCCAGGCCGACTATACCGAGCTTCAGGGCCATCTTGTAGGTAGCGTGAATGCTGCTTATGAGAATTTGAAGGCTCAGGTTCAGGTTCTTGCACCTGAACTCAACCTCTCCTTATTTAGCTTGGACAATGTTATAGTAGATGGTAAGATTGTCCATGATGGCTCGGATGATGATGATGTATATGTGGACCCTCCTCCTGTGCCATCTGCCAAAGCCTCTGTTGCCCCACCTTCCTCAACGCCAGCAGCTGAAGTCGGCCAGCCCGAGTTCGACCCTGATGTCCAGATCTTGAACCGGGATGATGGGACGGTAGAAGCGGTGCCTCTTCAGACTCGTCCTCCTTCACCCCGAGATGCTGCCATTGGGGAGTCTTTGAATCCTCTATAGTTTTTTTTTGTCGTATTGCGGACAGCCCGGTCTGTGGGCTTTTAAACTTTTATTTCTGTAATTGGTGGTTTGTTTGACTTTGGATACTTTAGTTGCTTTTCTTTTAGCAACCTTATTTTGAAAAAACAAAGTAGTTTTTCAAGCCTCTTGGGGTTGACTTCAGGCGGCCTCTTGAGTCTGTTATTTTGTGACATGCTTGTCTGCATCTTTTTAACACTTTTCTGAAATCTTGAGAGTGCTGGAATCTCGCTGTCCGACCTCTTTTGATTGCCTTTGTGCTTTATTTCCTGCTTTAGCTGGAGCTAGCTTTGTTCAACTAGTCTTCTTCACATTTTATCATACAGTACTTGTAGATTGATTTTATTGAGGTCATGGCTTTCCGGTCCGACTTGAGTCCCATATAGCGCATGCCTTCCGTCGGCCGACTTCTTTGTCTTGGTCTGTTTGAAGTTATTTCTCAGTAATCCATTTTTTGTTCGGACCTTGTCAGGTCTCTTTTTATGGATTACTTATTTATAACTTTTTGTAGCTTTGTTGGGCCGACTTCGTCATGTCGGTCCCTTCCAAGTTATTTTTAGTAATCTATTTTATTTGGACCTTGGTCAGGTCTCTTTTATGGATTACTTTTTATAACTTTTGTGGTTATGTTGGGCCGACTTCGTCATGTCGGTCTCTTCTAAGTTATTTTTAGTAATCCTCTTTTTTAGGGCTGGCCAGGCCTCTTTCTAGGGATTTACTTTTTATAACTTTTGTTGTTGAGGTCGACTGGTCCGACTTTTTTATGTCGGTCCGTCTTCAAGTTATTTTTAGCAACCCATTTTTATTAACACCTTGTCAGGTCCTTTCTTATGGATCACTTTTTGATAACTTCTTACATTATTCTATTTTTGCCGCTTTTCATCTTGCCGATTTTGTAGAAATTGAGTTTGATCCTCGCTTGGTCGACCTTTGATGAATTCAGTTTTCATCTTTGTTATCGTGATCGAACAGTGAATTTAATTTTCACTTTTGTCGATCTGTAGCTTTATAATCTGGCGATGAATTTTTGCGTTCCAGACTAATGCGTCTTGATAAAAGGATTTGTAGAAAATCTGAAAAAACTTTATTCAAAATAGAAAATATGCAAATATATACATGTGGGCGTTTTACCCCTCTAAATTAGGTAGTCCATAGATCTTGTCTTGGCGCCTCGTTAAAAAACCTTTTCAGGAAAAAGAGTGCGCCTTATCCTAAGATCTTTATTACCTCCTAACTGTAATACCATCTTAAGTTGCAGGCGTGCCATGACCTTGGAAGCTCTCGCCCTTCGAGTTCGGACAACCTGTAGTAGCCCTTTCCAAGTACTTTTATGACTCGGTAAGGTCCTTTCCAGTTTGCTGCCAGCTTTCCTTCTCCAGGTCGAGTTGTTCCGATATCATTTCGGATTAGGACGAGGTTGTTCTTGGCAAAACCTCGCGGCACTACCTTTTGATTGTATCTTGAAGCCATTCGATATTTTAGTGCTTCTTCCCTGATCCGAGCTCTTTCTCAGATTTTTGGAAGTAGGTCGAGTTCTTCCCTTTGAAGTTGGGAGTTGGCCTCTTCATTGTAGTGGATCACTCTGGGCGATCCTTCTTCGACCTCCACTGAGATCATTTCCCCCATTCCGTAAGCTAATCGGAAAGGTGATTCCTTTGTGGTGGAGTGTGGAGTTGTCCGATATGCCCATAGGACTTGTGGGAGCTCTTCAGCCCAGGCTCCCTTTGCATCCTGTAATCTCCGTTTTAGCCCGGCTAATATGACTTTGTTAGTAGTTTCTGCTTGTCCATTGGCCTGGGGGTGTTCTACGGATGTGAATTGGTGTTTTATGTTCAGATCGGCCACCAATTTTCTAAAGCCTGCGTCTGTAAATTGAGTACCATTGTCTGTGGTGATGGAGTATGGAACCCCAAACCTTGTGACAATGTTTCTATATAGGAATTTTTGACTTCTTTGAGCAGTGGCGTTAGCTAGGGGTTCTGCCTCAATCCATTTTGTGAAATAGTCTACCCCGACGATGAGGAACTTGACCTGTCCTGGTCCTTGAGGGAAGGGCCCAAGGAGGTCGAGTCCCCATTTTACAAATGGCCAGGGTGAGGTTACGTTGATGAGCTCCTCTGGTGGGGTGATGTGAAAGTTAGCATGTTTCTGACATGGTGGACATGTCTTTACGAATTTCATTGCTTCTTTTTGTAAAGTTGGCCAATAGAATCCGGCTCGAAGTACTTTTTTGGTAAGAGCTTGTGCTCCGAGATGGTTACCACAGATGCCACTGTGTATTTCTTCTAAAACTTCCTTAGTGTTGGAAGTCGACACACATTTTAACAGTGGTATTGAAATCCCTCTCTTGTATAGAGTGTTGTTTATGATGGTATAGTATTGTGCCTCTCGTTTTAACCTCTTTGCCTCCTTCTTATCTGTGGGAAGTGTTTTTATTTTAAATTATAGGAATAATCCATCCTTGATCCAGACTTGTTATGGCCAGGATCTTTTCTTCCTCCGAGATTGACAGGTTCTGTAGTATCTCCTAGATGAGGCTTTTATTGTTGCCCCCTGGTTTGGTGTTGGCTAGTTTTGAGAGTGCATCAGCTCGAGCATTCTATTCCCGAGGTATGTGGCGGACCTCATACTCTTCGAGTTGTCCGAGCTGTTCTTTGGTTTTGTCCAAATACTTTTTCATAGTGGGATCCTTGGCTTGGTAGCTCCCTGATATGTGTGAGGTGACTACTTGTGAGTCGGTGAAGATGATAAGTTTTTGGGCTTCGACCTCTTTAGCCAGCTTCAAACCAGCTAGTAATGCCTCATATTCGGCTTGGTTGTTCGAAGCAGGGAACCCGAATTTGAGGGAAAGTTAAATTTGCGTTCCCTGGTTGCTTTCAATTATCACACCTGCGCCACTTCCGGTTTTGTTTGAGGAACCGTCTACGTAGAGATTTCATTCTGTAGGGATTTTCAGGGTGTCCGTAAACTCTACAATGAAGTCGGCCAGATACTGTGATTTGATGGCTGTCCGAGCTTCATATTGAAGGTCAAATTCGGACAGCTCGACTGCCCATTGCAAGATTCTTCCTGCTAAGTCTGTTTTTTGCAAAATGCCTTTTATGGGCTGGTTGGTCCGAACCTTGATAGTGTGGGCTTGGAAATATGGGTGAAGTCGTCGAGACGTTAGTATGAGAGCATAGGCAAATTTTTCTATTTTTTGGTAGTTCAGTTCGGACCCTTGTAGTGCCTTTCGTCCTCTCTGACCAGTGCTGAGGCTACTGCCCGATTTCCTACTGCGAGGTACAATACAAGTGGTTCTCCTTCCCGTGGCCGAGTTAGAATAGGTGGTTGTCCCAAGAATCTTTTAAAATCTTGGAAAGCCTGTTCGCACTCCGTTGTCCATTCAAACCACTTTCTTTTCCTTAGAGTGGCGTAGAAGGGGAGAGATCTTATTGCTGATCCGGCTAGAAATCTGGACAAGGCTGCCAATCTTCCATTGAGTTGTTGCACTTCTTTGACACAGGTCGGACTCTTCATGTTGAGTATAGCCCGGCATTTATCCGGATTTCTTTCCCTTCCTTAGAGTGGCGTAGAAGGGGAGAGATCTTATTGCTGATCCGGCTAGAAATCTGGACAAGGCTGCCAATCTTCCATTGAGTTGTTGCACTTCTTTGACACAGGTCGGACTCTTCATGTTGAGTATAGCCCGGCATTTATCCGGATTTGCCTCAATTCCTCTTTGTGTGAGCATGAAACCTAAGAATTTGCCAGCTTCTACTGCAAAGGTGCATTTTGCAGGGTTAAGTCGCATGCCATGCCTTCTTATAGTGTCGAATACTTGAGTGAGGTCGGATAGTAATGACTCCTCACTTTGTGTCTTTACTAACATGTCGTCCACGTATACTTTCATGACTTTCCCCATGTGGTCTGTGAAGACTTTATTCATTAATCTTTGATAAGTGGCTCTTGCGTTTTTGAGTCCGAATGGCATGACGATGTAGCAGTAGTTTGCTTTTGGGGTTAAGAATGAGGTTTTTTCTTGATCAGGTGGGTACATTGGGATTTGATTGTATCCTGAATAGGCATCAATAAACGAGAGGTATTTGTATCCAGAGGAGACATCCACCAGAGCGTTGATACTTGGGAGTGGATAAGGATCTTTTGGGCAGGCTTTGTTGAGATCAGTGTAGTCAGTGCACATCCGCCACTTCCCATTTGACTTTTTCACCAAGACGACGTTAGCTAGCCATAGTGGGTACTTGACTTATCTTATGAATCCTGCCTCCAGTAGAGCTTGTACCTGCTCTTCCACAGCTTGAGATCATTCTGGTCCAAGCTTTCTACGTCTCTGCTATATTGGTCGAGATCCTGGGTAAACTGCCAACTTGTGGCACATTAACTTGGGGTCTATGCCCGGCATGTCTGCGGCCTTCCATGCAAAGAGGTTGACATTGTCTCTTAAGAACTGTATGAGGGATTCCTTTACACCCCCCTTTTAGGATTGTGCCAACATTAGTTGTTTTTTCTGGAGTATCTCCGATTTGGACTTTTTCTGTTTTGCCTTCAGGTTGTGGACGAAGTTCTTCCCGCCCTCAAACTCTCCCGAGTTCCATGGTGTGGATTTCTTCTCCTTTGCCTCTGAGGTTCAGACTTTCGTTGTAATAGCGGTGCGTTGTCTTCTAGTCTGCTCTTACTTTAGCGATCTCTTCCGTGGTCAGGAACTTCATGCACAGATGTGGAATTGAGACTACGGCGCCAAGCTGATTTAGTGTTGTCCGACCTATCAGGGCATTGTAGGCTGTACTCACGTCGACCACGATGTAGTCTATATTGAGTGTCCTTGACCGGCTTCCTTTTCCAAAGGTTGTGTGCAGTGAGATGTATCCAAGTGGTTGGATTGGAGTGTCTCCCAGCCCGAATAGGCTGTTCGGATATGCTCTAAACTCTTTTTCCTCTAGGCCAAGTTTGTCGAAGGCAGTTTTGAATAGTATGTCAGCCAAGCTTCCCTGGTCTATCAACATGCGGTGGAGATTACCGTTGGCTAATATGATAGTGATGACCATGGGATCGTCATGTCTTGAGATGACACCAGCTGCGTCCTCTTTGGTGAAGGTAATAGTAGGGAGTTCGGGTGCCCTTTCTCCTCCTTCGACATGATATACTTCTTTCAGATGTCTTTTGCGAGATGATTTGGAGATTCCTCCTCCCGCAAATCCTCCATGTATCATGTGGACATGTCTCTCCGGGGTACGAGGTGGTCATTTGGTTCGTCCGACTTCCTCGTCCCTTCTTCTTTTTCTTGGCTCATCTGATTTGTTGGGTAAGTACCGATCTAGTCTCCCCTCTCTTACCAATTTTTCTATGACATTCTTCAAATCGAAGCACTCATTGGTGGGATGTCCATAGATTCGATGGTATTCACAGTATTCATTTCAATTTCCTCCTCCTTTCTTGCTTTTGAGTTGACGAGGTGGAGGTATTTTTTCAGTGTGGCATACTTCTCGATAGATATCTACAAGAGACACCCAAAGAGGGGTGTAATTGTGGTATTTCTTGATCTTTTCTCCATGCTGATCTTCTTTTTTCTTGGATTCTTTATCTTTATCCCGGGAGGAATAGGGGAATCCGGACTTTGAGGCCTCTCCTAGTCGAGAGTTTTCCTCCATGTTGATGTATTTCTCTACTCGTTCTTGCATGAATAGATGTGGGATATTTTTTCGATATGGAGTGACTAAAAGGTCTCTCTCGTAAGCCATTGATGAGGCCCATAATGGCTGCTTCTGTCGGCAGACTTTGTATGTCCAAACATGCTTTGTTGAATCTTTCCATATAAATGCGAAGACTTTTCCGATCTATTTGCTTGATCCCTAATAGACTTGGGGCATGTTTAGTTTTGTCCTTTTGGATGGAGAATCTGGCTAAAAACTTTTTGGCTAAGTCGTCGAAGCTTGAGATGGACCTGGGGGGCAGATTGTCGAACCATTTAATTGTTGTCTTCGTCAAGGTAGTCGGGAAGGCTTTACATCGAATTGCATCTGAGGCGTCAATGAGATACATTCTACTTCTGAAGTTACTGAGATGATGGCTAGGATCTGATGTGCCATCGTACAGTGTCATGTCGGGGGGTTTGAAGTCTTTTGGAATTTTGGCCTTCATGATATCTTTAGTGAATGGGTCTTGGTCCTTGCGGGAGCTATCTTCGTGGCTGGATCGGGTAGTTTTAGCATTGAGATTGGCTTCGAGCTTTAGGAGTTTGTCCTCTAATTCGCGGCGTCGCCTAGCTTCCCTTCGTAGGTCTCTCTCGGCTTCCCGTTGATACTCGACCTCTTTTTCAAGTTGTTTTAGGCGATCCTGAAGTGCCTCCATGGCTCCCGTATTTGGTGAATTCTTGTCTTTGTTAGGTTGAGAAGTATCGTCTAGTGTGACCTCCGCATTTTTATGTGGCGTTCTGCTCTCCAAATCAGAGTTGTGATCATTGCCATGGGTGTCTGCCATGGTGATGGGATGACTTCCAGGTTCCCCGGCAACGGCGCCAATGTTCCGTGGGTTACCTGAAACTGTAGGTCGATCTCGGACGAGATCTTCAGTGCTGGTCGGAGATGACGTGTTCGACGTGTGGGTGGTGGCCGGAGCTGTTGATAAACCCCGATTTTGTGGTTTATCTTGTGCTTATTTTGGGGGATTTTATCATCTTTTCCCACATTTATTCAATGAAATATCATGGTTTTGTAATTCTCCCTAAATTTGTGCTTAAGTGTGAAAACATGCTTTTTAGGCCTTAAAATAGCTAAATTTAATTCACTTTAATTCCATTCGATGCCTTGATATGTTTGTTGAGTGATTTCAAGTTCATAAGGTAAGTATTGGATGGAAGAAGTGAGGAGAAAAGCATGCAAGTGGGAGAACTCATGAAGAAATGAAGGAACCGTAAAGCTGTCAAGGCTGACCTTCTGACACTCAATCGACCATAACTTGAGCTACAGAGGTCCAAATGAGGCGGTTCTAGCTGCGTTGGAAAGCTAACATCCGGGGCTTCAAAATGAAATAAAATTCGCCATATGTTGCTTCGCGTATAGGGGTATGCACGCGCCATGTACGCGTGCGCGCCGATGCTGCTCGTGTCCCACTAAAGATGAAATCGCTGGGGACGATTTCTGAAGCACTTTGGGCCCAACCCAACTTATTTCTGATGCTATTTCATGCAGAATTCAAACTTGGGCAAGGGGGAAGCAATTGTTTATAGCATTAGCATCATGTAGTTTAGTTTCTAGAGAGAGAAGCTCCCTCTTCTCTCTAGAATTAGGTTAGGTTAATCTCTCTCAAATTCATCTTTCAATTCTTATTTTGATTTCAATTTTCTTTACATTTTAGTGTTCTATTGTCTTTGTTCTTCTAGTTTCTCTTGTTAATTTCCTATTTTACTCTTTTCATGTTGATGAACAATTGTTGGATCTTAATTTTCTTTAATGCAATTTTATGTTTCCATGCTCTTCTATGTTTATCTTCATTGTTATTATTGATTTCTTGCTTATGTTAGTTGTGGGTTTCACTAATTCTAGCATTTTGTGGTGTTTACTTTTATTGCACACTAGGTATTTGATAGAATGTTTCCTTTAGTTTTTGAGTAGTTTTCTTGACTCTTGGCCTAGGCTAAGGGAATTGAGTGACCTTGAGTCATTGAGTCTCATTGAATTAGTGATTTGAGAACCCTTGGTGATCAATTTGATACTCATTGACACTAACCCACTACTAATCTAATTAGTAGATAGGTTGGGACTTATGGGTTGATGTGATCAAGCCTATTTGACGTACTTCAAGCTTAGGAGTAGACATTACGTACTTAAAGCTTTTAGAAGTAGACTTAATAGGTTGGTCTCTCATAATTGTCAATATATGGTTTGTAGAGAAGGATGGTGATCTCAATTACCTATGTCTAGCCAAGAGTTCTTTTCCTTGATTTTATTAGTTCTTATTATTTACTTTCTTGCTATTTACTTTTCTTGTCAAAAATATAAAAATAAAACCCCTTGCATTTTCATAGCCAATAATTGAGCACTTCATTGCAATTTCTTGTGAGACAACCCGGAGTTCAAATACTTCGGTTAATTCTTATTTGGGGTTCGTACTTGTGACAACCAAAATTTTTGTATGAAAGGATTATTGATTAGTTTGGAAACTATACTTTACAATGAGACTCCATTAGATAAATTCTAAATCGTCAAGAATTCTCTCATCAGCTGTCGCGTCCGACTTGTTGGACTAGCAATGCTGCTGATCCTTTGTCACCGGAGGGTGGTGATACCTGCAAGGGACTCCGATGCTTAAGTTAGCAAGGGTATTAAGTAGGTATTTGTGTAGAATCAGAGTATGAGTTATACCTGAGTGCTCCAGTGTATTTTTAATGTCTTAGAGTGATCTTTTCCTGGAGATAAGATAGTTATCTTATTTTATCTTTGAGTAGAGTTATCTTTATCTTCCAGGGCACCGTTTTTATCCTTCTAGGCTTGGGCTGCCTTTGGATTTGGGTCATGCTCCCCTGTTTGGGCCTTTTTTGGGCCTTCCTAGTGATTTGGCCGAACTCTTTGAGAAGAGGTCGGGTTGACCTGAAGAGGTCGGTCAACTTAGGCCGGGTCGGACAACTCGACCCCGGGTATAAACAGTGACCTCTCAAATAAATGGAGAGTATCAGGCTAAATATCCCAATATGAAGAGGTACTTGGACAAAACCTTGGAGTATCTCATGCGTTTTACAGAAACGAGGTCAAACACATAACTCGGAATCTCAATAACAGGGCAGACGCACTCTCCAAGCTAGCAAGTACCAAGCCAAGGGGAATAATAGAAGCCTGATTCAAGAAACTCTCCAAGAACCCTCTGTCTCAAAGGTAGAGGTCAAACAAGATGTCCTTGAAGTATCCGGATTGGACCTCGGATGGATGAACCCACTAGTCAAATATCTGAAATTCGACATCCTACCCAAAGGGAAAAAATAGGCCAAGAAAATCTGGAGAAAAGCACAAAGCTACACTTTGGTGAAAAATATCCTCTACAAAAGGGGGATATCAACACCATTATTGAAGTGCGTCCCGACTTCAAAGACAACGGAAGTACTGGAGGAGGTCCACAATGGTATCTGTGGGAATCATCTCGGAGCAAGGTCCCTGGCTAGGAAAGTCATCCGAGCCGGGTTCTACTGGCCGACTTTGCAGAAAGATGCCACTGAGTTCGTAAAGAAGTGTCAACCATGCCAAATGCATGCAAACTTCCACGTCGCTCTCCCCGAGGTGCTCATAAGTATAACTTCTCCATGGCCTTTTGCAAAATAGGGATTGGACCTATTGGGACCCTTTCCCCAAGCGCCTGGACAAGTAAAATACTTAATAGTGGGAGTAGACTACTTTACGAAGTGGATCGAAGCAGAACCATTGGCCACCATCACTGCCCAGAGAAGTCAGAAATTCTTCTATAAGAACATTATCACAAGGTATGGGGTACCTTACTCCATCACCACTAATAATGTCACTCAGTTCACCGACACCACCTTCAGAAACCTGGTAGCCAGTATGAAGATCAAGCATCAGTTTACCTCGGTAGAACACCCACAAGCAAATGGACAAGTCGAGGTAGCCAACAAAGTTATACTGACAGGATTGAAGAAAAGGTTGCAAGAAGCAAAGGGAGCATGGGCTGAGGAGCTCTCTCAAGTACTATGGGCTTAGCGGACCACACCTCAGTCTGCTACAGGAGAAACGCCCTTCCGACTTGCTTATGGCATAGAAGCCATGATACCAGTTGAAATCAATTAACAAAGTCCAAGGATAAACTTCTACGACGAGGTTGGCAATATACAGGGGCACAAAGAAGAACTCGAACTACTCCCCAAAGTCCGAGAATAAGCCCAGATAAGAGAAGCAGCGGTAAAGCAAAGGATGACAAATAGATACAATACTAAAGTCATTCGAAGAAGCTTCGCCTCGGACGACTTGGTCTTGATCAGAAACGACATTGGAGTTAATAAATCTGGGGATGGAAAGCTTGCTGCCAACTGGAAAGGGCCATACAAAATTAATGAGGTCTTCGGAAAAGGCTACTATAAGGTGACCGACTTGAACGGCACCGAGCTACCCAGGTCGTGACATGCTTGTAATATGAAAAGGTACTATAGTTAGAAGCGAACTCCACTCCCTGATGTACTCTTTTCCCGACTTCATGGTTTTTTCCCAAAGAAATGGTTTTCCTGAAGGGGATTTTTAACGAGGCATCAAAGTGGAGGCTAAGGGGCAACAATTTTAACCCCTTAGTAGCAAAAAGTACCTTTGCAAAATAAAAATCTTTTTCTACATCTCTTTATAAATTCCATTAAGATATTACTATTTTTCTATGAAACGCGCCGACTTAAGCTCGACAAAACGTAAAAATCCCATGAAACCGACTTAGTAGGTCATCAGGATAAAACGACGAGGTGTAAGTCGGTGTAAAGGGGTTATAAAATAGATAATGATAAACTCGGAAATTTATCGACCTATAAGTCGGCAAAATCGAGAAAAATGAAAATGCATCGCAAAAATAACCTAAGTTACAAACAATTCAAATAAAGAAAATTTGAACCCAGAAGGAATACAAAAAGAGAGATAAAAGAGAAAACCCTCAAAAAAGGCAGAAAACTGTCTCAAAACCTTTAGAAAAAACCAAAGGCTTAGACGAAAGCATGGACTGCCTAGAAATAAGAGGCTTTTTAAGGAAAAACAAAAGATCAAAAAATAAAAAAGGTTTTTTTATGAAAAACCGAAACAAAAGAAAAAACAAGAAGCATGCACGCACCAAGGATACACTAAAACCCTTATCCAAAAAAGGGTATTTTTTTTAAGCAAAAATATTTTGTTTACGGCCACAAAGGGCCAGGAAATGTTAGGAGCAAACCACCACAACAACAAACAAAATATCAAATTATTTTTAAAAAAAAGGGGCCCACAGGCGGGGCCCCAATAACCACATATCAATTAGAAGGAAGATCAGCACCACCGGAAGAAAGATCACCACCACTAGAAGGAGGATCAGCGGGAAGAGAAGTCGGAGCAGCAACAAGGGAAGTTGGAGCAGACTATTTTGTACCTTGAGAAGGAACCCTAGAAGAGCTCGGGAAATCTCCATCTTGTCACTCCTCACAAGGAGGAGACTCCAATATCCTCTGTCCCTGAGTCTTCAGGTCAGAATCAGTCTCAGGATGGGAAGGAGAGACAATGGCACCATCTACCACAATCTTGTCAGGGTCAAGAGGAGAAAGGTCCAAGTCGGGAGCAATAACTCCGACTTGCTTCTTAAAGACCCTCCAGGCCTCCTCCGCACCCTCAGCCACTGAATCCTCCAGGTCCTGGAAAGCCTCCCGACATCCTAACAGCTCCTTCTTCAAATCAAGGTTCTTCCCAAAGAGCCTGACGTAGTTCTGCTCCGCCTTCTCCTTAAGGCCCTCCGCCATGGCACACTGGCCCATCAATTTCTTCTCCTTCTCCCTAAGCTGAGTCCTCTCCTCCAACAATTTAGCAACCTCCCCTTTCAGCCTTTTCTCCTCCTCTTGATAAAGAAAGATCCTCCCCTCTAGCTCTTCAACCTTTTGGGTAGAACCCAAAGAGCTAAGGGGAGTCTTCTCCAAAATATCAAGAAGTTTGGTACATACTCCAGCCGCACGGACACTCCCCTGGACCAGGATGTTAAGATGGTTTCGAACGGAAACATCATCCATATTTATTCGAGTATGAGGATAAATGTGATTCCAAATGAATTGGGGGCCATTACAACTTAGCCTCCCCATCAAGAGAAGAGCTAGACTCTGAAGTCTTGCACTTCTTCTTCTCTGGTTCAGGGAAAGATTGGGGCAGAGGAGAAGGAAGAGAAGAAGTGGATACCATAATAGGACGAGAGGAGGTCCCCAAGTTGCAAGGAGGAGGAGGAGGAGCAGGAAGAGCGCTAGCAGCCCTAGCAGCATCAACTCGGGCCCGAGACCTCTTCTTGGCATCCTATACTTTCTGGTAGGAAGAGTTGGAACTTTTCTTCACCATCTCTGAAAAAAGGAAAAACAAATAATTTAGTTTTTCAAAGCAAAAGTCTACAAGTCAAAAATAACAACTCAAATATTTCAAATTCGGAAGCAACAAAATCAAGTCGGGAATTATCGAAAATCAACAACAAAACTACCTATTTGGGTCCGAACAAAACTTGGAGACCCTTGGAGAAACTTCTTTGTGTCCAGATACGGGGCTCTCCCCCAAACTTCTCGGAGAAACACCACAACAGCCTCCTCGACCTCGTCCAGGTCATCCAGGCCGTACTTATCCACAGGAGAGGCCTCTAACCAGTAAAGGAAAAAGTGGGGAGAAGAATTTTGATTCAGGAAAAAGGGGTGGTGACTCTCCACAGCTTGAATTTTAAAGAAAAAATGTTTGAAGTCATGAAAAGATTCATAAAAAAGGTTAAAAACTTTCTGACCTTGAATGGCCCAGAAAGAAATCCATTGTTGCTTATTATTTTTCCCACTGAAGGGCTTGGTCATATGAAAAAGTTAAAAGAAAATCTTCAAAGAGGTCAGAAAGTCTAGTTCTCCACTAACAAGCTGGTAAATTTTTATAAAATCCCAAGAATTGGGGTGGAGCTGAGTTGGAGCAACTCAGCAATGGTTCAAAGCTTCTATCTCAAAGTCAGAGAAAGGAAGAGAAACTCCCAGGCAGGTGAAAAGACTCTCACACATGAAAAAGAAAGGGAGGTCAACATCAGCAACCCTCCCAAAACAGACCCGGTGTTTAGAACCCGGGGCAATCAATTTGTACTTAGGCTCATCCTCCTCTAAAAAGCAAATACTATGATGAACGCGAAGTTCGGAGAGATAGTTGGTATCCACTAAGGGTTCTTCCCTGAGAACTGTAACGTCCACCCATTCAGAAACGGGAGAAGACATCTTTTTTGATAAAAAAAAGGAGGGCAACGAGACCTACAAAGAAAAAGGGGAAGGGTCAAAAACAGGGTCTCTAAAGGGCCAAAGTAAGTTCCTCAATAAAACAGAGTCACCAGGTCTACAGTTAGACTCGTTATAAAACGCTCCTCTAAACAAAACGTGCAAACAAAAACATTCATCAATAAAAGAGGAAAAGAGAAAGAACTGACCTTTGCTTGCAAAGAAGGACAGGTGCTACAACAACTAAGGCAATCGAAGAAGGAAGAAGTTTTCTTTCAGAACAGAGTTTGTAGGCGAAAAGTTTTTTCAAAAAGAAAGGGAAAAGCATTTATAAACATGCTATGGGCATAGTGGTAAATCGACGCGATCATTAAAGAAATGCACCGTTACCAATGTAACTGCCACCCCACGTGTAAATGCGAAAAACCCTAACGGATGCGACGTTTGATTAGACGTGACTGTTGAAAATTTTAAAAATCACGTCGGCTCTAAAAATCGCGTCGGTTCCCACTTCATATCGGCTACAAGCCCGAGTCCACATACTCGAGTCCAACTCATGATTAAAAGAGATCGGACTCGAGTAGGGGCACTGTTCATACCCTGTCCCAACACTAAGGCCTAGGTCCAAATAAGATAAAAAGGCTCAGTCCATAGCCTGGCCTTCCCGCATAACCGACCTCCTCCAGAGAGGTCGGATTCAACACAGACTTCACTCCAAGGAAGTCGGGACTGAAGATTAGCTGGCAGATAACACTTATTCAAATTAAGTAACTGCCTCTAAAATCTCTCAACCCACTTCCAGGAGCCATATCTCAACTTCCCTAAGATAAAGGGACGGTTATCCTCCTTAAAATGTGGAACTACTCCAACGGTGGTTATTGGTTCACCATTATAAATACACTCACACCCCTCGGGTATCTCTAAGTCCCAATACTCCTAAAACCTGCTTAGTCCCTTTTGCTGACTTAAGCATCGGAGTGTCTTTACAGGTACCACCCCCCATTCCTTCATACACACAAGTCGGACGGAGGCTCCCAGACGTAAACTTAGTCAGAAGCTCTCTCCTTCAGACAATTGGGCCAATCCAATGAGTCCAATCCACTAATCTCCGATTACCCATCATAACAGCAACGGAACTTATGTCTGTTCAAATTGGTTTCAATAAAAAATTAAAAGTAAAATCATATATATATTTTTTACCAATAAAAATTAATAATAAAAAATAATAAATTTTAATAACCATATAGTTTTTTCTATCCACAATTTACAAAATCAAAGACCGATTTTGTCATTTTCAAATGTTAGAATCTATTTAAACGAGCCTTGCAAATTCCAACCACCAAATTTAATATTACCTCAATTATTTGCACCGTATCATTCATGACACTATATGGGCGGCCTACAGAGTTGTACACTAAACTTATAATTTATAACCCTACCACATACCGTATACATGTTTACTATATTTACTATTAAATTTATATTATTATTTCGGACACTATTCAATAAGTGAAAGA
>NC_029792.2:34160984-34177510 GCF_000816755.2 Arachis ipaensis
AAAATAATTTATTTTTTAAATTTATTTCTAATTTTTTTTAATTCAATTCGTCTTTCAAAGATTTTAAGTTAGTCATTTCATCACTTTCGTTGCTAACAGCGTCAAAGTTTATTAATGTGACAAATTAAGTAATATCATAATATACACATAGTAGTCTTAATTAATAGCTAATATGATAAGTTTATGAAATTAGATCAAATAAATCTAAAATTGAAAATTTTCAATGTCTCAAGTTCTTCCCTCAATTAAATTTTAATTTGATCTAATTTCATAAACTTATCATATTAATAGTCAATTAAAATTTTTGTGTGTGTATCGTAGTATCACTTAACATGCCACATTAACAAATTTTAGCACCGTTAATAAAAAAATGACAAAAAGATTAACGTGATTAATTTAAAATTTTTAAAAGAAGAATTTGATTAAAAAATATTTCACAGACCAATTTAAAAAACAAATAATTTTTCAAAAGCTAATTTGACTATTTACCCTTTTTTTTTTCTAAAGTTTGGAGGAAAATTTAAATGTAAAATTTTTAGATGAATATGTCATTTAAACTCTAATCGATCGACGATTATATCATTTTCTTTGACTTAATATTAGTAATATATATATAATAATGCTACAAATCTACAATTATTCAGCCATGTCTATCTGTCCTCCGTAACCCAAGATAAAACCAAAAAAAAAATTAAATAATGTCTGCTTCTTCAATAACAGTAAGCATGTCTTGGTCAAATTTCCGTTGCATTCTTCTTAATTTAATTACTTCATTCATTTAATCTCCTTTTTTCAAGTATCATCAACAAAATTTCCCCACACTTGAAAGCATGAAACTCGTAACTCTCTTCTTCTTCTTCTTCTTCTTCTCTCTCTCGCTTCTTATTGCATCCTCATTTGTTTCTGCAGCCACTCTACAACAACAGGAAGGTGCATTTACATATTTGCTCTTTCATAATAATTAAGTTAATGGTGATGAGTGTGATTTGTGATGAAAAATTGAAATTGTGAATCAGTGCAAGTTCTTAAGGAGATAGGGAACACACTTGGGAAGAAAGATTGGGACTTCAGCGTAGATCCATGCAGTGGAGAACGTAACTGGGTTTCCCCTGCTTCTACACCTTCCTTGAAAAATTATGCTGTCACTTGTGATTGTTCTTTCTCTAATAACAATCTCTGCCATGTTGTTGGCATGTGAGTTTCATACTTCTACTAATTTCATAATCTATGATTGGATACTTATGTGATATATATATATAGTTTAATTTCACGCTTTAAGCATGGTAGGTGTGAACTATGAAGTAAATATAAGTGATTTCTATAACTCGCTTAGAAGATTTTATATTTTGTTTTATAAAATTAAACTCTTGAAAATTTTCAAAATTAAATTACGATACTTTTATAAAATTTTAATTTTTGTAAAAGATTAAAATAAATAAGAGTTTAATTTTGGTAGTTATTTTTGTTAACCGTTTTTCTTATGCCCTAATAAATGTTTTACACTCACAATGCATTAACATTAAATTTAATAAATAACATTAAATTCTAGGATTGAGTAAAGTCCCAAATCCTAAACATTCTTATTCTGCCCTTAAGAAAAATGCTAATAGTCATAGGAAGTAACCACCATGATAATGACTATCCAAAAATTGTGTATAATAAAACTGTTAATTTTCTTGAATTTTAGTAGTGTAAATGATTAATTAATTTATACTCTGAGCGTATAAAAAGTATTACTAACATATATTAAATATTGGGGGTGCCAGAAAAAGAGACTTAAAGCCAAGACCTCTAAGTGATGCCAACGAGTTATAACTTAAATGACATCATCTTTCCATCCTCACCTAGAGATCTCAGATTCGAGTCTTACTCCTAACTTTGAAAAAAAAAAAAGGTCAATTTTTGGTTTTATGGAATATGTTAACAAATGTGGTGAGAGTGTGACAATTGTTGTGTTGATGAATGAGATTTATCCTATACAGAGTTCTAAAAAGACAAAATCTAACTGGCACTCTTCCTCCGGAGTTTGCAAAGTTGCCTTACCTGCAAGAAATGTAAGCAACCACAAACACATTTTTTCCTCTCTTTCACCACTATCTTCACTCTCACTTACTTGGTTTTCTCTCTGTTACAGTGATCTCACTCTCAACTATCTTAACGGCACAATCCCAAAGCAATGGAGTTCCTTGAATGTTGTCAACATGTAATCTCTTTTTCTTTCTCTCTACCTTTACGGAAAACATATGATTATAGGGATTGTAATGAATCAACTGGATTGAGTTATGTGACCAACATGTGTGGTTTAATCATATCACTGGTAATATTGCATTCCAAAGTGATTGATGTACCTTTGAAGTGGAATTCTAGCAATGCCAAAAGCTTATGATTCACATAAATCTGTCATGTTTCTTTTCTTTCCCTCTCACTCTTGTACATTCGTTAATCAATGTATTTATATACAAGTATTAAGATATAGAGTAATAGTCCAAATAAGTCCCCAAGAATTTTTAGTTGGACACTTTAATCCTCAACAAATTTTAATCATCAAATTAGTTTCTAACCTTTTATTTTGGGAGTGATTTTTCTAATGAATAAAAGTTTGGAGACTAATTTGATGATTAAAATTTGTTTAAGACTAAACTGTGCAACTAAAAATTTTTTAGGGATTGATTTGGAATATTATTCTAAAATGTATTAATACAGGGGTATACCAAATTTTGACAAACAATGAAGGAGTATCTCCCTTGGGATTTAATGTTTAAGTGAAATCTTCAATCCTACTTTGAAAAATGGATTTTATATACCATATACAGAAATTAAGACATGATAGTTTAAGTTTGAATTAAGTATAGATATCTGTAACGCAAATGTTAAACATAATGTCGATAGATTGCTGAATTCTGGACTTACAAAAACTGCAATCATCACATATTTCTTAAATTGTGGCAGTTCCCTTTTTGGAAATCGAATAACAGGCTCAATTCCAAAGGAGCTGGGAAACATAACTACCCTGAAAAGTTTGTAAGTTATTTATTGGTCATGCTAGAGTTTCCTCCCACAAAAGTTTCATGAAATTTTCTGAATTAATTTGAAAATTGGATAGGTCCTTGGAATTCAATCAACTCTCTGGAGAGCTTCCTCCTGAGCTTGGGAATCTTTTGCAGCTTGAAAGATTGTAAGCCCTTTGTAAACACTTGTCTTATAATTGTTGAGGTTGAGTAATTTTGGTTGTTGAGAAATGATAGCCTGAATAAAATAGGCAGGTTTTCAGTTTTCAGATCATGAAACAATGGTTATTGAATGGATTAATGTGATGAAACTACATAACCACATTGGATGGTTTGGTGGATGTTCACCTCATCCCTTAACCATCTGGGGTTACAATTCCTACTCATGAAAATGGGATACATTTCATAGCCATCATTTATCTTTTTGGAGAGCTCTCATGGCAAGGGCATTAGTCATTATAGTCAGCAATAGATATGTTAGCTTTGACCAAAAAATAAAAAAACTTATCCATCATGCAAGAATAAAAAATCGTAATTATGTGTATTTCAAAAATTACATGGCATGCTTTTCATTTTGGTACTTTACCAAAGTTTGGATAATCGTTGTTGCGAAATTGATTGCCAAGTTCACTAATTGCTATAGACATAGTAGTTAGAATATCGATTTAACTCTTAAAATATTTTGATATTACAATTTTAAATGAGTCAATCGATTTTACAAAATATTTACTAGGTCTGGTAATTTGACGATTTAAATCTTGTTTTATAAAATCCATAAGTGTTGACATTTATCCATTCTAGACTTTGCTCAATATATTGCACCCTATTACAAGAGCGGCCTTGTATTCTAAATTTTATTTTATTTTATTTTTTTAGGCATGTTAGCTCCAACTCTTTTACTGGGAATTTACCCACTACACTTGCTAGGCTCAGTAAATTGAATTACGTGTAAGTGTCTATATCTTTCTACTCATTCCTTTTACATCCCCTTATACTGTAGTTTAATTTCATTAGTCTTGTATCTTTGTTGATCACTCTCTTATTCTTCAGTCGACTCAGTGATAATCAATTTTCCGGAGCAATACCCAATTTTATTCAGAGCTGGACAAGTCTTCAGAGGCTGTGTGAATCTTTGATTTCTCCTGTGAAATTTGATCCTTACGTTGTTACTTTTTTTTTTTTTTCTAATTACACATTATCAATTGGTTTACCAAAGGAATGGTTCTTATAATTATGCCAGGGTGATCCATGGGAGTGGTATGAGTGGACCAATGCCTTCTGGAATTTCATTTCTGAAAAACCTTACTGACTTGTAAGCATGGTGTTTTGAATTGTAGCCACCAATGCTTGAAAATTCAAAACTATTTAGGTGTTGTGTTTTCAACATGCTTAAAACATGCTTTGCAGGAGAATCAGCGACTTGAAAGGACCAGATTCTTATTTTCCACCACTTAGTAACTTGACAAACTTGCAAACACTGTGAGTTTAATTTAATGCTTGCATCTTTTTTTTTTCTTTAGTTTTTATTTTATCAGTTAATAATGCCTAACTAAGAAATGCTCTTAGCAATGGGATAAAGCTGATAGCAATGACTTTTTGATCCTCAATTGTTGAATTGTTTCCAGAGTACTGAGAAGTTGCAATCTTATAGGATCGGTTCCTGAATATCTTGGAAATGTAACTACTTTAAACTCGTTGTAAGTGATGCTTTATTCTTTTCAATTACTTTTTGTTGGCCTTCTAACTTGGAAGTTTCATGCACTGAATGTATTTTTCTTGCATATTGTACTCGTTTATTAGATAAAGTGCATCGACACGTTTCCTCCAATCAGTCATTTGATTACATTGTAGGAATTAATCATTTTCATGTTGATTTTTTTATTTCTTTACTCTTTTAAATAATACTTGTTCTGGACATGGTTTCATTTTCAGAGACCTCAGTTTTAACAAGTTAAGTGGAAGTATCCCAAACTCCCTCCGTGTCCCAGAGAACATGAATATACTGTAAGAAATCTTTTTTAAGTTTGTCGTTTTTTATTACACTGAAAATGAGGACACATGATTTTTTCTAGTTTGCTTGTGCTATTCAATTTCCTCTAGCAGCTAAGATTCATTAGGATTTATAGTTGACCTACAATTATTACTATAAAAGCTGGAAACAATTGTAATAATCAAAAGAATATATAAATTTGATGTTTACAGTGGTTATTAAAAAATTGCATCAGTCAATAAATACCATTTTATTTTCATTACTTGTATAATCCAAGTATCAAAATTCTAGCTTTAACACTGAACTGGCACTCAAACAAAACCTAAAGCTGATTGGATTCATAGAGATTCCTGCTCAACCTAGTTTAAGTAGATCAAAACAATGTTAACTTGTTTGCAACAAGATAGCAAGCATTTTATACATATATGCATTGACTTGTGTAAAAGCACAATGCACATACTCCAAAATAAAAAATATTATGTCTTCATTGTAAATTATGTTCTCATTTCATGTCAAGGAGCATATGCTTTCAAAATGTCATTGATTAAACTCATCTTATCAAAATAAGTATTGATATTGCGAACTAAGATAAATTAAAGGATCCTAGGGGAAGATCCAAATTATTGAGGAAATAGGATTTTATTTACTAGTTTCAACATGTGGTTATTCATCAATTTGTATAAATTGACTTCTTGATAATGTTTTTACCTAGGTACTTAACTGGAAACTTTTTCACTGGACCACTGCCGAATTGGATTGCTAACCCGGACTACACGTGAGCAATTCTGCATTACTTTTATGATTTCTTGCATTAAATTAAATGTTTCGCTTAGTACATTATTCTTAGGATTCTTCTGTGCTACCAAGTGCTCCATGCAGTGTTTTTAGTCCATCTTTGTTTCTAAATCAGTTCATATATATACAGGGATCTTTCATATAACAACTTCAGCATCGAAAAGCCAGAGCAGTTGACATGTCAACAAGGAACTGTGTAAGAACCATTTCATCTTCATACCTTTCATGTGTTTGTCAATTCTAGAAATTTATCTGAGACTTGACCATTTCTTAATGTGCCTCAGAAACCTTTTTGCATCAGCTTTGAATGGAAATAACTCGTAAGTGTATACTACTTATGCTAGATTATTTTTTCGATACTCATGCATATAGCTTGAACTGATGCGATTATGCTCACTTTTTATGCCAATCTATATTTTCTTAGGGGAGCTTATCCATGTTTGGGGATCACCAACTGTCTTAAGCGTAAGTTGATTTGTTATCGACCCTCACCTTGTTGTCTACAAGACTACAACATATAGTGGTAGAAGTCTTCTCATGTAATAATATGATTGATAGTTTGGATGGATTTATAGTTACTCAAATGATTAGAAAGTGCTAAGTCAAAAAGTAATTGTTTCTTAACATATCAAACTGAAAATGGATATCTTTTTCCTACCACGATGTTAACCTGTTTATTGTGCTTGCTTCCTTTAATTGACTTTTTGCATATTTAATTTCCAGCTTCATACTCTCTCCATATAAATTGTGGTGGGAAGATCATAACTTATAATGGAAACATTACATATGATGAAGATTCACAAGAAGCTGGACCAGCAAAATCTCTTCGTAGTGGATCAAACTGGGCAGTTAGCAACACCGGTCACTTCTTTGATAGTGGTATTTCGGACTATTATACATGGTCTAACATGTCTAAGCTTGCTATGAACAATGCCGAACTGTACATGGATGCACGTGTTTCGGCGCTTTCTCTTACATATTATGGGTATTGCATGGGAAATGGAAGCTACACTGTAAATCTCCATTTTGCAGAGATAATGTTTACTGATGATCAAACATATAGTAGCCTTGGAAGGCGTGTATTTGACATATATATTCAGGTTCGTGGTTTCGTCAGTTCAACTTTTCGAACGACATGTATGAGCAATACCTTCTGGTATATATAGTTTTTTAACTAAATCTGATTTTTAACAGGATGATACAAAGTAGTCAGTTTTCTCAGTTCTTTGATTTGATTTGTTAGATTTACTCACTATTACTCGAAGTCAATTTCTAGACTAAAATATAGAGTTGTGCACAACATCATTTATGTTTATTTGGATTGAAGTATTGCAGAGGAAGTTGTTGCTAAAGGATTTCGATATTGCAAAAGAAGCAGGAGGAGTCAGGAAGCCCATCATAAAAAATTTTACAGCTAATGTGACCAGTGGTACCTTGGAGATCCGCTTACAATGGGCCGGGAAAGGGACAACTGCCATTCCATTTGGATCAGTATATGGTCCTCTTATATCAGCTATATCTGTCAATCCAGGTTACTTCTTTTCTTTAGTTTCTTTTTTTTTTCTGCCTTGACTTTCATCATCTAATGTTATGTATTTTATCATAATCTGGCAGACTTTACACCCCCACTGGAAAAAGAAAGTAACAAAAAAGGAAGTGGCATAGCTGTGGGGGCTATCATTGGAATTGTATTGGCTGGAGCACTTGTTATTGTCATGGCATTTGGTATAGCTTGGTGGAGAGGATGTTTACGACAAAAAGGTTCATTATATAGAGGTAAGAACTAACATGCTACTATAGGGTGCTACTCTATTTAATAGTAAATATTAATTTTCAAACAAGAACTTGATATGAATTTGCTTGCGTAAATGCTGATTAATTATATTGTCAACTCCTAAACCCAAATATATGGATTGTCTTTTCATTTATGCTAATATTCTTAGAATAATGACCATTCTGCCATATGCAATAACTAAGTTTCCGAAAACGGATATCTTAATTCACTTTTCATTCTCCTCTTGTTTGGCTTCAACTAACAGACCTACAGGGTTTGGATCTAAAAACTGGCATATTTACCTTAAGGCAAATCAAAGCAGCAACAAACAACTTTAGTGTTGCCTGCAAGATTGGAGAAGGAGGGTTCGGTCCAGTATATAAGGTATTGTGGAAAATAAGTGAATTTATTTTTTAGAACCTGAATCAATATCATTGTTTCTTTTATAGTTTCTACTGCACTAAAAAAATAGTTACAATCATTTGGAAATGCAGGGTATTCTTCCAGATGGCACAGCAATAGCAGTTAAACAGCTTTCTTCTAGATCGAAGCAGGGGAATCGTGAGTTCACAAACGAGATTGGCATGATTTCTGCTTTGCAACACCCGTGTCTAGTTAAGCTCTATGGCTGTTGTATGGAGGGAGATCAAATGTTGTTGATATATGAATACATGGAAAACAACAGCCTTGCCAGTGCTCTGTGGGGTAATGTGTCTTTACTCTGTATATTTGAGTTTGGTATCTCTTTCGTTAATAAGCTAAAATGTTGTATACAAAATATACATACTGATCATTTAGCTTTGTTATCTAATTTCGGCGACAATTGCAATGAAGGCAAAGAGAAAACTCAATTGAAATTGGACTGGTCAACAAGGCGTAAGATTTGTATAGGCGTTGCTAAAGGCTTGGCTTACCTCCATGGAGAGTCAAGATTAAAAATAGTTCATAGGGACATCAAGGCTACTAATGTGTTGCTGGATAAAGATCTAAACCCAAAAATATCGGATTTCGGTTTGGCCAAGCTTGATGAAGAGGGTCAAACACACATAAGCACTAAAGTGGCTGGCACTTAGTGAGTTCTCCTTTTTTTTCTTAAAGCATTTAGCAAGATTTATTGTGTATTTTTCAAAGTTTTACATAGTAAGCCAGCATAGAAACTTCTTTCAGATCTTTATGACTTATGAATTTGAAAAATGTATCTACATTGTTACTGAATGTATGAATGTTTTATGTTGCAGTGGATATATGGCACCCGAATATGCAATGCGTGGTTATTTGACGGACAAAGCAGATGTGTATAGTTTCGGAATTGTTGCCTTGGAAATAGTTAGCGGCAAAAGCAATAACATGGGCTGGCAAAGGGAAGAATGCTTCTCTCTTTTTGACTGGGTAACTTATCCTCTCATATCTCCTGCATTTGTTTCAATCTGAATGATTATCCTCTTAGAATATATACCAACATTATGATTGTTATTTTAGAGTTTCTTTAAACTCTTTCATTCAATTTTTCAGGTATTGTGACTTTTGTGAGAAATTCGTTCATGCTCCTAGAACACATTAATTCTTACTCTAAAATTCACATGTCACTACTGCTCATTGTTTAATTTTGATACAACCTTTTTACTATTATGAATTAAAATGAGTGATTGTAAATGTTTCTAGAACACGCATAAAATGTGCTCTAGAAGCATGCAAGAATTTCATGACTTTACTAAAATCTTCAGTGTCTAAGTGCTTCTTGCTCAACTATACCGGTTCCCTACTTTATTTCAAAACAATTTTAGAGATATCTTAGTCCCTTAGATTCAATCAATTTTAGTTTTAATTTATTTTATTTGCATATTGATGACGGGAATTAACTACAATCTATAATTTGTTTTCACAGGCTCTTCTCTTGAAAGAGAAAGGTGATCTAATGGACCTAGTTGATGAGAAGTTGGGTTCACACTACAAAAAAGATGAAGCAATGCTCATCATCAATGTGGCTCTTCTCTGCACAAATACCTCTCCATTGAACCGGCCAACCATGTCGTCAGTGGTAAGCATGCTCGAAGGCAAAACCGCTGTACAAGAAGTAGTGCCGGACACGACGCAGGTATTTGGCGAGAAAAAGTTAGAGATGATCCGAGAGTATTACCAACAGAAGGGGAAAGATAAGATTCCAGACACTGAAGGTGTGAGCACATCAACTAATGAAACTGCTGCATTTGTGGCTAATTCAGAAGACAATTCAATCAACATGGATTCTTCTTATTGGGAAAGAAGTGGTAGATGATCCAAAAATATCTCCATATATATTCTTTCATATTACTTGTAAGCCAACCAAAGTGGAAATATCTGCCCAGAAATTTTTTCTTTCATTTTCTATATGCGATGTCGTATTTATAGTTTACAACTTTGCACAAGGTTTTGTAGACTTCAAGGATCAGGAGTCTGCTGCTAAATGTAATAGCATTAGGTTTGAGGCAAAATGAGGCCACATATAGCTAAGAAAAATAAGCATTAACATTTAGGAATGCATATTTTTTTCCGAAAAAATATATGGAATCAAGAGGTTACCAGCCAAAAATTAAACAAAACTACATTAATTTATATTAATTATTAATTTTAAATTTTAAATTTAAAAAATTTAAAATTGATTAAGTAAACATAATTAAAACCTATAAAAATTTTCTTCTTCTCTCTCACATTAACCTACCAACCTCCAACAATCACACACACACACCTCTCTCTCTCACCAATGCTGCTGGAAGCGCCGGCGACTTCCATGCTCTCCGCGACGCCTTCAATAAGCGCATCCAAAACAACTGGTTCAACACGAAGTCCACCTCCCGTTTGTTATTCTTGTTTTTTTTTGGGTTAATTTTCAATCTCTTTTTCAATGTTTTTTCCTCTGTTTCTTTCTTTTTTTTTTTTTTTTTGCTTTTTCAAAGGAAATAGCAGTACTGCATCAGAAAATAGAAACCTATTATTCCATACAAGATCCATGGAACTAGCTTTTATTATTATTAAGCGCCAGCAACTGTCCATGTGGTATGAAAGGAGTAGCCTCGTACCTTGTTTGGGTAGTTAGATTGTGTTTGCTCCTTGTTCCTCAAAGCTTTCATGGAAGAAGAAATGTTCATTTTCTTCTCTTTTGCTTCATCTCAATTACAGAAATATAAAAAAACATTCATTTAATATAAAAAAAACATTCTAATACTTAACAAAAGAAATATTCAGTTATATTTTAGCAAAAATAATTAAATATTTATAAAATTTAAAAAAATTTATAAAATTCTTAAAGAAATAGAAACATTCACATTTGTAATACAAAAAAATTCGAAAAATATATAAAAGAATATCCATTTAGTATGAAAAAGAAACACTTTGATATTTCGCAGAAGAAATATCCATATATATTAACTCGTAGAAATTTTAAATTCACATATTTAGCTGGTTTTTGACTAATATCCTTTTGATTCTCTAGCATTGTTCTTTTTTTTCCAAAACAAAAAAAAATCTCAACAAGGTATATGCTAGAATCTGCAGATTATTTCATAACTTGTTTGCAAACACGAAATAATTTTTATAGTATCATTATATTTAATCATTTTAAATCTTGAAACTAACATGCTTTAATGTAAAGTCTGAAATTGATATTCCTTTCATGTGAACGGTCCGTGTGAGTGATTTAAGGGTTCAGTTGCTATTACCTCTGGTTTATACTGTTAGATTGGTCATTTATACTAATCTATTTAATATACTAAAATTGGATTTTTCACCAGTTAATGGGAGTGAGGTGTTGATTCTTTATGAATCTATTTTTTTATCAAAATGAATACACTATTTTCTCTTTTAAGTTCATTTTATAAAAATATCTTTATTATAGTTATACTATAATTAACATTTAAGTAATAATGCATAATTATACTAATTAAAAAAAATATCTTTATTATAATTATATAAAATCAATATTTAATGCATTATTAAACTAATTATCACTCGAAAATATTTTTAATCATTTAAATTATATTAATTTTAATTATATTGATACAATTTTAATTCTTATTCATTATCCAATGATTTGATTAATGACAAGTTGTTACCTTAATGGTGATCTATTTATAATAATAATAATAATAAAAATAATAATAATAATAATAATATGGTATGATAATGATATGAAGTTGGCCCGGTTACTCTATTCATGTTAAAAAATAATAATTCTAATCATGATATAATATGATAAAATCATATAATTTTAACAAAACAAATATATGATGTAGTATAACTAACGTAAATAATCAAAAATTACCTTAATAATAACTAATTTACATATTTATTTTTTTTAATAAAACCTATATATAAAGTTTTTTTTTGTGGTACATGAGTCTAGATCTAAAAGTCAACTCATTTTCTTTAAATTTATTATTCTTCTTTTACTACTTCATAGAATTTATTTTTCGTTTTTCATCGAAATTGATCATTTTAAGGTACAATTTATAATTTTGTATAGTAGTTTTTAGGGTTAAGTACTTTTTTGTCCCTAAGGTCTGGAATAAAAATCAAATTCGTCTCCAATCTTTTTTTATTATTAAAATCATCTTCAATGTTACAAAACGTTATAAAATCATCCTTTTGTCCATAAATAATATTTTTTGGACAATTTTACCTTTAAACAAAAATTAAAAAAAATACCCCCTCACCCTCACCCTCATCAGAATGATTTACGACAGGAAAAAAAAAACCAGAGCACAAAATTTAGGATCAAAAAATTTTTTAACAGTGAATCAGTAATAGGGTTATCAAATTAAATTTATCATCAAGGTCAAGCAGTGACCAAGCTCAACACACAAAATTCTATTTAATTCCTCAGAAGAAAGTGCTAACAACCAACAAGTATTCCAACTTTTCAACAAGAAATCAAAATTCACAGGCTTGATAAACATTAAGCCATATAAGAAACCATCACTGTCATTATTTTCATGGATCAACCAAAAGTAGAATCAGATCACAGCAGCAACTGCAACAACAGTAGAACTAGCTACCACCACAGGCCACTGAACATTCAAAACCTTCACCCCTTTCCCATCCCTAGCAATAACTGATGAGCGGATAATTTATACACTTTTTGACATTATTTTTATATAGTTTTTAGTATGTTTTAGTTACTTTTTATTATATTTTTATTAGCTTTTATGCAAAAATCACATTTCTGGACTTTACTATGAGTTTGTGTATTTTTCTATAATTTCAGATATTTTCTGGCTGAAATTGAGGGACCTGAGCAAAAATCTGATTCAGAGGCTGAGAAAGGACTGCAGATGCTGTTGGATTCTGACCCTCCTGCACTCGAAGTAGATTTTCTGGAGCTACAGAAGCCCAATTGGCGCGCTCTCAATTGCATTGGAAAGTAAACATCTTGGGCTTTCCAGCAATATATAATAATCCATACTTTACCCGAGATTTGATGGCCCAAACTGGCGTTCAAACGACAGCCAGAG
Organism: Arachis ipaensis; assembly: GCF_000816755.2. Taxonomy (NCBI): domain Eukaryota; kingdom Viridiplantae; phylum Streptophyta; class Magnoliopsida; order Fabales; family Fabaceae; genus Arachis; species Arachis ipaensis. The sequence goes on from NC_029792.2 coordinate 34,174,038, forward strand.
ACCCTTTTCTAGCGTAAAACGCCAGAACTGGAGTTAAACGCCCAAATTGGCATCTAAGCTGGCGTTTAACTCTAGAAATGGCCTATGCACGTGTAAAGCTCAATGCTCAGCCCAAGCACACACCAAGTGGGCTCCGGAAGTGGATTTCTGCACTATCTGCACTTAGCTACTTATTTTCTATAATCCCTGGTAACTAGTTTATTATAAATAGCACTTTTGACTATTGTAAAGGATCAATCAATCTTTGGACTTGGAGGCTGGCCTCACGGCCATGCCTAGACCTCTTTTTTCTTATGTATTTTCTACGGTGGAGTTTCTACACCTCATAGATTAAGGTGCAGAGCTCTGCTATTCTTCATGAATTAATGCAAGTACTATTGTTTCTCTTTCAATTCACGCTTACTTCTTCTCCAAGATATGCTCTCATACTTAATTCAGTTAAGTCAAAATGAAGGGGTGACCTGTGACAATCACCCACTATCTTCGTTACTCGCTTAGCCAAGATCTGCATGCCTGACAATCACAAGCGGTCTACATGATGTTCAACGTAGTCATTGGACGACAGCCGGAGTATATTCTCTTGGGTCTCTAATCCACAGACCGAGTCCGTGAGATTAGAACCTTCATGGTATAAGCTAGAACCAATTGGCAGCATTCCTGAGATCAGGAAAGTCTAAACCTTGTCTATCGTATTCCGAGTAGGATCTGGGAAGGGATGACTGTGACGAGCTTCAAACTCGCGAATGTTGGGCACAGTGACAGTGTGCAAAAGGATAGAGAGATCCTATTCCGACGCTAGTGAGAACCGATAGATGATTACCCGTGCGGTAGCTGTACTTGGTATTTTTCATCCGAGACAAGAAATCTGACAGTTGATTAGCCGTGCAGAAATCATACCTGGTAATTTTCATCCGAGAGGATCATACAGCTTGCCATGGAAGAGAGCATGCATGATTGGATGAAGACAATAAGAACGCAAAGGTTCAGAGGCAATAAAGCATCTCCAAATGCTTATCTGAAATTCCCACCAATGAATTACATAAGTATCTTTATTTTATTTTATGTTTTATTTATCTTTTAATTATCAATACCCATAACCATTTGAATCCGCTGACTAAGATTTACAGGATGACCATAACTTGCTTCAAGCCGACAATCTCCGTGGGATCGACCCTTACTCATGTAAGGTATTACTTGGACGACCCAGTGCACTTGCTAGTTAGTTGTACCGGAGTTGTGAAAAGTGAGATTACAATTCCGTGCACCAAGTTTTTGGTGCCGTTGTCGGGGATTGTTCGAGTTTGAACAACTGACGGTTTATGTTGTTGCTTAGATTGGGTAATTTTATTTTATGTTTAAGCTTTTTATTTTTGTTTTCGAAAAAAAATTAGTTTTCGGAAAATTCATAAAAATTTTTAAGAATGAATTCTAGATCTTCGTGAGATATGGTGAAGCCTGGCTGGCTATTAAGCCATGTCTAATCTTTTGGATCGAGGTTTCCACTTTCCATTGGAGAAGGGACATGTCTGTATTTGTTATGCTAAAGCTTGGCTGGCCATTTGGCCATGTCTAATTCCTTTGGATCGAAACTTTAGAATAACATTGCATGAGCCTTTGGATTCTTAAATCTGATATTGTTATTTACAGTGTTTTACTAAAGCTTGGCTGGCCATTTGGTCATGTCTAATTCTTTTGGAACGAAGCTTTAGACTAACATTGCATGAATCCTGGAATTCTTTTTTAAAATTTTGAATTTTTTATTTTCTTTCTCCAAAATAATTTCGAAAAAAAAATTTTTTGTGTTTCTTGTTTGAGTCTTGTGTCAAATTTTAAGTTTGGTGTCAATTGCATGTTTTTAATTTTTCTTAAATTTTCGAATTTCATGTTTATGTTCTTTCTTGATCTTCAAGTTGTTCTTGATGATTCTCCTTGTTTGATCTCTAAATTTTCTTGTTTTGTATCTTTTCTTGTTTTTCATATGCATTTTCGAATTCATTGTGTTTAAAAGTAAAAAATTTTTAAGTTTGGTGTCTTGCATGTCTTTCTTTTCTTAAAAATTTTAAAAAATATGCTCTTGATGTTCATCTTGATCTTCAAAGTGTGCTTGGTGTACATCTTAACATTCAAAGTGTTATTGTATGTTCCATTTGTCTCAATCTTAAATTTTTATGTCTTGAGTCATTTGTTATTTTTCTCTTTCTTCATTAATTCAAAAAAATCAAAAAAATAATATCTTTTCCTTATCTATCTATTCTATTATATAAAAATCGAATGTCTGCACTTAATGATGAAGCTGACGTGGCATGCTTCGAAGAGTGTTTCTCGATTTAATTGTTTTAACTCATTCAATACAGTTTATTGCACTGACTTAATTATATCAACTGATTGATTTGATTAGATATTTAAATATTAATATAATTAATAAATCGGTCAAATCTGTAATTACTCAATGAACCGAACCGTTACAACTGACCGATTTTTTTAAAGGGTTTCTGGTTTGTGAATAACTCCTCCAAACGGTGCCGTTTTGACCTAAAAAAAAAAAGAATGCCCAACTGCTTAAGCCCGTAACCCGTAACTCAGTCCCACTCCTACACTCCTCGCTTCTCCTCTTTGAAACTGACTTGAAATTTTGATATTGAAAGAGGAACCCTAACTCCCCAAATCGCGAGCCCGCAGCCACCGCAGCGTCAGACTGAGAGAGAACATGCTGAAATAGAATTATCTACTATTGTAGTTAAAGAAATAGCAGAGGCTGAAGGTCAAGCACATGAAGCAATTAACTAAGGATCATAAAATTTTAACTACAATTCAAAGGAAGCTAAGTAATTGAAATTTGAAACAGAGAGAAAGAGACACAAATTCAGAGAAAACACTGCTCAATTTTGCTGTTAGTTAAATGGTTACATATATACATCAAAGTGAAGTTAATAAGAAATTAGGAAAATGCGGTTTTTTTTTTTTTTTAACAAAGATAGGAGACTCGAACCTACAACCTCTTAATTGAGTATGGAAAGACTATGCCATTTGAACTATAACTCATTGACGTGGTTCTTCTCATTACTAGAAATTACAATGACATCACAAAGAACATGTGCTCTTGCTATTTGATAGTTAAGAGGTCTCATAAACCCTCATTCAATGAAAGTCAAATTAAATTACCAATACTAATTAAGCATAACTATATAAACATATATATAAGTAGGACACGTGACTCAACTCTTTATTTCCAGCCAATTGCAACTGTTTCCGTGTCACAATAGTTATGTCCTGTAAAGTTTCAATATATTCACATGCATGAATGAAAATTTTGATACTATGTATATTATTACGAATGGGAAGGTTAGTTAATTAGTTATTGTGAACACTTAAAAATTTCATACCTGTTTCAACCATATTATCTAGTGCCATTTCTCAGCTTGTTCTGAGAGAAATATAAAATTATATATATATATATATATATTATTTTTTAC
>NC_029792.2:34178358-34183054 GCF_000816755.2 Arachis ipaensis
TTATTTATTCTAATTAAATTTATTTATATACTACATATGAATTAACATTAATTTATAATACATAAAACTTGTGGATTGTGATAAAAGCAAATCTTAAAAAAAAAATGCATACAATTATAGAAGAATTAAATCTATCTCTTTATTTATTTTTAACCATCGTTTTAGATTTTAATTTTTTTTTAAATCAGTGATAGTGGAATTTTTATTGATGCTAGATAAAATTATAGAAGAATCTACGAAACAGCATAAATTATTGCTCTTTCAATCAAATCATACCACATGTAAAAATAAATTAATTTAAATAAATCGAATTTGCATATCTATATAGATTAAATTGAATAAATTCGATTTAGACAAATACGTAGTAAATTGAATTCATAAGGTTCGAATTACATGCAACTTCTGAATAATTATAATGATATGGGTATTGTATATAAAAATTAATACAAAAATAATTTAAATTTTGTACAATATTTTTTTGTATTTATGAGCTATTAAAAATGAACAAAAAAATTTTGTATGAAATTTTAATTTTTTTGTATGGGTTGTTATATAAAATACTAATATCATTATAATTATTTATTAAAACAGAATACAACTAAGATTTTACTAACAATTTTAAATATTATATTTTTATAAAATTTTAAAATATATTATTATAAACACTTTTTGTAATTATTAAAAATAATTTTATAAAATTTAAAAATGACTTAAAAGATGTTATGAATAAACCGTCTAACAAAAAACTGATTACAAAATCGGTCGAATCTGTAATTACTTGATGAACCGTTAGAACTGGCCGTTTTTTAAAAGGATTTTTGGTTTGTTAATAACTCCTCCAAACGGTACCATTTTGACTTTAAAAAAAATGAATCTCCAACGGCTTAGGCCGTAACCTGTAACCCAATCCCACTCCCACACTCCTCACTTATCTTCTCTGAAACTGACGTGAAATTTTGATATTGAAAGAGGAACCCTAGCTCTCCAAATCGCGAGTCCGCAGCCACCGCAGCGTCAGACTAAGAGAGAGCGTGTTGAGATAGAATTATCTACTATTGTAGTTAAAGCAATAGCAGAGGTTGAAGGTCAAGCGCATGAAGCAATTGACTAAGGATCATAAAAAGAGAATGCTTATAGTAATGGATGCAGGGTGAAAGAAATAAATGGCTTGCTGCGATCAACACAATCTTTGGTCATATTGAAGGTACTATTAACAAATCTTTTGGGAATTATATCAGATTAAGAAACAAAAAATTGGTGCTATATATCTAATTTTATTCTCATACCCTTTTTATTCTGTACCTCTTGAAATGCCAGTATCTATGATATAGAATGATTTAACAACATACAAAAATAAAATAATTTCATGCCTTTTCGAGACTTCTTGTGATTTACAGTACCTAATTAGTGTATGTAAAAATGGTGATTTCCTCTTCAGCATATATTGCTTCTTATTTTGATTTTTCAAAATTAAACTCCAGTTTGCAATGTAAATGAAACACAATAAATGTTGGCCGTTAATTTCTATCCTAATTTTAATAATTATTTTATTGATATGATTCAGATTCTTTAATCCTGAATAGTCCAAAAATTTTCTATTTTTTTTTAGTTGGAAATCTTTTGTCATAATTACCAAAAGGAGAAGTTCTAGCCCAGAAGAAGTTCCAGCATGAAAACCAGCAATTAACTAGAAAAAAAAGTTAACTCTTTCGAAGGTTTCTGTCAAAATTAAGCCCAGCTGGTATTCACACAGGAACTTAAACTAGTTGGGCTTCCAGGTTAACCCAACCCATCGCTAAATTGAAATTAACAAGATAAAAAGGACTTAAAAGAATGAATTTGACCCAAATCTTTCAGATCTACCTTTTGCACAATCAGCAGAAGGCAGAGAACTAAGAAACCATGAAAGTTTATCCTTAAATTGTGTTGTAGAGGGACGATCATTCCGCAAATCTGTATGACAAAAAAACTGCACAATTCAAATATACTTTGATTAAGGCCTCAAAACAAAACAAGAAATCATCATAGTTTACAAAGTATCCAAAAAAATAAAACGAGAAATAAAAATAAAACAACAGACATTTGTACAATTACCATTGTGCAATTTTTGCATGCTCCATTTGAATATAAGAACTATATGCATATTTGCAAATCCAGTGTGCTATTTCACATACCTCACATCCAGATGATTTACCGATGGCAGTCAGACGCTCTTTCTTCTTCATTACTTTTTCTTCCTTGCTTAACGGCTTTTTGAATCCAAGTTCAGCTGTTGCCATCTCTCTCTCTCCTTTGTGCAGCTAGACCGGGATCCAAGGATTTCTACTTTTGCCAAGTCAGGACACTTCTACTTTTGATGTATTGCTACTAAATATATCCAATAAACTACCTATTGAGGATTGAGGGTGCTGTTCTTCTCACAGCAGTCATATCTCCAGTTGGGACAAGGACACCCATTTGAATCATTGCTTGAAGGACCTACATAATGCACAATCACTCAGTAAGTAACTTGAGAAATGTTATGGGAGACCACCACAGAAATGTTACTTTACCTTGTCTGGATCCTTCTCATAAACCCCGTAGAAAGCTTCCAGTAATCCTTCCCGGATATTTGGACTGATACTGTATATGTTCAACAGAAAACATAATTGCAAAGCCAATCATCTCACCAAGCTTAAAATGTTTGACTTGTAAGTTGTAAAACCACATCACATTTTAAATCAACAGAAAAGACACTAACATACCTTCCCATCATTCCAAAATCATAGAAGATCAACCTTCCGCCATTAACATCATCCACTGCAATATTTCCAGGATGCTGCATGGCCAAGTTAAATATTAGTAACACACGAGAAGACGTATCAAATCTAACTTCCTCATTTAACACATAGTTTATTCCACAGTTAAAGAGAAGAACATGGCAAGTTAGTGAGTTTTAGTGAGTCGCTGGTATAGTTTTGGATGCTTGGCAGTACATATTCATCATCACAAGAACAAGAATACTTTTCCGCCCATGGCATCAAACCCTAGGGAGGCTGAAGTCTTGTACTCTCAGGTGAGAGAATCTTTAGTATTGCAGTATAAGAGCATATTATTTTCCTTTTGTATTGAAGAGCATGTTCAAATATATAGTAATCATGACATGTTGGCTTCATCACAAAACTTACCACTAGATAATCCAAAAACCAAAAATGATTTGTGTGTGTGTGTGTGTGTGTGAGAGAGAGAGAGACAGAGAGCGAGAGAGAGACAGATAGCGAGAGAGACAGAGAGACAGAGATTAGCAACTCGGAATATAAAACTTACAGGGTCAGCATGGAAGAATCCATGAGATAGAATCTGCTCCAAGTAAGACTCAACAGCATATCGCCCTAACCTGTATAAGATAAGTGATCCTTATATTTTAATTAGAATTCTAGATGCCATCATAGGTTGTTGAGAAAAATAGAAAGTAAAAAGATAACAATTCTATGAACCTTTTTCGGTCAACACCCAGCTGATCTAATGCTTGTATTTTGTTTATTTTAATCCCTGGAACATACTCCATTGTAAGCATCTGTGTTGAAAAAAAAAGAGTAAAAATAGATAGATAAATAAAGTATCAAAAGTAAAATGTAAGTTATGCAATTGATATATTTCTATGTAAAATCAAGGTTAAACCTGTGGTGTGGTATAATCCCAAATGATTGTAGGGACTTTCACATAATCCATGTTCTTAAAGTTATTTGCAAACAGTTCTGCATTAGCAGCTTCCTTCGTGTAATCAATCTCCTGAAAATTGTTAATTCATGTTGCATTAACAGCATCAGGACACATGCAATCATACTGAAGCTAATCAGTCTCTTTATCACAGTGTTCTTATGCAATATTATCGACTAAATTCACTGCAAAAGAATTAAAAAATAGCATGTACATTCTTCAGTTGATCTCAATTAACTTATTCATGAAGCAACTTTCCAGGATTTAATCATATTATCACCTGATATAAAACGGATGCACACTCGTCATAAATAGCAACCCAGTCCCTCTTTGCACCATCTGATTTAGGATCAACTTTTTGAAGATACTCAGCTATAACCTACAGTGTAAAAAGAGCCGGTGTATCAGTGATTTAAACAGTGTGGCAAAAACCACCATATTCTCTAAGTCCTATTATTAAAAAGTTCATCATGCTAGAAAAAGCAAAATAATTTAGGTTTTTTTCAAAAATATAAATAAAAATGAGAGCAAAATGATGGACTAGGCGGTTTACTTATGTTAGGAGATATATTAAGGAGAAAGTAAAGAGGTCTTCAGAAGTTATATAAGATTTGAACAGCAACGACGGTGTAACTTCTGTATGAAATTATTACAGTACTGACCCTCAGATTTTTAAGATCAATATCAAAAAGATCCTTGAGACCAGGCCTTTGCACTTTAACAACAACCTCCTGTCCCTTTAACCTTGCACGATGAACCTGACCTGAATTGGGAGAAAAATAACCTATTTTATTTCTTCTGACTTCTAAGCAAATATTGTCTATGAAATGCAACCTAAGTGCAAGTAATTCCATGCAAAGTTAAAACATTGATTACCAAGACTTGCAGCAGCTATCGGTTCATAGTCAAACTGATCAAAGATGCTCTTTATAGGAGCTCCAAGCTCCTCTTCAACAATAGCTATTGCAGTCTCTGAGGGGAATGGAGGAACTTGATC
>NC_029792.2:34185539-34189467 GCF_000816755.2 Arachis ipaensis
AGAATCTTTTGTCATAATTACCAAAAGGAGAAGTTCTAGCCCAGAAGAAGTTCCAGCATGAAAACCAGCAATTAACTAGAAAAAAAAGTTAACTCTTTCGAAGGTTTCTGTCAAAATTAAGCCCAGCTGGTATTCACACAGGAACTTAAACTAGTTGGGCTTCCAGGTTAACCCAACCCATCGCTAAATTGAAATTAACAAGATAAAAAGGACTTAAAAGAATGAATTTGACCCAAATCTTTCAGATCTACCTTTTGCACAATCAGCAGAAGGCAGAGAACTAAGAAACCATGAAAGTTTATCCTTAAATTGTGTTGTAGAGGGACGATCATTCCGCAAATCTGTATGACAAAAAAACTGCACAATTCAAATATACTTTGATTAAGGCCTCAAAACAAAACAAGAAATCATCATAGTTTACAAAGTATCCAAAAAAATAAAACGAGAAATAAAAATAAAACAACAGACATTTGTACAATTACCATTGTGCAATTTTTGCATGCTCCATTTGAATATAAGAACTATATGCATATTTGCAAATCCAGTGTGCTATTTCACATACCTCACATCCAGATGATTTACCGATGGCAGTCAGACGCTCTTTCTTCTTCATTACTTTTTCTTCCTTGCTTAACGGCTTTTTGAATCCAAGTTCAGCTCTTGCCATCTCTCTCTCTCTCTCCTTTGTGCAGGTAGATGCTCTTTAAAACTGTAGAAAATTAAAATTGAAGAATGCAAGGTCAAATTTGCAATAGATTGCAAACAAGTTCATCACTACAAACTAGTTATTCTACCATTAAATATCATATGTAGAAAAAAAAGATACAAAGCTAAAAAACTTAAGTAGTCAAAAACATACAGCTAAACACAAGTATACTTCCTTTTCTTTTGGTGGAAAAAAGAAAAGTGGGATCCAAGGTTGCATCATTTCTACTTTTGCCAAGTCAGGACACTTCTACTTTTGATGTATTGCTACTAAATATATCCAATAAACTACCTATTGAGGAAGAACTGTGTTGTTCTTCTCACAGCAGTCATATCTCCAGTTGGGAAAAAGGACACCCATTTGAATCATTGTTTGAAGGACCTACATAATGCACAATCACTCAGTAAGTAACTTGAAAAATGTTATGGGAGACCACCACAGAAATGTTACTTTACCTTGTCTGGATCCTTCTCATAAACCTCGTAGAAAGCTTCCAGTCATCCTTCTCGGATATTTGGACTGATACTGTAAACATAATTACAAAGCCAATCATCTCACCAAGCTTAAAATGTTTGACTTGTAAAACCACATTACATTTTAAATCAACAGAAAAGACACTAATATACCTTCCCATGATTCCAAAATCATAGAAGATCAACCTTCTGCCATTAACATCATCCACTGCATGTTAAAGAGAAGAACATGGCCTTTGTTCAAGTTCTTCTACTTTCTGCTCCACAGATTAGCGTTTATAAAAAATAATACAACAAATCAGCTTGAATCAATTAAAAAAATAAAACAAAATGTTAGATTGATTGCCTTTGTTCCATCTGCAGCGGTCAGTTTTGCCTTGCTTACTCGACTTCCAACTAGCGAACCTTATCATTAGAGAGAGCTAACTGTTGCCTAACACTTCCCTGCAACAGAAAGGAAGGAATGAAGGGACAAATCTCCTTACACGGAGCGAAAGCTGTGGCTTGTCTTATGCTTGTTAGCTTCTCATACTAGAGAGAAAAGGTTCATACTACTCCTTGAGCCCTGCATTTCGATTTTGTAAGGCTGCTCCTTGAGCCCTGCAACTACTATGATTATTTTCCATGGCAGTCTTTTTATTTGATCCACAAATTTTTTGCAATTCTTCTAACTGATCAAGATGACATTTTTCAATGGACTCTTTAGTCTCTTGCTAGTTCCATGAATCATACATTATACAAGAGATTTTAGCTTACAAAATAATGCAAACAAGAATATCTTTAAATTATACCTTTATTTTGGAATCCATCCAATGGTATAGATAGTAATTAAGGTTAGAATATTCTTTTCTTTTATATTAAGATTACAAAAAAATATATACGAAGAAGAATACATAAAGGTTAATAGCATATTATATAAAAATACGGTTGTAACAACTATATCTTGAGAATATTTTAACAAGAAAATATTCCATCAAGCATGTCCATAAAACCCTCTCCATGCTCCTCATACTAGAGAAAAAACAAACAAGTCGATAAGAACAAGAAAGTCTAGTTTAATCATTGATTATTTAACAATAATAAATAAAGATGATTAACCAGGTGTGCAATAACATCACAGTCGCATTCGGTTCTGAAGGTATGATTAGGAAGCTATTTTCTAAGCTCTTCATGATTGTAAATCTTTCCATTCACGTGGTTTTCATTGGATCATATAATCTTTTGTAGATCTTCCAAGGTTTTCAATACAATCTGCAATGTCACGCATACACATGATTCACAAATTTATAAAACACTCATAAGGAATAATACTTTACAAAAACAAAAAGTTTATTTGCCTTTATTTGCCTTTATTCACAAAAACCTAATAATACTTTGCAAACATAACATAAGATCCCCTACTTCAGCAAACAAAAACACTCATAAAGAATAATACTTTATTTGCCTAATTTTAAATTGACAGATCTGATGAGTTTGGAAAACTCTTATTTAATTTTGATGATAAACAAACATTATTAAAATATTTAATTACAAAATTATTAATTTGATCTTAATTCATACTTACTAGATTAATAATTTTGTTGCAGGTTTTAATTTGGGCCGAAAAATAAAAACTGCAGCAGGCCCAAATCAAAATACACAATCAGACCTTGCTATATGTTCTCTACATTATGTGGCTGAATTGTTGTAATTAATTGGGCCAGAACTCAAAAGCCCAATTAGTTTGAAGGAATCAAAATTTTATTGGGTCAGATTAAGCTTTATTGCTACCAAGCCCAATTTGAATTTTGATGAATGTTTCCATGCATGATCCGAATCCAATATTCATCAGGAAAGTAAATGTTATCATTTGGGCCAGATTAAATCTTAATGCTACCAAGCCCAACATTATTTTGATGAAAGTTTCCAAGCTTGGTCCGAAACCAAGTTTAAATGAAAGCTAAATGGCTTCATGCTTTCCAACGGATTCCATCTCTTGTTAAGAATGGATTTCAAATCCTAATATGTTAGCATTGGAAACATGAGAGAGAACTTGACTTTGATTTGATGGGAATCATTATGATTAATGCTATACGCTACTCAAAGCAAGGGAAGTAAAAGCAATCTATCAATATGTTTCATTTTCATTTAATTGCTTTTACTTTAACTTCACATTCTCTCTCATCTCTTTCTTCTTCTTCCTTCGGTCCTTGTCCAGGAAGCTATGGACACAATGCTCATCAACCAAGAAAAGGAAGAAGTTGCATGCATCAAGACCATCAAGCTGATGATGGCAAGAAAACATACTAAAATAAAAATGAGTTGTGGCTGAGATATTCACCATATTTGGTTAGATTTGGTGAGGTATCTTGAGCCTTTCATGCTCAAAAATGGACGGTGAAGATTCGGCCAGTATGGAGGAGATTCTTGAAGCATGGCTTGTCTTTGATTCTGTTTAACCACCACAGGGAGTAGCTAGAGTGGCGAAGTGATGGTTGAGGTAGAGATTGAAGCAGATGAAGTCATTATCATCATGAAGCATCAAGGGCCAGAAATCCATCTTGGAGAGCAAGACAAGGATGGAGAGCTCGGATTGATGAAGGGTGATGATCAAGAAAGGTCCAGAGGTAATTGCATGTTGGGTTTTGCATGATTATCTCTTCTCTCTCTATGTGGCCGAACCGGTTTTGTTTCTTGAAGGAAGAAGAAGTTGGCTTGGGTTTTTGGCTTCAAGTGTGGAGGCTTCTCTCTTCTATAAAAAGGGGGAACA
>NC_029792.2:34189653-34224410 GCF_000816755.2 Arachis ipaensis
TTAAAACAGAAAAGTCTCCTCTGAGTTCAGCAAGTGTTAGCAACGAAAAAGGGGCTAAGATTCAACCCCCCTTCTCTTAGCCACTGAAACCATCAATTGGTATCAGAGCTTGGTCTCAAAGAGATCAAGCTTTGCAGCTTGGAGTAAAGATCCTCATGGCCGAAAACAGTGGCGCAAATGTGGTGTCATATAATCTAACTGAAGGTCAATCAAGCAATAGACCCCCTCTTTTCAATGGGAAGAATCACACCTATTGGAAGGAGAGGATGAAGATATTTGTACAAGCAGTGGATTACAGACTATGGAAAATCATCTTGGAAGGACCACAATATCCAACTGTTACAAGTGCCGAAGGAGTTGTTTCTCTCAAACCTGAAGCAAGATGGACAGAAGAAGATAGGAAGAAGGTAGAGCTAAATGCCAAAGCAATAAATCTGCTCAACTGTGCTATAAGCTTCGAGGAGTACCGACGGGTATCAAGATGCACAACGGCAAAGGAAATCTGGGACAAATTGCAAATCACCCATGAAGGAACCACCATTGTCAAGAAGACTCGGGCAGATATGCTAAACAGAGAGTATGAAACGTTTGCAATGAAGGAAGGAGAGTCCATTGATGAACTGTTCGAACGGTTCAATTCCATCATTGTTGGCTTAGATGCTCTGGGAATTACACATTCTGAATCTGTGCTAGTGAGAAGAGTGTTGAGATGTCTCACAAAAGAGTGGGAAACAAAGGCTTTAATTATTTCTGAAAGCAGTAGCTTAGATTCCATGACACTTGATGATTTGAGAGGAAATCTTCTTGCTTTTGAAAATACCTATTTGAAAAAAGATACAAAAAAGAAAGGAATTACTTTTTCTTCTGTGACTAACCCTCTGGATGATGAATCCAGTGATAACTCTTCTGAAAATGAGTTTGTGTTGTTTGCAAAAAAATTCAGGAAAATGGCTAAGCTCAAAGGCAAAGGCAGCAGCTCAAGGAGAGTGAAGAAAGACCTTAGCAAAGTAATCTGCTACAATGGCAAGGAAACGGGGCATTTCAAATCTGACTGTCCCAAGCTGAAGAAGGAGGAAAAGCCGAAAAGAGGAAAGAAGAAAGGACTGATGGCCACATGGGAAGACTTGGAGAATGACTCTGATGATGATGATAAAGAAACCGAGACCAAGTCACAAACATGTCTCATGGCAGACCACATAGATCAGGTATGCCTAGCATCCAAAAGGAAGGAAAACATGTGGTATATGGACAGCGGATGCTCTAGGCATATGACCGGAAAGACAACCTTCTTCATAAAGCTTGATGAATATGATGGAGGGCTTGTCACTTTCGGTGATGATGCAAAAGGAAAAATTGTGGCTGTTGGAAAAGTGGGTAAAAATTTCTCATCTTGTATAAATGATGTTCTCCTTGTACATGGCTTGAAACATAATTTACTTAGTGTTAGTCAACTATGTGATTTGGGTTTTGAAGTGATTTTTAAGAAGTTTGTTTGTTTAGTTGTTTGTGAGAAAACTGTGAATGTTCTTCTTGAAGCTAAAAGATGCAACAATGTGTATAGATTAACTCTTGAGGATTTAAAGGAACAAAATGTAACATGCTTTACATCTTTTGAATCTGAAAAATGGCTTTGGCATAGAAAGTTGGGACATGCTAGCATGTATCAAATTTCTAAGCTAGTCAAAAGAAATTTGGTTAGAGGAATTCCAAACATCAAGTTTGATAAAGATCTTACTTGTGACGCTTGTCAATTGGGCAAACAAGTAAAATCCTCTTTTAAATCAAAAGATGGAATCTCAACCAAAAGGCCATTGGAAATGTTACATATTGATCTTTTTGGTCCTACTAGAACTCAAAGTTTAGGAGGTAAACATTATGGTCTTGTGGTGGTAGATGATTACTCTAGATTTGGTTGGGTACTTTTCCTTGCTCATAAGAATGATGCCTTTCATGCTTTTTCCACCCTTTGTAAGAAAATTCAAAATGAAAAGGATTTGAAAATTGCCCATTTGAGAAGTGATCATGGAAGAGAATTTGAAAATCAAGATTTTGAAAAATTCTGTGATGACTTAGGGATTTCTCATAATTTTTCATGCCCTAGAACCCCCCAACAAAATGGGGTGGTTGAAAGAAGGAATAGAAGCCTTCAAGAAATGACTAGGGCTATGTTATGTGAGAGTGAAATTCCTAAATTCTTATGGGCTGAGGCTGTGAACACAGCATGTTATATTTTGAATAGAACAATCATTAGAAAAGGGTTAAAGAAAACACCATATGAGCTATGGAAAGGAACCCCTCCAAATCTTAAGTATTTTCATATTTTTGGATGCAAATGTTTTGTGCTCAACAATAAAGAAAATCTTGGAAAATTTGATCCAAAATCATATGAAGGAATGTTTGTTGGATATTTCACCACAAGCAAGGCCTATAAAGTTTATCTCAAGGAGCATAGGACAATAAAGGAATCCATACATGTTACTTTTTGTGATTCTAATTTAATTCCCAGTATTGTGAAGGATATTGATTTAGATTGTGAAGAGAATGGAACAAATAAAGAAAATCCCAAATCTGTGCAAAATGAAGAATCTGTCAGCCCGGTTCTGTCTCGTCAGATTGGAGGAGACACTTCCATTTTGTCTCCTGAGCAGGCACGAGCAACTGAAACAGTGAGACCACCAGAAGTTCATCAAAGCTCTACACATGTCCAAAAGCCTAGAGAATGGAAGTCTATGAGGGGTTATCCTCATGACTTCATCATTGGTGATCCCTCTCATGGTGTAACAACAAGATCCTCCACCAAAAGGCAAACCGAATCTAGCAACTTTGCTCTCTTGTCACAAATGGAGCCCAACAATGTCAAACAAGCTCTTGAAGATCCATCATGGATCAAGGCCATGCAAGAGGAGAGAGTTTGGAAAAGTCATGACTAGTGAGTTTGAAATGTGTTTAATGGGAGAGCTTACTTTCTTTCTTGGCCTCCAAATTAAACAAACTCCTAGTGGTACTTTTATTTACCAAGGAAAATATGCAAAAGAACTTATTAAAAGGTTTGGCCTAGAAAATTCCAAAGCAATGGGTACACCAATGCATCCCAACACAAAACTTGAAAAGGATGATGATGGTCAAGATGTGGATGAAATAAGGTATAGGGGAATGATAGGTTCACTCATGTACCTTACCTCCTCTAGACCGGATATTGTTCAAAGTGTGGGTGTATGCTCAAGATTAAAGATTACAAATTAAAAATCAATAGTATACCCTTATTTTGTGATAATATGAGTGTTATAAACATTTCAAAAAATCCTGTTTTGCACTCAAGAACCAAGCACATTGAGATAAAATATCACTTTATTAGGGAACATGTACAAAAGGGAACTATTGATATTTAATTTGTAAAATCTGAAGACCGAATTGCTGATATTTTTACAAAACCCCTCTGTGAAGACAGATTCTATACCCTGAGAAAAAGTTTGGGAATGTTTGATTTAAATTTTATTGAAAATCTGTGAATCTGTGACTCTGTTCAGTTTTGCTCGTAGGTTTGGACGAGATAAAAATAATAGCATGATGGAAGAGCTGTGGTCAAGGGGGAGGCAACGCAGAATTCAAAATTTTATGGGCCCCACCAAAACTTCTTGACCCCACCTTAACAGTTATGGCAGTTATCTCTCTACAAATAAGAATCTTCTTCTTGTGTCATCAAATATTTTTGGAAGTGGTTATTGTCAAATCAAATCCTTCTCTCCATCTAATCCCTTGATTTAAGGCAACAACTTTTTAGTTTTAGATTTCAAAAGTTAAAAAGGGAAATCATTTTTTTTGGATAATAACCACCCATTATGGTCATTAACCGTCCACTAATGGTCATTACTCTCTCCATATTCTCTTTCCACACCTCATTAAATGTGTTCACCCACCTTGTCTCTTTCTCTCCCACTCAATTCGGTTATCACCCCCAACCTTTCATATTTCATTCCCCCATTACCATGAAAAAGAAAACCGCGCCAAGAAAGAGTGAAAGAATTCTTCTTTATCAAAAACCATCAACACCCCAAACTCACACTCACATCCACATTCATTCTACTTCATCTTCATCGCCCTCACCCCCATCAAAACGCACAGACACAATGAGAAGGAAGGTCATTGCCACAAAAACTTCCTTAAGGAAGAAGAAAAGTATTCCCGTGACAGAAGAAGAGCAAGAATCCCATTCCTTCACCTCCACCCTCATCACCGAAGCGGACTACTCCTGGAAAAAGCTCCCAGAAGAATCAGGGGTTTGCACTCAATGACACTACTGAACCTCCAAATTTGGAATCCATGGAATTCAGAGACAAGTATGGCAAGTCTCACTCCCACTTTGATCCAAGCAGATTTAACTCTTGCACCTCTTTTGAGTTTCATAAAGAGGTTATGGAGAAGCGTCATTTGTGCACAACCTATCTTGTTAGCCTTGAAAATCTCACCAACAAGGGTATCAATATCTCCTCTCTGCTTGAACTCCTCAACTGGAAGCCTCTGCTTCTCATCCAGAAACCAGTCTACCCTGGTCTTGTTCGAGAGTTTTATGCCAATATGCGGTTCATTGATGGCACCCTTCATTCCTATGTCAAAAGGGTTCAAATAGCCCTTGATGCTGAAACAATTGAAGCGGCCCTTGGGTTCAAGGATGAAGGACCTCGAGCATACATGGTGGAAAAATGGGACACACAAGTTGGCGTTCCATACAAGACCGTTCTCAAGCACATTTGCGAGAACCTTTCTGGATTGCATGGCACCATTCCAACACACAAAGCTCTAGGACCAGTTAATTCCCTGCTTCACTGCATCATCACTCATATTCTGACTCCCCAAAGCGGCTCACACAATCGAGTAACATTTTCTGACTGTCTCATCTTATTTGCTTTGGTTACCTCTACTCCTATATCCTTTGGTTATATTATGATTAGGCACAGGTGGGATTCTGTTAGAAGCACCAGAAAGGCTAACCTGCTGGTGCACGAATTGTGACTCTCTTACAATTTCGCACATATGACCAGCAAGTGCACTGGGTCGTCCAAGTAATACCTTACGTGAGTAAGGGTCGAATCCCACAGAGATTGTTGGTTTGAAGCAATCTATGGTTATCTTGTAAATCTTAGTCAGGAAGTCAATTATGTTTATCAGTTGAATTGTAAATAAACAATAGAGCATGGATTAAAGGTTACTTGTTATGCAGTAATGGAGAATATGTTGGAGTTTTGGAGATGCTTTGTCTTCTGAATCTCTGCTTTCCTCTGTCTTCTGATACAGAAAACTGGCGTTGAACGCCAGTTTACGTCGTCTATCCTTATGCAAAGTATGGACTATTATATATTTCTGGAAAGCTCTGGATGTCTACTTTCCAACGCAATTGGAAGCATGCCATTTCGAGTTCTGTAGCTCCAGAAAATCCACTTTGAGTGCAGGGAGGTCAGAATCCAACAGCATCAGCAGTCCTTTTTCAGCCTGAATCAGATTTTTGCTCAGCTCCTTCAATTTCAGCCAGAAAAATACCTGAAATTACAGAAAAACACACAACTCATAGTAAAGTCCAGAAATATAAATTTTTCCTAAAAACTAATGAAAATAGACTAAAAACTAACTAGAACATACTCAAAACTATATGAAATTAACCCCAAAAAGCGTATAAAATATCCGCTCATCACCTGCCTTATGGTATGTTTTTAACTAGAATATTTGAGTACTTTAAAGTTAATTTGTTAAATGAAGCTGTAGAAAACAAGGTGTCTTCAATCAGAGGAGGAGGAGCAACTAAGGAAACCAAAGGGCGAAAATCTGCTGCATCGGATAGTGACTATGAAGGCAGACCAGAATCTTCCAAAATAGTTAAATTCATCAAAGAGATTTTGGGTGAATTTTCCAACATGGCAGATATGATTATTCAATCTCACAAAGAGACTCGCAAGCAAGCCTCTGAAAGCGAGAAAGCTTGGAAGAATTGCAAAGAAAGGGTCGGTCTGATGCTAGCATCTCTTAAGGATGATCTAGAAGATGAAAGTGAAGGAGGCGCTGAAGAGGAAGATATTAATTTTTCTGATTGAATGACTGTTTTTACTCTGTTTGATATTGGCTCTATTAGGCTCAATCTTTTTTTTGTAGGAGCATGACTTGATACTCACTGCTCTAGGATAATCTCTAGGATACTGTGATATACTTTTGCTACTTTACTTTGAATATTTTGCTATGTTGATCATGTTTTGTGCAGGTGCCCCCATGATGACAAAAGGGGAAGGAGATTTATGTTCCAAAATTGAAATTGGAACAAAACAGGGGCTGGAAAAACAGGGGATGAGAACAGGGGCTGAAATTTTCAAAATTGAAAATTTATGATCACCCTTGATTCAAAGAATGCATGTGTTCAAAGAATGAATGTTGTTATAGCATTTGTTTTACTGTGGTTAATGCTGTTTGAACTGCATGAAGCATTTGGTTTATCATGATTAGTTAATACTCATTTGGCATTTGGTTTATAATGATGTTTGATTTATCTTTGATGCCTGGCTGTTGACTCATCATTGACAAACTTGTTAGATTGAAAACTTATTTTTGGCAGTTCCTTTAAATTGTGTAAACTGCCTTGTTTTGCTCATGTGTAATTCAAATATTTTTCCTATCATTTTGTTTTGCTCTGATATACTAACAAGAAATGTTTGGAAAATATTTGGATAGATTTTTGTTTATGTTTGAGCAGTAAATCAGTTATGATATCAAATGAGTTTTGATTATCAATTAAAACTGCTCATAGATCAAGCATTTAGCATCATAAAATATGCTAAATAACATTGTTACTTGAAGCTTGATTTAAATGTTACAGGTTAGTGCTTCCCTTGATAAAATAAGCATGCATCAAGGGGGAGCTATGTGACATTTAGAAAGGGGGAGAAATTCAAACTCAAAGGGAGTATTCTTTACTCAATATCTAAATTTCTTTCCATTTCAATTTTAATAATGTTTGTCATCAAGGGGGAGATTGATGAGTTTGGAAAACTCTTATTTAATTTTGATGATAAACAAACATTATTAAAATATTTAATTACAAAATTATTAATTTGATCTTAATTCATACTTACTAGATTAATAATTTTGTTGCAGGTTTTAATTTGGGCCGAAAAATAAAAACTGCAGCAGGCCCAAATCAAAATACACAATCAGACCTTGCTATATGTTCCCTACATTATGTGGCTGAATTGTTGTAATTAATTGGGCCAGAAACGAGACAAAACAAAAAGTCTCGTGTCCAGAGACGAGCTAAAACAGAAAAGTCTCCTCTGAGTTCAGCAAGTGTTAGCAACGAAAAAGGGGCTAAGATTCAACCCCCCTTCTCTTAGCCACTGAAACCATCAAGATCTTCTATAATCACAAAATTTAATAATACTTTATCAAAAGTCTAGAAACCAAGGAAATTAGATTCTTAATTCGATAATGAGCAAAAACAAACACCATTGATAGAAAATTAGGAATTTAAAAACCCTAAATTTCAAAAAAAAGTGAAAAGAATAAAGAAAGACCTAATGTTCGGCGCTGGCGAATGAGGACCATGGCATGGTGGATTGACTTGGCCATGCCAAACTTGAAGACGAGAGTCTGGAGGCGGTGCTCGAGGAAGTTCTCGACGGTTATCGAGAGCGAGGACGTAATCGTGGAAGTGACAGAGACCATATCGAAGCCAGATCGATAGCGGTGAATTAAGCGGCAGTAACAATATCCAAATCAAAGCCAGATCGAGAACCAGATCGTAGAAGCTCGATGAAAGCAGCAACAATAGCATTTCTTGCAGTGGCGAGGAGATGAGCAGCGATGAGGGGATGAATGATAGCGAGGAGATAATTGGTAGCGACGCGAGCTGAAGGACAATGGTGTGAGATGAACGGTGGAAAAAGAGTAGTGTTCGTCATTTACATTGCCCACAAATTTCTCATATATGCAGCAACATTAATCATGTGAATTAAAAGAGAAACGGAAAATGATAAGGGCGGTTTTAAACCGCCATAATCAACTAAAACCGCCACAAAAATATAAAAATTCTGGCAGAGACTAAAAACGCCGAAATTGGCAAAAAAAATGGCAGTTTTGTGTAACCGCCGTAAAACTATTGGCATTTTAATCCATTTTTTTTGTAGTGAAAGGAGAATGCTTATGGTAATGGATGCAGAGTGAAAGAGATAAATGGCTTGCTGCGATCAACACAATTTTTGGTCATATTGAAGGTACTGTTAACAAACCTTTTGAAAATTATATCAGATTAAGAAACAAAAATTGGTGCTATATATCAAATTTTATTCTTATACCCCTTTTATTCTGTACCTCTTGAAATGCTAGTATCTATGATATAGAATGATTTGACAACATGCAAAAATAAAATAATTTCATGCCTTTTCGAAACTTCTTGTGATTTACAGTACCTAATTAGTGTTTGTAAATATGGTGATTTCCTCTTCAGCATATATTGCTTCTTATTTTGATTTTTCAAAATTAAAGTCTAGTTTGTGATATAAATAGAACACAATAAATGTTGGCCGTTAATTTCTATCCTAATTTTGATAATTATTTTATTGATATGATTCAGATTCTTTAATCCTGAATAGTCCAAAAACTTTCTGTTTTGTTTAGTTGGATTTTGATAGAAACGTAAAGTTTCTTGCAATCCTTACCAATACCGGGGTTGAATAGTGCTGTGACTCTCTATAAGTATAGCATAGGTGATCACCACACTTACTCTTTATCTATACTGAAATTCATAATATTTGAATAATTTTGTAGTGATAGGTAGCAATGGCAGCTAGGTGAGTTCATGTGCCATGTGGATTGTTTCACAATAATTTTTTTTATCTTTCACTAAATATGAGGTCCTTGATTTTTAGGTATGATCTCATCAAGTGTATCAATGCTGATCCAGCGCATAAGGTGTGAAAGCTCAAAGTACGTGTCATTAGACTTTGGACCGTTTCTCACTTTATAAGATCTGGGATGAAGGCACCTATTGAGATGGTTGTTCTTGATGAAGAGGTAAAATTTTCTCTTTGTATTTGAGATTTATTTTGGTAATGATTAGGCAATAAACCTCATTTATCTATGACTCTATAAAATTAATGCATTTAGGGGGATACAATTCAATGCATTGTTAAAGACATATTTGTTCCTATTTTTGAGGGTCTACTCGCTGAGGGCAACGTGTACGTGGTCACTAATTTTGGAGTTGCTTTGAATACTATCAAGTTCAAGCCTACTAGACACGAAATTAAAATCCACTTCAAGAGAGACTCGATTGTGCATCCGGTACAAGATTCTTCAGTTCCATTGAACGGATTCAATTGATGGAATTCTTTAGAATATAGATTTTTTAACTAATGAAATATGAGTCATTAATTATGTCTGCTATTTTTAAGCTCTTTATTTACTTTTAACCATCATTTTAGATTTTAATTTTTTTAAAACCAATAATAGTGAAATTTTATTGATGCTAGATAAAAAAGCATATGAATGGGATAAAATTATCTTAAATTTGCTGTGTATGATGCCTGGTTTAGAAAACAACAATAAAAGAATGAGATGACCACAGATTTGTTGAAATAGGAGTGGTTCACGAAGAAGACGGCACAAGTTTTAAGCAATCATGACATGGAACCGATATATATTATTCATATTCTAAATTCTTCAACCTAAAACTCAATCCGCAAACAAAAATTAGTATATGAATTTTTTCGAAATAAAATAATAACAATATATAAAAAGTGCTTTTAATTTATTATTAATTAGACATTGAATGTTAAATTATCAAATAAAAAATATTAATTGATGAGAGTAGTTACTGAATGAGAGTGATTGTTAGGGTGTTGGTGTTGTATGCTGCTGTGGCTCACTAAAGTAGATTACATTATATTTATGACTCCGTAAATAGAAAATTTTTATTTCGCTCAAAAAAGGAAACTTTTGATTTGAAATAAAATAATTTCTTTCCAACAAATTATAATATATACACATTAAAATTTTAGCCCAGCCCCAAATACAATAGCTCTATATAAGAACTCTACAATTACATATAATTATCATATTCAGTATTTGATTATTAGATATTTTTTCAAGGTGTTACTATTGCATATTGCACCACATCTTTATGTAAGTTTTTTTTTTTCGTTTCAAATAAATTTTTTAAGTGTCGATTAATCTTCTATTGAATAGTATTTTCATTTTATTTTGTTCAACTTCTTTGCAATCTTACTTTTTTACGGTTCACATGTTATAAACTTATTAGTTTAGTAATTGAAAATAAATAATATTTATATAATTGTTAAATATTTGAAAAAAAAGGACTATTATGGACTCTCTAAAAGTGCTGTTACTACACAATACACTATGTTTTATGTAAGTTTCATATGTTTTATGTAAGTTTTATTTTCTTTTATCTGATAGATTAAAATTTGTTAATTTAGATACTAGTTTTTATTATTCACTTAATCTAATTATCCAAAAAAATTATTTTATTATTTATAAAATAAATTTAAAAATTACATGTCACGAAGAACATGCAGTACTACCTTTTAAAAGTATATTATTATTATTATTGGCGCATATATATATATATATACCCCTTTTAATTAGATTATTAATTTGTGAATTAAAAGTCACTATTTTTATATATTTAAAAATTAAGTTTTTTACTTTTAAGAAAAAAATAGATACCTCGTAAATTAATTAATAAATAATCAGTATTGTAAGTTAATGGATATTTAAAATTTAACTTTAAGATAAGTATTAAAATTTGAAAATTTATATTCGTAACTCATTGTTGCGGGAGAAGTACATTGTAGATAAGTAACTTAACAATGATAAGTAGTTTAAACTATCATTATTGTTGAGAATATTAGCGAAGTAGTTTGTACTATACATAATTTTTTAGATATTTTAATTTAGTGATTGAAAAACTATAAATAATTATTCATCTTTATAATTTTTTTTAAATTCATATTTAATAAGCTATAAATTACATAAAAACTATGCAATCTTCAAATCTTCATGTACTATTTAGTTTAATTAATTATTTAATATTATTTAAGATATACTCTGTCATAATTTAAAATAATATACTATTTAATCTAAATTAATACATAAAACTCTATACTAATTGAGAAAATATAAAATTTGATGCTTTTGTGTAGATCTATTTAACTCAATTTAAATAAATTAAAATTTTAAAATTATATATATTTAAATTTAGAGTTTTATTTATTATTTAAATTGAATTGTATTTATTTTTAAGTCATGACTGGGTATATTTTAAATAATTTGATATAGATACTCATTGATTTAGTTTAATAATTTAAAAAATAATTCAATAAAACTAAACCAATACAAAAAAAATTTTAACTACGAAAGTATACTACTAAAATTGTATAAAATTAAATACGAGATTAGTTAATTGAATAATTATTATTTGTATTTCATTTATTTTTCTTGACTTAACAGTGTCGAAGAACAACAATAATAAATTTTGACGTACATGAAAATGTGCATCATATTACTACAAGTCAAAGAACAGTGTGTCAAGAAACTGGTACCTCATCTCAGTTTACAATCCAGTGAAGATAAATGTGATATTTTTCTCACTGTAATTGACTCATATTTATCTAAATTTAATTTATACCAGTTTAATGACGAAATTTTTTTATATATTTCTCAATACTCATTCATAGGGAAGCAACTATCTATGTATGGTGTACACTGTGCCTCGCATGAAATTGGACAAGAAAATACTCCTCCTAATTATGTAAGACCTTCTACAACAGAGATAAAATCTAAATCTTTAACTCTATAGACGAATCCCTCATTGACAAGAACTCCACTGTCCGTGTTAACAATAGTACGTATAATTAGTGATTGCCAAATGATTCATACACCAATATTTAACCAAAAGTATACTTCATCGAAAATCATTTATATAACATAGATTTATTACAATTCTAGCATACTCCGGTGTATAAGGACCCGTCAATAATCTAACGGAAGTTGTTCCGCAAAATCAGCTTCCATCACACTGCGATTCCCACAGATCGTGCCTAACAGAAAGGTAATTTAAAAAAGATGATCATCATTATTATATTCTTTTATTTCCTATAGTTTCTAACGTTTAATTGAATAAAATTGAACTTTTTGTAAAGAAGTTCTACTATAATTGGGGTGCAAAAAAGACAATCTTCCTCTGTTGTTGCTTCGATGGTTATTAATTTGGCACAACTTTATGAAGATGTAAATTTATCGACTATTAAGACGCACCCACCAAGCGGTGACACACAAAGTAGCCAAAATATTGACCCTTTTGTTGATGATGAAGGTAATTTCTCATTATATCAAGAATTTAAATTTGTAATTTGCAAGAGATATGAATTATTAGTAATACATCAACATATATGTTTGCATTTTTTATGATTTTTATTTATTGTAGTTTTGAATGGTTATGATGATTCAATGTTGGATGTGGATATGAAAGATAATTGTATACCATCCTCAGAAACCTTAGACGGTATGTAAAATTTTATCTGTATGTTTATTTGCATCTTTGTGTACATCATGGACTAAATTGCATCGGTATGACAACTGAGTATCTAAAGAGAGTTCATTTGGCAGATGTCTGGGATATAGGAAATCCTATTTATCAATGTCAATACTGTAAAGCATGGATGTGGTCTGGAGAAAGGGTTGCTAAATCCAAACAGTCGCCCCAACCAAAATTTTCATTGTGTTCTATGGAAGGAAAGATCGAGCTTCCTCTACTTTCTGTGCCTCCTGATAAGCTCATTCAGCTTCATACTGGAGGAGATCAAAAAAGTATTCATTTCCTAAAAAATATAAGGACATTTAATTCAATATTTTGTTTTACATCAATGGCCGAAAAAATTGACCGTGGGGTGAACAATGGGACTGCTCCTCCAATTTTTAAGCTTGGGGGTCAAAACTACCATAGTATTGGTAGCTTACTTCCTCCTGATAGTTTGCGACCAATATTTGCCCAGCTATATATCTATGACACAGAAAATGATATTGATAATCGAATAGGCACACTTCGGTAATTTTCATGCAACCAGTCAAATTTTTTAGTTATTTTTTATCTGTGAGAGAAAATAACATAAATTTTATTTTATTTTTTCGCAGTTCCAATGAAGCTATAAATGAGCGAGATAGGAAAATTGTGGCAATATTAAGAAATATGCTAGACAAATATAATAGTTTGGCAAAGAATTTTCGCTATGCAAGAGATAGGTACCAACAGAAAAATTGCACAAACATAAAGCTTAAGTTGATTAGCAAAAGGACTACAGATGGCAGGACATACAACTTGCCATTTGCATCTGAGATGGCTGCATTGATTGTTGGTGATATCGAACAACTTAGCAAAGATAGAGATATTATTATAGAGAGTCAATCTAGAAAGTTCCAGCGGATTGATGTTTTTCATCCATCTTATTTAGCCTTGCAATATCCATTGTTATTTCTGTATGGGGAGGATGGATTTCGTTTGGGTATTGCAACATCAGATTCTATATCCGCTAGGCCTACAAAGAAAAACAAAACAAACTTTGCAACAATTCTTTGTTTTTCGACTACAGAAAAGGACGGGTGAATCTCCATTAATTCTGAGATCAAAGAGATTATTCCAACAATTTCTGGTAGATGCCTACACAATGGTGGAATCAGAGAGGTTAAAATTCTTTAGGTGTAAACAACCACAGTTGAGGGTTGATAAATACAAATGTCTGCATGAAAGTCTTATAAACGGGGATGTAGATGCTGCAAGGCTTGGCAAAAGAATCATTCTTCCTAGTACTTTTACCGGTAGACCTAGGTATATGATGAATAATTGTAAAGATGCATTTGCAATTTGCAGATACGCAGGATATTCTAGTTATTTTATCACCATGACCTTTAACCCTGAATGGGATGAGATAGAAAGAGAAGTGACTCTCATTGGATTGAAGACAAAAGACCGTCCTGATATATTGTGTCGAGTTTTCAAGATCAAGCTTGATGATTTGATTGATGACCTAAAAGAGGGAAAAATCTTTGGCAAAATTTTGGGATGTAAGTCTGTGTTTATGCAACGCTTTATTAAAATCTTATGTTGTAATGCTTTGCTCATTTGTCTTTTTCAATTTTCAGACGTTTGCACTGTAGAGTTTCAAAAGAGAGGGCTTCCGCATGCACATATCATTTTATTCATGAATAACGAGTTCAAGCCACAAACACCAGATGACATAGACAAACATATAACAGCTGAGATTCCTGATGAAAATGAAAGGCCAAATCTATATGGAGCTGTTCAAAATTACATGGTACATGGTCCATGTGGTCCGTACAACAAGAATTCACCTTGCATGAAGAATGGATCCTGTTCAAAGTTCTATCCTAAAGAGTTTAGACAGCAAACACTCATTGACGAGGCTGGATTTCTCAAATATAGGCGTACTGATAACGGTCGAACAGTGAAGAAAAGGAAATGTGTACTAGATAATAAGTTCATTGTTCCATATAATCCAGAATTGTTACTCAAGTTCGGATGCCACATAAATGTGGAATACACATGCCAAACAAGTTCTATTAAGTATCTGTTTAAGTATGTACACAAGGGTAATGACGCGTAACAGCTACTCTATACAATGCTGGAGATCCGTTAGAAGCCACACAAGTTGTTGACGAAATTAGGAATTACTACGATTGTACGTACATTTCGGCATGTGAGGCAGTCTGGCGTCTTGGAACCTTTTATGATTAGACTTCCATTCCATTTGGAGGATGAGCAACCTGTGGTTTATGGTGAAACTTCTAATGTGAATGATATCGTCGAAAGAGCAATATCTCATAAGTCCATATTTTTGGGATGGATGACGGCAAACATGTCATATCCCTATGCTCGAAGTCTGACTTATGCTGAGTTTCCAACCAAGTTTGTTTGGAAGGAAGATTCTTCAAAGTGGTTTCCTCGAAAGAAAGGCTTCGCAATTGGAAGGTTGACTCATGTACCTGCAGGTAATGACGAGTTTATATTCAATTTTGATCTTACTTATTTAATGATTTAAATTTAAAATCTTAACAACCTGTACCCCACGTCCATTTTATTCGATTTATCTACACTAAAAAGTAAATGTTCAAATAACTTTCAACAGTTATAATCTGTAGATTATACCATTTTTTATTTTTCTATATTTTTTAGGAAAATTATTCTTATGCGGATGTGTAGCTACATAATAATTAAAATAGCGTAGCTTAATCCATTTAACAACTTAAAAGTCATATTTTAACCAAGTTTTTTGTAGCAAATACCGAAGAATATTACCAACGACTTCTCTTGAATACTCAAAGAGGATGTATGAGTTTTCGAGATATAAGAACAGTAGGAGGAACAATTTATGCTACGTATAGAGATGCATGCTTCGCCCTTTGACTCTTGCAAGATGACAAAGAATTCATTGATGCAATTAAGGAAGCAAGCTCTTGGGTCTCAGGATCATATGTTAGGAGGTTATTTGTCATTCTATTAACATCCAACAATATCTCAAGACCAGAACATGTCTGGGATAGATGTTGGCATGAACTCTCAGATGATATTTTGTATCGACAAAGAGCCGTGATGAACATGAGAGGTGAGTTTTTATTAATTACAATGATAAAAGTTCTTCCTTATTGATCATTTTTTAGTTTGATTGAATTTTTACAGTATCGTATAATATGCAGAGTTAACAATGTCAGATGATGAGATTAAGCAGTTGTGCTTAATAGATATAGACAATATCTTACATTCTTATGGTAAAACCTTGAAAGACTATCCTCCTATGCCTTTATCAATTTAAGTTGATAGTTCTTTGTTAACTGAAAGGGTTATTAGGGAAGAGCTAAACTTTAATAGGGATAATTTAAAGAAAAATGCCTCAGACATGTTAGCCATCGCAACACCTGAGTAGAGATATGCATTCGATAAAATTGTTACAGTTGTGATTGTGATGAAGGGGTTTTTTCTTTGTGTATGGTCATGGGGGTACTGGAAAAACATTTCTCTGGAACCTTATGTCTGCTGAGATTCGCTCAAGGGGTGATATAGTGTTAAACGTTGCTTCGAGTGGTATTGCATCTTTACTTCTTCCCAATGGAAGAACGGCACACTCAAGGTTCAAAATACCGCTGAATATAACTGAGGATTTTGTATGTAACATCAAATCTGGTTCCCCTCAAGCAATGTTGCTGTTGAAAGCCAAATTTATAATTTGGGATGAGGCTCCAATGGTTAGTAGGTACTGCTATGAAGCGCTTGATAAATGCTTATTGGGTGATATCATGAGGTGTTCTCCAACATATAAAAAAGATTTGCCCTTTGGAGAAAAAGTGGTTGTACTAGGTGGAGACTTTAGACAAATTCTTCCTGTCATTCCACGAGGATCGAGACAAGATATCGTTCATTCAACTGTGAATTCGTCTTTCCTTTGGAAGTTTTGTTAGGTGCTCAAACTAACAAAAAATATGAGACTCTCTGCAGGGACGACTACTTCAGATCAAGATGAGATAGAGCAATTTGGTGAGTGGTTATTGAAAGTTGGTGATGGTCTAATAGGTGACAATATGGATGGTGAATCTGAGATATGTCTTCCAGGAGATATTGTTATTCCTTCTTCGGACCAGGCATTTAATGAGTTGGTTCATTTTTCTTATCCAAATATTTTGGAAAACATGTCCTCAAAGGATTTTTTCAAAGCAAGAACTATACTGGCTCCCACACTAGACGATCGTTGAAGAGGTCAACAACCATCTGATGGCTATCATTCCTGGAGGGAAAAAATTATATCTTAGTTCAGATTCCATTTGTATAGATGAAGGGAATATGGAGAGTCAACTAGATCTCTATGGTCCTGAATTACTGAATAGCATAAATTGTTCTGGTTTGCCTCCACATAAATTAATACTCAAGGTTGGTGTTCCGGTGATGTTACTGAGGAATATTGACCAATCCAGTGGTCTTTGTAATGGTACAAGGCTACAAGTTACGAAGCTTGAAAATCATGTCATAGAATGTGAAGTCTTAACAGGTAACAATGTTGGTCATATTGCTTTGATTCCAAGAATGAATATGGTACCAACAAATGAAACCATCTCAGTTAGATTCCAACGAAGACAGTTTCCCATAATAATATCGTTTGCCATGACAATTAATAAGTCTCAGGGACAAACTTTATCTCATGTTGGATTGTACTTGCCCAAACCAGTTTTTACACATGGCCAACTATATGTGGCACTTTCAAGAGTTAAGAGTAAGAGAGATTTAAAAGTTTTACTTATGAATCACATAGGAATGTCTGCAAATTCAACCATCAATATTGTTTATAAAGAAGTTTTTGAAAAAATAGTATTCTAATGTAAATATTTTAATTTTATTTTAAATTCTGTATCAGTGTATAATTATTTTACTTTAAAAAATATAAAATAATTATTACTCACTTTTTTAAGTTAAACTTTAATTTTGATAATAATTTTATAAATTTTTTAAAATAATAATTATTTTGTATTTTTGTTTTAAATATTGAAGCATATAATTTTTTTTTACTTAGATAAATTTTTCCGTGCTGAGCACGGGTTCATACACTAGTTTTACTCATAAATTTCGAAATTTTGGGTTGACTTAGTCAAAAAATTTTAAAATTTAGTTGTTTCTTGTTAATCAAGTCAAATTTTCAATTTAAAAATTTTATCTTTTCAAATCTTTTTCAAAAATCAAATCTTTTTCATTTTTCTTCTTAATATTTTCGAATTTCTTAAATAAATTTTCAAAATCTTTTTCTTATTTTTATTTCATATTTTCGAAAACTTTACTAACATTTAATATTTTGATTCAAAAATTTCAAGTTTGTTACATTCTTGTTAAGAAAGGTTCACTCTTTAAATTCTAGAATCATATCTTTTAGTTTCTTGTTAGTCAAGTCATCAACTTTAATTTTAAAAATCAAATCTTTTTCAAAATAAGTTTCAATCATATCTTTTTCAAAATTTAATTTCAAAATCTTTTTCTAATTTTCTATCTTTTCAAAATTTATTTTCAAATCTTTTTCAATAATTTACTACTTGACTTTTTGTTTTAATTTTAAAAAGTTTACTATTTCTTATCTTTTTCAAAACCACCTAACTACTTTTCTCTCTCATTAATTTCGAAAACTAACTAACAAATTTTTCAAAAAAATTTTTAATTAATTAATTTATTTAGTTCTCAATTTGCTTTTATTTCCTTTCTTATATTTCCTAATTCTCACTAATAATTAAAATAAAAACAAAAATATTGTTCTTTTCTCTTAATTAATATTCGAATTCCCTCTCTCTCTCTCTCTCTCTCTCTCTCTCTCATCTCTTTCTATTTATTTTATTTAATTACTAACACTTCTCTTCTAATCATAATTTGAACCCCTCTCTCTTCTCTCTGTTCAAATTACTCATCGCCTCTCTCTTATCATTCCTCTATTCTTATATTCTTCTACTCACATAAAGGAATCTCTATACTGTGACATAGAGGATTCCTCTTCTTTTCTGTTTTCTTCTTTTTCATATGAGCAGGAATAGGGATAAAAACATTCTTGTTGAAGCTGATCCTGAACCTGAAAGGACTCTAAAGAGGAAGCTAAGAAAAGCTAAAGCACAACACTCTGGAGAGGACCTAACAGAAAATTTTGAAAAAGAAGCAGACATGGCAGCCGAACCCAACAACAATGCTAGAGATGCAAGGAAGATGCTTGCTGACTTTACTGTACCAACTTCCAACTTCTATGGAAGAAGCATCTCAATTCTTGCAATTAGAGCAAACAACTTTGAGCTTAAGCCTCAATTAGTTTCTCTAATGCAGCAGAATTGCAAGTTTCATGGACTTCCATTGGAAGATCCTCATCAGTTCTTAGCTGAATTCTCGCAAATCTGTGACACTGTTAAGACCAATGGGGTTGATCCCGAGGTCTACAGACTTATGCTTTTCCCTTTTGCTGTAAGAGACAGAGCTAGGATATGGTTGGACTCACAACCTAAAGAAAGCCTGAACTCTTGGGAAAAGTTGGTCAATGCTTTCTTGGCCAAATTCTTTCCACCTCAAAAGATGAGTAAGCTTAGAGTGGAAGTCCAAACCTTCAGACAGAAGGAAGGTGAATCCCTCTATGAAGCTTGGGAAAGATACAAGCAATTGATCAGAAGGTGTCCTTCTGACATGCTTTCAGAATGGAGCATCATAGGTATCTTCTATGATGGTCTGTCTGAATTGTCCAAGATGTCATTGGACCACTCTGTTGGTGGATCTCTTCATCTAAAGAAAACCCCTGCAGAGGCCCAGGAACTCATTAAAATTGTTGCAAATAACCAGTTCATGTACACTTTTGAAAGAAATCCTGTGAATAATGGGTTGACTCAGAAGAAAGAAGTTCTTGAGATTGACACTCTAAATGCCATATTGGCTCAGAACAAGATATTGACTCAGCAAGTCAATATGATTTCTCAGAATCTGACTAGATTGCAAGCTGCATCCGGCAGTGCTAAAGAAGCCTCCCATGAAGGGGAGGCTTATGATCCTGAGAATCCTGGAATGGAAGAAGTGAATTACATGGGAGAATCCTATGGAAACAGTTACAATCCTTCATGGAGGAATCATCCTAATTTCTAATGGAAGAATCAGCAGAAGCCTAATCAAGGCTTCAATAATAATGGTGGGAGAATTCGGTTTGGCAATAGCAAGCCTTTTCCATCATCTTCTCAGCAACAGACAGAGAATTCTAAGAAGAGCCTCTCTGACTTAGCAATCATAGTCTCTGATCTAACTAAGACCACTTACAGTTTCATGAATGAAACAAGGTCCTCCATTAGAAATCTAGAGGTACAAGTGGGTCAGCTGAGTAAAAGAGTTACTGAAATCCCTCCTAGTAATCTCCCAAGCAATACAGAAGAGAATCCAAAGAGAGAGTGCAAGGCCATCAATATACCCAAAGTGGCCGAACCTATAAAGGAGGAAGGGGTAGTGATTTCCAGTGAGAAAAACCTCAATGGACGTCCACTGACCACTAAAGAGTTCCCTAATGGGGAACCAAAGGAATCTGAGGCTCATACAGAGACCATAGAGATTCCATGGAACTTAATGCTGCAATTCATGAGCTCTGATGCGTATTCTTCCTCTGAAGAGGATGAAGATATTGTTGAAGAGCAAGTTGCTCGGTATCTAGGAGCAATCATGGAGCTGAATGCCTACTTATTTGGTAATAAGACTTGGGAGGATGAACCTCTATTGCTCATCAATGAACTGAATGCCTTGGTTCAGCAAAAATTACCTCAGAAGAAACCGGATCCCGGAAGGTTCTTACTACCCTGTACTATAGGCACCATGACCTTTGAGAAGGCTCTATGTGACCTGGGGTCAGGTATAAACCTCATGCCACTCTCTGTAATGGAGAAACTAGGGATCTTAGAGGTACAAGCTGCAAGATTCTCACTAGAATTAGCAGACAAATCAAGGAAACAGGCTTATGGACTTGTAGAGGATGTCTTAGTGAAGGTTGAAGGCCTGTACATCCCTGCTGATTTTATAATCCTAGACATTGGGAAGGATGAGGATGAATCCATTATCCTTGGAAGACCCTTCCTAGCCACAGCAAAAGCTGTGATTGATGTGGACAGAGGAGAGTTAGTCCTTCAATTGAATGAGGACTACCTTGTGTTTAAGGCTCAAGGATCTTCTTCTGTAACCATGGAGAGGAAGCATGAAAAGCTTCTCTCAATACAGAGTCAAACAGAGCCCCCACACTCAACTTCTAAGTTTGGTGTTGGAAGGTCACCATTAAGCTCTGCGTCTCTGTGAAGCTCTCTAAGAGTTCACTGTCAAGCTATTGACATTAAAGAAGTGCTTATTGGGAGGCAACCCAATGTTATTTAATTATATTTATTTTTATAGACATTTATTTTCCATTGCCATGTTATGTTTTCTTTAGGTTGATGATCATATGGAGTCATAAAAACAGCTGCAGAATTAAAGCAGAATCAAAAACAGCATCAAAAATAGCACACACTGGAGGACAGGCTTACTGGCATTTAAACGCCAGTAAGGATAGCAGAATGGGCATTTAACGCCTATGCAGGCAGCATTCCGGGCGTTAAACGCCAGAATGGGCAGCATTCTGGGCGTTCAGAAAAACGCCCAGTAAAGAAGGATTCCTGGCGTTTAACGCCAGTCAGGGTATCTGGCTGGGCGTTAAATGCCCAAAAAAATAGTCAAGTGGGCGTTAAACGCCAAAATGGATAGCATTCTGGGTGTTTAACGCCAGAATAACACAAGGGGGGTAATTTTGTTTTCAATTCGATTTTTTTCAATTTTTCATGTTTTAATTCATAATTTTTTGCATCAAACATATTTTAAACGTTCATCTTTCAATTTCTATTTTCAAAAATTAATAATCTTTCCAATTCTTTTTAATTCTTTTTCAATTCTTTTCAATTCCTTCCAAAACGTTTTCAAAACTTACATATCTTTTCAAAATTCTTTTCAACTCTTTTTAATTTTTCTTGCATACAGTAATAAGTTTTCAAAATTAATTGCATCATTCTTCTTCTACTCCCTTCTATCTTATTTTGCTCGAGGACGAGCAAAGCTTTTAAGTTTGGTGTGGAAAAGCTCAGCTTTTTGCTTTTCATAACCACTAATGGCACCTAAGGCCGGAGAAACCTCTAGGAAGAGGAGCAACAAAGGCAAGGAAGAGACATAGAGGAGCTCAAGAACTCCATTGGTTCTTCAAGAGGAAGAAGAAGCCACCATCACTAAGGTGGACCCGTTCTTTAATCTCCTTGTTTATTTTCTGTTCTGTTTTCGGTTTTTACGCTTTATGTTTTGACTATGTTTGTATCTTCATTACATGATCATTAGTGTTTAGTGTCTATGTCTTAAAGCTATGAATGATTCCATGAATCTCTCACCTTTCTTAAATGAAAAATGTTTTTATTTGCGAAAGAACAAGAAGTGCATAATTTCAAAATCTATTTTGAAAATAGTTTAATTATTTTGATGTGGTGACAATACTTTTTATTTTCTGAATGAATGCTTGAACAGTGCATATTTTTTATAGTGAAGTTTATGAATGTTAAAATTGTTGGCTCTTGAAAGAATAATGAAAAAAAGAGAAATATTATTGATAATCTGAAAAATCATAAAATTGATTCTTGAAGCAAGAAAAAGCAGTGAAAAACACAAAGCTTGCGAAAAAAAAGGGCGAAAAATAAAGAAAAAGAAAGAAAAAGTAAAAGCAACCAAAAAAAGCCAATAGCTCTTTAAACCAAAAGGCAAGAGCAAAAAGCCAATAACCCTTTAAACTAAAAGGCAAGGCTAAAAAGGATCCAAGCCTTTGAGCATTAATGGATAGGAGGGATCAAAGGAATAAAATCCTGGCCTAAGCAGCTAAATCAAGCTATCCCTAACCATGTGCTTGTGTCATGAAGGTCCAAGTGAAAAGCTTGAGACTGAGTGGTTAAAGTCGTGATCCAAAGCAAAAAGAGTGTGCTTAAGAACTCTGGGCACCTCTAATTGGGGACTCTAGCAAAGCTGAGTCACAATCTGAAAAGGTTCACCCAATGATGTGTCTGTGGCATTTATGTATCCGGTGGTAATACTGGAAAACAAGATGCTTAGGGTCACGGCTAAGACTCATAAAGTAGCTGTGTTCAAGAATCAACATATTAAACTAGGAGAATCAATAACACTATCTAAATTCTGAGTTCCTACAGATGCCAATCATTCTGAACTTCAAAGGATAAAGTGAGATGCCAAAACTGTTCAGAAGCAAAAAGCTACTAGTCCCACTCATCTAATTGGAACTAAGCTTCATTGATATTTTGAAACTTATTGTATTTTCTCTTCTTTTTATCCTATTTTGTTTTTGGTTGCTTGAGGACAAGCAACAATTTAAGTTTGGTGTTGTGATGAGCGGATAATTTATACGCTTTTAGGCATTGTTTTTACATAGTTTTTAGTATGTTTTAGTTACTTTTTATTATATTTTTATTAGTTTTTATGCAAAAAGCACATTTCTGGACTTTACTATGAGTTTGTGTGTTTTTCTGTAATTTCAGGTATTTTCTGGCTGAAATTGAGGGACCTGAGCAAAAATCTGATTCGGAGGCTGAGAAAGGACTGCAGATGCTGTTGGATTCTGACCCTCCTGGACTCGAAGTGGATTTTCTGGAGCTACAAAAGTCCAATTTCCACACTCTCAATTTTTTTGCAAAGTAGACATCTTGAGCTTTTCAGCAATATATAATAGTTCATACTTTTCCCGAGATTTGATGGCCCAAACTGGCGTTCAAACGCTAGCCAGAGACCCTTTTTCTAGCGTAAAATGCCAGAACTGGCACCAGAACTGGAGTTAAACGCCCAAACTGGCTTCCAAGCTGGCTTTTAACTCTAGAAATGGCCTATGCATGTGTAAATCTCAATGCTCAGCCCAAGCACACACCAAGTGGGCCCCAAAAGTGGATTTCTACACTATCTGCACTTAGCTACTCATTTTCTGTAATCCCTAGTAACTAGTTTATTATAAATAGCACTTTTTACTATTGTAAAGGATCAATCGATCTTTGGACTTGGAGGCTGGCCTCACGGCCATGCCTAGACCTCTTTTCTCTTATGTATTTTCTACAGTGGAGTTTCTACACCTCATAGATTAAGGTGCGGAGCTCTGCTGTTCTTCATGAATTAATGCAAGTACTATTGTTTCTCTTTCAATTCACACTTACTTCTTCTCCAAGATATACTCTCGTACTTAATTCAGTTAAGTCAAAATGAAAAGGTGACCCGTGACAATCACCCACTATCTTCGTTACTCGCTTAGCCAAGATCCGCGTGCCTGACAACCACAAGCGGTCTACATGATGTTCAACGTAGTCATTGGACGACAGCCGAAGTATATTCTCTTGGGTCTTTAATCCACGGACCGAGTCCGTGAGATTAGAACCTCCGTGGTATAAGCTAGAACCAATTGGCAGCATTCCTGAGATCCGAAAAGTCTAAACCATGTTTGTGGTATTCCGAGTAGGATCTGGGAAAGGATGACTGTGACGAGTTTTAAACTCGCGAATGTTGGGTGCAGTGACAGTGTGCAAAAGGATAGAAAGATCCTATTCCGACGCTAGTGAGAACCAACAGATGATTAGCAGTGCGGTAGCTGTACCTGGTATTTTTCATCCGAGACGAGAAATCCGACAGTTGATTAGCCGTGCAGAAATCGTACCTGGTGTTTTTCATCCGAGAGGATCATACAGCTTGCCATGGAAGGGAGCACACATGATTAGATGAAGACAATAGGAATGCAGAGGTTCAGAGGCAACAAAGCATCTCCAAATGCTTATCTGAAATTTTCACCAATGAATTATATAAGTATCTTTATTTTATTTTATGTTTTATTTATCTTTTAATTATCAATACTCATAACTATTTGAATCCGCCTGACTAAAATTTACAGGATGACCATAGCTTGCTTCAAGCCGACAATCTCCGTGGGATCGACCCTTAGTCACGTAAGGTATTACTTGGACGACCCAGTGCACTTGCTGGTTAGTTGTACCGGAGTTGTGAAAAGTGTGATCACAATTCCGTGCACCAAAAACCCCATTTCCATTCACTCCACTATTCACAGTATCAACCTTTTGATTCAGTCCTCTGATCACTTTCTCAGCTACACCTGGTTCTTCCTTCAACCGAGCAACAAACAATTCCAAACTCTTTTCTCTTTCCTCAGACTTCTTCAGTGCCTCCTGCAAGCTCAGTTTCTCGTTAACCCACTCTTCCATATTCGAACTCTTCGAATTTGCAAAGCTCTCCACTTTCTTAGTCTTCTGCCCTAATTCCAAAACCTCCTTTTCCTTCTCTTGAATCTTCTCCCTCAACTCCTCTTCAACCCTAGTCTACTTGTTCCTTTCATCAACATCTTTTTTCTCTAAGGCTCCAATTTTCTTCTCTAAATCCCTAATTTTCTCTTCACTCTCAGATTTGTCCTTCTTCAGAAATTCAACTTCTCGCTCCAACAATTCCACCTTGGATTCCATCTTCGGTAGCAGCTTCCTGAGCTCAACAGCCTCAGACATCGTCTCCTCGGCGGCTCTCATATCTGATATGGAGTCATGTTGGAGCCTCGCCAACTCTGTCTCCAGATTCGTTGCCCTCGCGGCGATCGCACTTGCGGCCTTAGTTGCATCGCGCAACTGCTCCAACTCCTTCTCCATCACGCCAACTCTGTTGTAGTTGTGGCTGAGGATAGGACTAGTTCGAGAGAGAGAGGGAAGAGTAGAAACTCGACGACGGTAGGGTGAAGATGGTAGGGTGACGGAAAGGGAGAGAAGAAGAATTGGGGGTTGGAGAGGATGTGGTTTCGAAGAGAATGGTAGAAAGAAGGGGATGGGAAGGGAAGACAGTGAAGAGACACCGGGGTGGGGTGGGGTGGAGTTTTATTTTTATTTTTAATATTATTTTTATTAATTGTTAAGGTTAATTTGGTAAAAAAATAAAAAAGGACGATTTTATAACGTTTTGTAACGTTGAATATGATTTTAATAACAAAAAAGGTCGGGGACGAATTTGATTTTCACCCCAGACCTTAGGGACGAAAAAAGTACTTAACCCTATTTTTTATATACTCGTTTTATTATATTATTCTTTTGATAATTTAATGATTGTTCTTACTCAAACTTATTCTTTTCGTCTAATGTTTCAATGAGATTGTCTTTCACCGCAGTCGTTTACAATGCATCACATCCATGAAATACCTCATCAAGTTGTATTCACTGATTCGGGTTCTAACTACATGGATGTAAATGTCCAAAGAAGAGGAAGTAAACTCTATTTTACCGAAGGATGGTTGGATCTACTCACATATTATGACCAACCTAATGGAATGTGGGTAAAATTAATTTTCTTGGGATGAGGTCGATTTTCTATTGAGGAATTGTTTTCACGGGACTTTGTAGGCCAAGTTCAAGTTCCATACCCTCTATGTTTTCTACGTCTACCCGCAGATCTTTAAAGTGGAGCATATAATGAGATTGAATTCCCTCAATTTAAGTTCAGTTTTGTTAAATTCGTGTCAAACTCAGATATGCAATTTCAACGATTCGTAATATATTTAAATTTTCTTATTTTAAATTTTTCGTTATTAAAATAATTTTATAACATATTGTGATTTTTTTTAGAAATTATCAGCCTTCTTTTGCATCAATGCAATGCCATTAAGGGGAATAAGGGTCAGTTTAGTTTCTCGGTGTGGCAATTCTATATATTGTCATATTGCATGGATAGCAGATGATGAAGTTTATTTAACAAGAGGATGGTCTGAATTTGCACGAATTTTAAATATCCGAACTTATGATGTTTCAGTTGGTTGTCGTTACGAGAATGAATCTAATCTATACGTGTCTAAGGATTAGAACAGATTAAATACTATTTAAGTAATTTAGTTCTAATATTGGTATTTGATTAAATTCATTTTATATTAATTTAAATTTAAATTGTTGCCTCAATTTATATATTATGACTATTTTTATTGGATATGTTATTTTTAAATATTTTAAGATAAGATTTTTTTTCTAATATTTAAGTTTATTTTTTTCTTGGATATATATATCACCTTTTTTTCTCTTTTTGTATTTTAGATTAGTAATGCAATTCTTAATAAAAGTTTACTTAAAACAAAAAAAAATTTTATATTATTTTAAGAAAATATCTTTATTATAATTATATTAAATCAATATTCAATGTATTATTAAACTAATTATCAATCATCAATATTTTTATTCATTCTAATTATATTAATTGATGATATAATTCTAATTTTCATTCATGTACAATAATTAATTCTATCCACAATTTTATTAGTAGATAGTTGTATTCACAATAATTCATGCTATAATTCTCACCCATCCTAATAATGGTTCGTTAATTATATTGTTCTTTATCTTCTACTTTAATTAGTGGATAATAATAATAATATTGTATAGACACAAGATTAATTAGTTGACAAATTGAATTTTAATTATTATCTTTTATTTTTTACTCATATTTTTATTCATTAGTTATTTTATTTTTTATATTTACAGTAAATATTGAATGTAAAAAAAAATAATATTAATTGTTATCTATTTTATTTATTTAGAGTCATAATTAAATTTGATATAATTGTAGCAAGTATCTATAATTAATAATAACATGATACTATAACTTTAAGTTGTATAATATAATAAAAAAGAACATAACAATTTATATTTGTTTCCTATAGAGCAACAATATTATATATATTTATATATTTCTTCTTTTAGTTCTTTCCTAAAAATATTAGCACATAATTAATGTAGATAACGAGCTTGTTTGGGTGAGTTTCTAAAAAAAGATCTTTTTCGAGTTATCTTTTTTTAAAAGATCTTATGGAAAAGTAAAAGTAATTTTATGTTTGGGTATCTCATGTAAAAAGATCTTTTTATCTATCAATTATGTTTGGGTATAACGATATAAAAGTACTTTTTTGTTTATTTATTATATGAAAAACATCTTTTTTTTTAAGGAAAAAAGATCTTTTAAAAAGAGATGTAAATTACATCTTCTCAAAAAAGAAGTTTTTTTTTATTTTTCTAGTACTTTTATTTTTACTACTAGAAATTTGCCAAACACGTTAAAAAATAAAAAAAGATATTTTTTATTGAAAAAAGATTTTTTTTTATCAAAATAATAGCGCCCAAACAAGCACAACATATATATTAAGCAAGTATCTCCATTGAATTAATCATAAAGGTTAATAAAAGATAATGGCATCATTTTTACCTAATTGTAACAAGTATCTCCATTAAAAATATTGACTAATTATTACCGTGTACAATGAGCGTGTGTGTGTGTATATATATATAAGGAGTAATAGTGAATTGTAACAATTATTTATCATTTAGAAAATTCGTACCTCAGACATAGTTCTTTTTCTATTTATTATTTTTCACACTTAATGACGTACGATTCTATCAACAGTATTACCTATGGTAGATTATGTAGTGAAAAAGTTTGGAAAATAAAGGCAAGAGTAATAGGTAAAGATGGTCTGCGAGTGCTGTTGCAAGATCACGAACACTTGGAAGATAACTACACGATGAATGTGGTATATAGAGAAGTTTTTGAGAGCTTATAATGAAAAGGTAATAATAAAATTTCTTAATTAAATTTATTAATTTATTAAAATTTATTACTATTAATTTAAAAAATTAAAAAATTTTAGGTGCTAATGAGTAATGTATTCTTATTGTACATTTATAACTTATATTAGAATTATCATAAAAATTCGTATTATTTTATTCCCTTGTTAAACAATTTTATAATTATGTTAAAGAAAATTCTACCGTGCTTATACATGTTTTCAGCATAGTATGCTGACTTCGTGTGGCAATACTAAAGAATGACACGTGGGGTGGAAATGGTTGTGAGACAGAGCGAATTAGGAAAAGCATTCGTTCTGCGATTGAGAATAATTAATTAATTATACAGTAATTAGTTTTATAATTAGGTGTTAGGCTAATGGACCATTGATTTGTGGGCTAGGAACTTATATTTTAAAATGTATATAAGGAGTAAGGACCAATGAATGTGGCATGAAGGGAATTATTATTGTTATATTGATTCATGATTATGATGAAAATATAAAAGTTAGTAAGAGAGTTCGGTTTAGTTTAATTTAATAGGCATATCATGAAATGTGGGATGACAATCAGTTTTTGTTTTAGATGAAATCATTGATTTTCCATAATAGAAAGAGTATTTTTTAAAATAGGGTAGAAATAGAATTTTTGGTTTTTGGTTAGGGTTTACTAATAAAATTATAGTAATTAGATTAAGATCCGTAAATCAATTATACTATATATTATAATTATAAATTTAGTTCGTATTTTTCAGCTAGCCACTTGAGATCTTTTCAGAACCTTTTTTATTTTATTTTTTTTGGGATATTCTTTATTTTTTTCATTTACTTTTAAGTTTTAACCAACATCAAACAACCCACCACATGAAGGAGAGTTGGTCCATTACCTAATCATCTATAAATTAGTGATTATCTTCTAATTATTTATTTTCTACAAATCAATCAAAATGGAAACAATGAAATCACTTCACAGATCCCTAGTCTTATACTCACATTTATTCTTAGCTCCACGCGTCAGTATCTTGGCATGACACCACATGTAAGCATGTGATGTTTATAACCATCATCAACATTATAGAATCTCCCCTACGTTAATCATATAATTTTATATATTAACATTGATATAGTATTATTTCAGGTATATATTTTGCAGGCATTAAAGGATAGTGTTGAGTTGTTATTTAGTGGGTTTAAATTATTTATTGTTTATTGGAGAACTTTCTACATTAGAATTCTCTAATAATTTGTTGTTCATTTTCAGTTGATTTTAATATGTTCTTACACACATAACAATTTGTTGGTGGATTTAGGTATTACTAGATTATTTATGGTCACATTCAATATATATGTCTGGTTTATTGGAAAAAATAGATTACTAAAACCGGTTAATAACTATTTTAGAGTTAATACAATTAACACTAAATTAAGAAAAAACAAACAATGCATAACTCATTACTTTTTTATTAGTTAAATTATTATAGTTCAAATTAATTTTAACAAAACAACTTAAAATTATAATTTCAATTTTATCACGTACATAGCATGGGTAATTACACTTGTTAAGAAACTTAAAATCAAGATCTTATGATGTGACGTGTTCATTATTGACATAAATATTTTCTTACGGTTGTAGATGGAAAGAGTAAATTTATTTGGGAGTGGATCTTCTAATTTTTTTTCAATCATTTGATTAACTATGATATCTTATTTTATATTTTTTAAACGAGACTAAGAAAACATATGTGAAAAATATTAAATAATAAAAGATTATACTTTACCAAACAATTTAAAAAAAAAATTAACAAAATCAGAATCCACTCCCAATTTACTTGGGTCTTTTTTATGAAAACTAAATTAGAAGCTTCTCAACTTGTTCCAAAATTCGTGAATTATGTTAAAGTGCAGTTTGAATAGCAAATAAAATGCACAAGAATAGATAATGAGTTTGAATTCACTCTCAAATCCTATTTTGTTATAGTGAAATTTTACACCAAACCTCCTGTGTAAAAACACTGCAACAAAATAGAATTGTGAAACGCAAATATCAACATATATTAGGTGTCATATGGGCACTGTTTTTTCAATCAAATGTCCCAAAATACTTTTAACACTTTGCAGTGACTCATGCTGTTCACCTAATAAATAAATTGCCAAATATCAGTTTGAAAAATAATATTCCTTACAAATTGCTATATGAAAAACTAGCTGATATCTCGAATTTAAAAGTTTTTGAATGCTTGGCCTATGCATTCACACTTACCACCTTAAGGTCCAAACTTGATTCACGAGCAAGAAAATATGTCTTTTTTGATTTTCAAGTTGGGACCAAAGGTCTTAGATTAATTAATGTAACATTTAAAGAAATTTTTGTTTTTGGTATGTCACATTCTATAAAAATCAGCTTTCTTTCTCAAATTTTGCAGCAAATGAGAACATAAATTCTAATTTTGCACTTCAAATTTTACCACTTGACATTGTATCAAATACATGTATTGATCCATTCATTTATGATTCATGCATTATATCTTCGCCTTATACTCATTCTCACCTTTTTACCATAAAAAAAACTTCTTGTTACTTGAAAGATTATCACTGCATGATAACCAACTCCACTGCTAGTGACAAATCATCTTATTTTTTGTATCCATTCTCACACTGTTTATCACCCCAAAGTACAGATCTTTGTCCCTTGTCATTTTGGCCAATTCGAAATCTAGTACCTATGAAGAGGTTGCTACTCAATGTTGTTGGAGAGAGGAGATACAAGTTGAATTGAAAGCTTTATACCAAAATCAAACTTAGGTGCTCACTAAACTTCCAAAAGACAAGAAAGTTGTTGGGTGCAAGTGAGTTTTTCATGTCAAGTTCAATCTGGATGATTCAATTGAGCGGCACAAGGTCAAATTGGTAGCCAAAGGGTTCACTTAGGTATAGGACGTGAACTATGCGGATACTTTTAGTCCAATGATAAAATTCACTACTCTTAGAGTTATCTTAGCAATTGCAGCAGCCAAGAAGTGACACCTCAAGTAGCTGGATGTGAACACTGTATTTTTACACAGCGACTTAGATAAGGAGGTCTACATGAAGCTTCCATGCGGATTGAACACCTCCTAACCAAGATTTGTTTTAAACTACAAAAGTTCCTCTATGGCTTAAAGCAAGCTAGCAGGTAGTGGAACATCAAGTTAGCCCAAACACTAATTGCTGCAGGCTACAAGAAGTGTGATGATGATCATTCCCTCTTTGTTAAAACTAGGACAAGCGAGTTTACTGTTATCCTCGTGTATATTGATGTTCTAGTTTTGACTGGTGATGACATTGCTGAAATTGATGCAATTAAAGGATTTTAGATGCCAAATTCAAAATCAAGAATCTTAGTGATTTGAAATATTTTATAGGGATAGAAAATTGCAAGATCAATTGATGGAAGGTTGCTTTATCTCAAAAATACTATACTTGATATTTCTTATGCAGTGGACAGATTACTCGGATCACGAATTTGTACACGGTGTAATGAGCGTAGAAGCAATGCTATATTACACAAATAATTCTTACTCCTAATAACTATGGTAGTTAGAGTCATGCTATGTTAAGAGCAATCAGTTCTTAGTATATAAGACTCACGTTGCATATGAAAAAATTCTTTAACTCTCATATAGACAAAGTAGAGTTTTTGGTGGTATTATATAGTAATCATGATGATTATGTAATTTTGAGTTTTTGACAATATTTAAAAAATATTATTAAAATTAATGTGCAAAAATTGTTAATGATTATTATATTAAAACGAGAAGGGTACATACCCTTTTCAGCCCTTGACCTTTTTTCGTGAAATATAGTATATTTTGATCATTTTTAAACTTCAACCAAGTCTCATTCATTAAGAAAAATAGACAAATCGACCCTCTTACTGAATGGCAACCGGTTGCCCGCTGATATGTCAGGTAACAATTTTAAATGTCAACTCCAAATGATTACAGGGACCAAAAATCTTCACTCTATCTCTTCTTCCTCCTTTTACTCCTCTTCCTCTTCTTCTTTTCCTTTTTTTTTTGACTCATCATCAATGGCTGCACATACTAACCCGTTTTATTTAAGTCCGTCTTAGTGAACCAAACCAGCTAAACCTTAAAAGCAACATGAATGAAATTAGCGCAAAAGAATCCCTAGCAATTGAAATTCTCAAATTGAAAAAAATCAG
The DNA here is from genome assembly GCF_000816755.2 of Arachis ipaensis. Taxonomy (NCBI): domain Eukaryota; kingdom Viridiplantae; phylum Streptophyta; class Magnoliopsida; order Fabales; family Fabaceae; genus Arachis; species Arachis ipaensis. The sequence goes on from NC_029792.2 coordinate 34,222,099, forward strand.
AAAATCCCAAATCTTTTCGAATTAGGTAGTGGAATGAGGGAAGAAGGGAATGGGAAGAAGAGGATGGTGGTTGAGTCGCTTGGATGGCTAATGGAATTGTCCATAATGCCGAAAAAGCACCGCGCCATAGAGGGCATGCGTGCATTGTCGATGATGGAGTTGAAGGCTGAGCTCTACAAGTCTCAGGAAGATTCCAAGAAGTCTAGGGAACTCGTTGGCCTCGACGCTGAGTACCAACGTGCCAAGAGCAAGCTTGCTTTCTTGAATTTTTTCCTGAAAAAGTATGCTACCACAATTTCTTCTTAATTGAATGTTTTACTTTCCACTATTGTGAATTGTCATGTCTATGGAAATTAATACAAGCTAGTGTTTCTGAAATTTTTTACTAAAAAAAAGAGTTTTAAGACTGTGGAGGTAGATAATGATGATGATGGGTCTGAAAAAGAAGAAAAAGACTAAGGGAGGAGGAGGATGAGAAGGAGAAGGAGGAAGAAGAGATAGAGGGGGGATTTGTAGTCTCTGCAATCATTTGGAATTGACATATGGCACTGATACCTGACATGTCAATGGACAACCGGTTGCCATCCGGTAGCAGGGGTCGATTTGTCCATTTTCCTTAATGGATGAGGACCTACTTGAGATTTAAGAATGATTAAAGTGCGCTATGTCTCACAGAAAAGAGATATTCTCTACATCCAAACAATTTTGGCATCCAAGTTCATCCAAGCAATTTTAGGTTACGCGCTTTTTCCGTTTTCTTCTTCCCTTACGCTTCTTCTCTTCTTCTTCTTTTTCTCTTCTCCCCACGCTTCTTCTTCTTCTTCTTCTTCTCCTACACTTCTTCTTCTTCTTCTTCTTCTTCTTCTTCTTCTTTTCACGCTCGTTTACGCACGAAGCATCTTCTTCTTCTTCGCCTTCTTCTTCGCGTTCATCCTCCTCCTCATTCTCCTCATTCTTTTTCGTGTTCTTTCTTCTTCACGTGTTTTCTCCTTATCGTCATTCTTTTGTTGTTGTTGCTGCTGTATTTTTTTGTCTTTCCTCCTTCTCTCCCTGGTGAAGAAGCAGTAGAAGGTAAAGAGGAAGAGTTTTGAATTGTGCATAACAGAAATGAACCGAACATGTTATTATAGTGAAACAATTGTATAGTACTAAATAAATGGAACATTATCCATTATATAAATTCAAATTCGAACAACTTTCTGTATAATGAACCGAACACGTACTCATGGTAAAACAATTGTATAGTACTGAATGAACAAAACATAATCTATTATATAAAATCAAATTCAAACAGCTTTCTGCATAATAAACCGAACACGTACTCATGGTGAAATAATTGTATAGTACTGAATGAACGAAACATAATCCATTATATAAAATCAAATTCAAACAGCTTTCTGCATAATGAACCGAACACGTACTCATGGTGAAACAATTGTATTGTATTGAATGAACGAAACATAATCCATTATATAAAATCAAATTCGAAACACTTCTATCTACAATTTAAAAATTATCAATTCAATTTAGATTCAGAACACCTGCGTCCATTCAATTCAATTTAGCAATTGCATTCCATTCAATTCGATTGAAAAAATAATCCATTAGTAAAAGGTTGGTGTTGTTGGTGATGACGATAACGAAGAAGGAGAAGAAGCGCGGGAGAGGAAAAGATAAAGCGTGTGTAATGACACTCTTTTAATGAGAGTGATTTTTGTTGGTATTGGACCTACTTGAATAAAACTTGAATGAAAAAATATTTAGATGTATAACATAATCCAAGAAAAAAGGTCATGGGATGAAAAGGGTATTTACCCAAACGAAAATGAAAAATGTATTATACCCTTTGGGTGTGTTTGTGAAACACGTTGGAGAGGATAAAAGTGCGTTTCAATGTTTTGAACGCTGTTCTTTGATGTTTGGCAATTTTTCTTCTCTGAACGCCAACGTGATTCTGCATCCCAAAAACTCGTTCACTAGAAGCAAAAAATTATAACTTCTGCGTTTACTCAACTTACGTTTAGATTTATTGCTAGTTATTATTGATTTTTTCATAATTTTTTTTAAATAAATACTGAGAATATTAAAATAATTATTCTAATTTTTGTGCACTGTTTACTATTTTAATTTTTTATAATATATATTATTGTTCCTATTAAAAATGATAAATTAAATAAAAAATTAATTATAAATAATAATAAAAATATAACTTTTAAAAAATTAGAACCTAAAATAATAATAAAAATAAGATTATTAAAAATACTTAAAAAGAGTACTGAGTACTATTATTTTATATATTATTTTTAATTAAA
>NC_029792.2:34224462-34227010 GCF_000816755.2 Arachis ipaensis
ACTAAAAAAATATAAAAAAATTAAATATATTTAAAAAAATAATATTATAATTTAATATTATATTTTTTTAGTAATTAATTAATTATTTATTTAGAAGTGATTTTAACTAATATTATTTAAATAACATTTATTTTATCAAAATTAGTTTTAGTAAAAATTGCCAAACATAAATCATATTAGCACAAACTCACTTCTACTCAAAATCAATTCTACAAAATTACTTCAATTCAAACTAAGTTTGTCCAAAGTAAATCCAAACACACAAAGCCATATTGTAAATCAAATCATAGAGGTTCCGGAATTTACTCGGACAACGCAGGATGTCTTGTCCATGCCCATAGAATAGAAGGGTCAATTAAAGACTTTTCCACTGAAATTGATGATAATAAGCTGGCAAATTATTGCCATATATCATGGGCCTTAGTAAGGGGTCTCCTTAGTAAGTTTTTACTGTCATTGCCATATTTGTAAATGTAAGCTTGTGGCTTTGCATATTAGAGTACAGCATTGTAACTCTTTTCATTTTCTTATTATATATTACTACCAGTAAATTATTATTGATTCTAAAACACTCAATTTTGAAAAACAAAATTCAATTATTCTTAAAGATTATTTTTGGCAGAAAATATAGTAAATATCTGAAATCAAATTGAACCAATTAGTTCAATTGGATTAATAAAATTTTTTTTATTAATCTAATTCAGTGTAAAAATTAGCTGACATAAACTAATTAAGAATTTGGAAAAACAAGTAAATTGGTTAAAAGTTTATTTGTTTTTTTTTGGGACAAAATACCGGTTCAAAAGCTTTTTTTATAATATATCTTATAAAAATGATATAATTTCATTATATTCAGTTTAATTTTTGTTAAATTTGAATTAAATCTCTACATCTTTAAACATATAGTTTTATTTCTAATAGAATTCAAGTTTTACAATTATCTTTAAGAATTTAATTTTGATGCACTATCAGTGTAAAATAATTTTACACATATATCCAATTACCTAATGTCACATTAGTCAAAATAACTAATTTTTATATCGTGCGTGAATGAATCATCCAAAAGAATGAATGTGATTATACAACTGTATAAAATACTTATACTATCAATACATCAAAATTAAATAAATACCACATAATTTTTCCCTACTTATCCGATGTCAAGGAGTTCCTATCAAGAAAGGAAACCGGCCTTTTAGATTCCAAGCGGCATGGGCAACGCATCCTGATTACAAGGCCATTGTTCAGAAATCTTGGAATAGTACAGACTTTGGCATCCATAGGAAGTTGTTGGGGGTTCAAGAAGCTTCGTTGGAATTCAACTCTACGGTCTTCGGCAATATTTTTATTAAAAAGAGGGAATTGGAGGCTTATTTGAATTATATTCAACGAAAAATGGAGGCTGACGATGATCCGATTTTGAAGCACAAAGAGGAAGAATTGAGAGCTGAGTATAATCTAGTTTTGGCCCAGGAAGAATTGCTTTGGTACCAGAAGTCAAGAGATCAATGGGTTCGGTATGGTGATAGAAATACTAGTTTTTTCCATATGCAAACCATCATTAGAAAAAAATCTAACAAGGTTCATGGGTTACTGGTCAGTGATGGGTCCTGGTCTGATGATCCGGAAGTTTTGCAAAGAGAGGTCGTTCATTTTTTCAAAAATATTTTTTGCTCTACTGAGCCTGTTGAGGTTAATTGCATGGGAGAAATTCCTATGCCATCTCTTAGCCAGGATGCTTGTGATAATTTGTCTAAACCAGTAACAATGTTGGAGGTTAAAGAAACTCTGGATAATATGAGCTCGTTCAAAGCTCCTGGGCCGGATGGTTTTCAAGTTTTTTTCTTCAAGGAATATTGGGATGTGGTGGGTCATGAGGTGTGGCGTACTGTTCAGAAAGCATTCTTAGGAGAGACTTTAAGCCATTCTTTGTTAGAAACTTTGATTGTTCTTATCCCTAAATGCGACCCTCCAACTAGATTGAAGGATTTTCGGCCAATAAGCCTTTGTAATGTAATTTATAAGTAGGGGTGTGCAAAAAAACTGGTTTCACTGAACTGAATTGAAACTGAACTGAAACTGTTCTAAATAAACCGGTTTTTTTAAATAAAAAACTGAACTGAAACCATAGTTTTTATGAAAACCAGTTTATTAAAAACCAGTTTTTATGGTTCAGTTTAGTTTTAAACCAAATTAAAACTGGTTTTATTTAAACTCTAAAATTAGTTTTTACATACTATTTCTCTCTCTCCTTTCACTTTCTCTCTCCCCTTCCTCTCTCTCTCCACTTTCTCCCCCCTCTTTTCCTTCTTTCTCCTCTTTCTCCCCCCTCTCTCCCTTCTCTCTCTTTCCCCTTCCTCTCTATCTCTCTCCTCTTTGTCTCCCTCCTCTCTCTCCTCTCTCTCTCCATCCTCTCTCTCTCCTCTCTCCTCTCTCTCTCTCTTTCCTCTTTTTTCCTCTCCTCTCTCTCTCCTCTCCCTCCTCTCTATCTCTCTCCTCTTTGTCTCCCTCCTCTCTCTCCTCTCTCTCTCTCCATCCTCTCTCTCTC
>NC_029792.2:34227224-34227810 GCF_000816755.2 Arachis ipaensis
ATGTCTTTCCTTTTTCTCCCCTCTCCCTTGCTCTCCCTCCCTTCCCCCTTCTCTCTCTCTCTCTTCCTCTTTTCTCTCTCTCCCATTTTGTTTCTCTCTCTCTCTCCCTCTTTTCCCTCTCCCATTTTCTTTCTCTCTCCTCTCCCTCCTTTCTCTCTCTCCCTCCCTTCTCTCTTCCTCTCTCTCTCTCTCTCCTTTTTTTCCTTTTCTCTCTTTCTCTCTCCTCCTTCCCTTATTTCTCTCTCCTCTTCTCTCTCTTTCTTCGCCCTCCTCTCTCTCTTTCTCCTCTTTCTTTCCTTCCCTTCTTTTCTCTCTTTTCTCTTTCTCTCTCAACCTTCTCTCACTCTATATCCCTCTCTCTCTCTCTCTTCTCTCTCTCTTTCTCCCTTCTCTCTCTCTCTCTTCTCCCCCTCTTCTCTTTTTCTCTGAACCTTCTCTCTCTCTTATTTTGGAGAAAAGAGGGGGAGAGAGAGAAGAGGGATATAGAGTGAGAGAAGGTTGAAAGAGAAAGAGAAAAGAGAGAAAGAAAGGGAAGGAAAGAAAGAGGAGAAAGAGAGAGAGAAATAAGGGAAGGGGGAGAGAGAAA
>NC_029792.2:34228319-34244554 GCF_000816755.2 Arachis ipaensis
AGGAGGGGGGGGGAGGAGAGAGAGAGGAGAGAGAGAGAGAAAGGGAAAATGGAGAGAGAGAGAGAAAGAGAGAGAGAGAGGAGGGTAGGAGAGAGAGAGAGGGGAAGGGAGAGAAAAGGGGAGAGAGAGAGAGAGAGAGGAAGGAGAGAGAGAGAGAAAGAGAGAGGAAAGGAAGAGAGGGAGAGAGAGGGTGTGAAAACTAGTTTTAGGCATAAACCAGTTTAAACTGGTTTTTTTAATTAAAACCAGTTTTATTTTTATGAACTGGTTTAAACTGGTGCACTGTATTATAAACTGGTTTAAAACCAGTTTCTTATATGACAAAGCAGTTTGGTTCAGTTTCTAAACCATTTAAAATGGTTTGGTGCAGTTTCAGTTCAGTTTATGAAAAAACTGAACCATGCACACCCCTATTTATAAGCTAGTGACTAAAGTGCTGGTTAATAGATTACGACCTTTTTTGGATGAGATTGTTAGCCCAACTCAGGGAGGGTTTATACATGGTAGAGGAGCGCCTGATAATATTATTGTGGCCCAAGAAGTTCTTCACTTTCTTAAGCGGACAAAGTCTAGAAAAGGAGCTATGGCTTTTAAGATTGATTTAGAAAAGGCTTATGACAGAGTTGATTGAAATTTTCTTGAGCACACTCTTGAATCTTTTGGCTTTCCTTCTCTAATTATTCGGCTTGTAATGAATTGTGTTCAGGCTTCAAATCGTTCCATCATCTGGAATGGGAATAGACTGGATAGCTTCCAACCTCGCAAAAGACTCAGGCAAGGAGATCCAATTTCTCCTTATTTATTTGTTTTGTGCATGGAGAGATTGGGTCTGGTACCATGGACATTGGCAGTGGGATATTCTTTGCACAATGATTCCGGAAGAAGTTAAACTTGATTTGATGCTCTTTGATCCTATCAAGCAGGCAGGAGATAAAACAGGTTGGTTTTGGACAAACTCAAATACTATCACCTACTCGACTAAAAGCGGGTATGAATGGCTATTGAAGAAGAAATTTGGCTGGAACGATAATGAAAATTGGCTTTGGCTTTGGCGCTTGAGAATACCGGAGAAGATAAAGTGTCTGCTCTGGCTTTGTCTCAACAACGAAGTTCCCACAACTAGTTACCGGTTTCAAAGAGGTCTTGCTACTTTTGATTTTTGTCAGCGATGTTATCTTGCTCTAGAGGATATTAACCACTGCTTTAGGACTTGCCAAAAAGCTCGTCAGATTTGGATTAGCTTAAATTTGGGAATGACCGCTGAGGACTCTAATTTGAATTTTGTGTCTTGGATTCGTTCTAACCTCAACAAAAATGAGTTTCTCTTTGCAGCGGCCTTTTGGTGGATTTGGAGGGATAGGAACAATGACATCTTCCATCAAGATGATCCATGGAGTAAGGAGAAAATTGTTCACTTAGTTCAACATGCTGCTCGCGATTTCTCTAAGGTTGTTACCAACCAAAAACATATTATTCCTTCCTCTTTGCAATATAACTGGGAACCACCTCCAATGAATGTCTGTAAAGTGAACTGCGATGCAAGCGTTTTTGAAAATGGACAATTAGTTGGCTTTGGATGTATTATTAGAGACAGCATGGGAATTTGGATGAAAGGTTGTTCTGCCAGTATACCTCTTTCTAGTGTTCTCTCTTGTGAGCTTCATGCTATTTGGAGAGGGCTTGTTATGGCTTGGGATTGCGAGTGTAAAGAGGTCATATGTGAAACTGATAATCTTGATGCATTTCTTCTTGTTTCGCGAGGCACAACCAGCATGATTACGAATGACTCTGATCTGCTTGGCAAAATCAAAGAGATGCTTCAGCGCAATTGGACAGCTACTTTAGTGCTCATCCAGCGTACAGCAAACAGAGCGGCTGATTTAATGGCTAAGACTGCTGCTTTAAACAAGCAGGTGTACCTAGAGTGGTTACAACCCCCTAATAATTTAGACATTATTATTAGAGAGGAGTGCTACTCTTTTTCTTAGGTGTTTTTTCTTTGTGTTATGTTCAGTCACAAAAAAAAAAATACCACATAATTTTAAAGTCTTGCTCCTACTTTTTCAATTTTCTTTCTCAAAATGGTCCTTTATTCTTAAACTCTTGATCAAATTAACTGCACCCGTTATTTACTTTTCAATGTTCTAGGCCTGGGCGGCTGGGCCACATCCGTAAACGGTAAACTTAGGCGTGGACTGAGGCCATAAACCAGATTTAATAGTACCACGATCCAATAATGTCTGCAAACGCTGTCTACAAGTAAAACCAAAGTATTATATCATGTACATAATATATAATGAATTATTCATGTAATTTCACATGAAATTTTGAATTTTTAAAAAAAATGATTTTAACTTAAAAAAAAAAAATCTCAAGTGAAATGACCTCATAGATATACAATATTTAAATATTTTACTTGATAATTTATGTTATGTTTGATTGTTATTTATATTTATTAGAGAAAAAAATGACAATACACTTCTATTTTTCTTACTTTTTATCAGAAATAAATTTTGATTTTCAATGACAAATAAAATTGTCATTATCTTTATCACCAATAATTTTCTTTTTATCAGAAATAAAATTTGATTTTCAATGACAAATAAATTTATATTTTTTTATTACTAACTTAACAACTAAATAAATTACATATATTTACCTACATCTATATTGTTTGTGTTTACGAGTATCTTTATATTTGTGCATTCGTTTTCTGAGAGAAACGAACAGTAGTCAAAGTGTCAAACACAGCTTAAGGATGGTGTGGACACAGAAAAAGTTCCTGCTCTAGTCTTTACTAATATATATTTTATATTTTAATATACATTTTATATAATTAATTTAGCAACTAATTTTTTTATGAACACCTAGTCTAGCATGATTGATAATATATATATTATTATTATAATGAGCTTCTTGTGCAGGAGCATGTGTTGTGTTGTGTTCCAATTTGCTAGTAGAACCGTAAACCATTTGCTGTTTTGCACTTTTCTATGCTTAATTGCCTAACTTATTTACTTTCAAGTCCCTGCAAATTTTGCACAAACTTCAAACTTCAAAGCATGAAACTCATAACTATCTTCTTTCTCTCCCTCCTTGCATCACCATTAGTTTCTGGAGCCACTCTAAAACAACAGGAAGGTAATTAACAAATGTATATATATATATATATATTTTATTTTCATGTATATTATTTAAGTTTCACACGAACAATGGTGACTTTGATTTGCTTCTTAATTATTATAAAATTGATATTGTGAATTCAGTGGAAGTTCTCAAAGAGATTGGGAACACGCTTGGGAAGAAGGATTGGGACTTCAGCGTAGATCCATGTAGCGGAGAAAGGAATTGGACTTCCCCTGCTTCAAAATCTTATTCAGAACTAAATGCAGTAACTTGTGATTGTTCTTTCTCTAATCACACTCTCTGCCATGTAGTTAGCATGTAAGCGTTGCTTCTAGATCCACATTCAACAATATTTCGCTTCTAGTGTTAAATAATTAGGTAAAATATTTTGAGTTTAAATTCTAGTCGTTAGCAATGTAAAACTTGTTAGGTAGAGTCACATAGGTAAAAATAGTTTCTATAGCTAAATATCATAAGTGTATCATAAAAAATTTTATTTTAGAAAACAAAATTCCAAATAAATTATCCTAAACCCTAAGAATTGTTATGCAGCCCAATGGAAGTTTAGACAGATGCTACCTCATAGGAAGTAGCCACCCAACATGATAACTAACAAACAGAATTATGCATAATAAATTGTCCGTTTCTTGAATTTTAGTATTATGGTTTGTTATTTTATATTCTCAATGTATAAAATCAATAAAAAAAATCCTTTTCAAAAATAAATACGTTAACAAGTGTGATGGGACATGCGAGTATGGCAGTTGATGAAAAAATATATGGCCTATACAGAGTTCTGAAATCACAAAATCTTTCTGGTAGTCTTCCGCCACAGCTTGCAAGGTTGCCTTACCTACAAGAAATGTTAGTTCCACACTCACATTTTCTGTTTCTCTTTTCAAATTTCATCACTATCTTTGCTCTCACTTGGTTTTCACTGTTTGTTATAGTGATCTCACCCTCAACTACCTTAACGGCACAATTCCAAAGCAATGGAGTTCCTTGAATCTTGTCAACATGTAATTTCTTTCTCTCTCTCTTTTTCTCATTCCTTTAATTTAGTCTCTCATATTTTTCTTCCTTGTATGAGGAAGATGAAAATGTCTTAGATGCACCAAGTTGAAGTTGGTGCATTGTGCACTAAGGTATTGAATAGTGTGAGAGTGATTTTGCGTTAAGGTGCAGGATGCAAATTTATACCATTGGATTACCTTGATGCATGATCTGCGAAGTTCAATCCCATGCATCGTAGCATGGTCTGTGTAGAGCATATGATTATAGATATTTTTAGTGTGAAATGTTTCACTTTCTTAGCCCATCAGATACGGTTATACTAATTCCATTCAGTGCTTGACATTTCAATCATGGTTCATGATTCATGATAATGTCTACTACTAGTTAGCTTATGATCTAAACTTTGTCAAATATTGAAATGAGTTAGTAGAATTTTACAGGACACTAAGAGGGTGTAAATCTAATAATTTCTTCATTACATCATTTTCATGTGCATGTTGTTTTAGTTTGAAGTTGTTAACTGTCTTTTGCTTTTCGTATGAAACATGATTCTAATATTAAATATTAATGTTCCCTTTTGCCAGTTCTCTTTATGGAAATCGAGTAACAGGTTCAATCCCAAAGGAACTAGGAAATATAACCACTCTCAAAAGTTTGTAAGTTTCTGGTTTTCCAACAGAGCATTTCTGTTTTCCTTTTTTCATTCCAATGGAAATTGTTGGGAGCAACTTAAAGTTTAGTGGATAGGGTCCTGGAGTTCAATCAATTATCTGGAAATCTACCTATGGAGCTTGGGAGCCTTCCCCAAATTGAAACACTGTAAGCCTTTTACAATTGTTACTATTATTATTTCAGAAAATCAATGTGTTACCATTTTATTATTTATTTTACTGATTGGTTTCTACTTCTAAAGTTTTAAATATATGGTTTGTTCTTTGATTGATTGGTTTTAGACTTCTTACTTCCAATAATTTCACTGGAGAGTTGCCTGCATCATTTGCTAACCTCACTACACTGAAGAACATGTGAGCTTCCTTCTTTTTTCTTCTACCTATTTTGTTTCAGACTGTATTTTATTCTAGTATTTAATTTTAAGTTTTTAACCATCTTGTAATGCAGTCGACTAGGTGACAATCAATTCTCTGGATCAATACCCAATTTTATTCAGAACTGGAGAAGTGTTGAGACAATGTGAGAAAATTTTTCCCTTTTGCTTTGTGATCGTCAACTGCTTTTCTATTGTTTTATTCATTATTGTCAACTTTTCATGACTCAATGTTGTTTTTCTTTTTCCTTTAAAAAAATATAGGGTAATCCAGGGTAGTGGCTTCAGTGGACCAATTCCTTCAGGAATTTCACTTATGAAGAACCTTACTGACTTGTAAGTATAAGTGGTTTATTTTTGCCGGCTTTTAAAAGCAAGTTCATTTTAAGGAAAAAAAAAAAGAAAAAAGAAAAACAAACAAGAAACAAAGCTTTTCTGACCATGTTTAGAATATGATATATGCAGGAGAATTAGTGACTTGAATGGATCCGATTCACCTTTTCCCCAACTTGATAGAATCACAAATTTGCAAACACTGTGAGTACTATTTCACTGCGTGAGTCAATTTCTTTCCAAGGAAAATTTTTCAACTATTTAAATTAAGAAGTGATAATCGTGCCTCATTGCTTTTGTAAATAAGAGAAGTATTATATGTTTCCCAGAATGTTGAGGAGTTGCAATATTATTGGAGCAATGCCTGAAAATCTTGGGAACTTGACTAATTTGAAAGTTCTGTAAGTGTGGATTGATTTTTTTTTTTTCTCATTAATATGGTGAAGAACTGCAACATCTTTCTTCTTTTGCAGCATATAGAATTAAGAACCATCTTTTGTTTCTGTTTTATAACATTGTTGATATAATTTCATTATCAGAGATCTCAGCTACAACAAAATAAGTGGGCAGATTCCGAGCAGCTTTGCTGAACTACAGAAAATGGACATGCTGTAAGATGCTGTCCTTGTTTTATTATAGGATTACACCTAAATGGGGAAAAGGTCTTCTTTAGCTTGGTGGTGCTATTCCATTTAATTTGGAAGTACAATTTTCAGATAGCTCTAGCTGCATTGCTCCCCTTGGAAAGTAGGACTGTGTCATTGAAAGTATTGAGTACTATCTTGTTCAAATAAGATTGTATCTTATTTGTCTTTTTGCTAATAATATGATCCAATCATTTGAAATAACATGAAAAGTATCACTGGAATTTGTGTAGCATTACCAGTATGTTTTTAGTTTCATAGAAGAACTGTCATTTGGGTAATTGATTCATGTTTGTAACTGCATTAAAAATGATATTGGTGAAGTGGAATCGATTAAGGCAATAGAAGAGACCTTGGGGACTGTAAAAATTAATTGGATGAGCTTATTTATTGATGTTTTAGTTCATAAACAATTCTAAACTCTATGAACTGACATCTTTATCTTGGTTTTGATAGATTTTTAACTAGGAACCTTCTAACTGGACCACTGCCCGATTGGATATCTAAACCAGATTTTGTGTAAGTTGTCTTCCAAATGCTAGTACACTATTCCTTGAATTAAATTTATCATTTTTATTTTTGTCTTTTTAAATATTGCCCTTACACTAGTTATTGTTCCTTTTCTCCTTTGAGTGAATATGAATTTTTTATTTTACACATTTGGGAACTCTTAGCTGATATGATTGTGCTTTATATCCTCAAGATTTCAACTCAACTCTGTTTATTGGACAAAGACACAACTTTGGCATTTATCAAATTTCAAAATACATAAATTTTGAGAGTATCTCCAGAAGCTTGAACCATTCATTGCACTTTCATATATGCTCGGTTTATTTTCCCTCCCTCTCTCTGTTTAGTATAAAGTATAAAGCATGTTTTTTGGAATATGAAGAAAAGGCAACTTTTTGGTAACGTGCCATACTATGCTTTTGGTTCATCATAATATGGTCTAGGGTTGTGTTATCAGAGCAACTGAAGCACTTTGAAGGAAATATTTTCAAGATTTTTGGTGCTCCACCTATACAAGTAAAAAAGTAGCCTTGTATACCCTTCCATTCTATTAATTCTATATTATAAACAATTGGTTCATGAAGATATACCAATTTGATATCAAACTGGTGACATTTGTAGTAAATAAATGGGGGAAGTAGTGCATGAGTACTATAAATCTTAACACATCTTAAGCTTATGTCTTTCTAGTGACATATATTGTTGTTGAAATAAATGTCTTGCTAGTGACATATATTGTTGTTGAAATAAATCACTTACCCTTAAAAATAGGTTTAAATTTCTATATGACCTAGGGAAAATGCGTTAGACAAGAATTGATGCTAGAATGGATGTCTATCAGATATTGTTACGATTTTGTTAAGCAATAAATGTTCTATGAAGTCAATAAATATAGTACATAAATATAATGTATTGCTGCTTCTTAGATTCTGAACCCATTCCATGAACTTTATTTAGAGATCTCTCATTTAACAACTTCAGCATAAGAAAGTCAGAGGAGCCAGGTTGTCAACAGGGAAGCACGTAAGTATCCATGCATTTATGCATTTTTAACTTTCTTCTTTCTTCTTTATGTGTGTAAAATTTTAGAAGTATATCTGATTCTAGCCATAAAACATTTTCCACAGGAACTTGTTTGCATCCTCCGTGAATGGCAATAGCATGTAAGTTAATACTCACCAGGCTTCATTATTGAATTTACAATGCTTATAAACGCTCTGACATTTTTTTGGTGTCCTTCCCTCCTATTATTCTTTCAGAGGAAATATTTCATGTCTGCAAAACACTGGCTGTACTAAAAGTAAGTTTATCAAGTATTTCCTTTAGAATTAAGTGTCACTTGAACATTGGAATATGTTAGCTTTGAATGTATTTATATATTTTTCAAGTTTGAGGCACAAGGAGAAATGGAGATTAGCCTTTCACGTTTTGCCATACTTTCATGAAGAATGTGTTAGGTTCTATGATTGCTGAGTTTAGAATGATGCTATCAAGTTCTTGTCAGGAACAAAACATGAAACCTTAAACTTTTGGGGCTAACAACATTCAGGATCAAACTCAAGACTAAGATTTCATTCATTCCTAAAAGGGAAGATAAAAAGAAGCAACAGACACAGAGTAGAAATAAATAATTTTAATAAATACCTTTTCTCTATTTTTAGTTTCTAATGCTGCTTGATTCCCTTAGTAGCTGCTCACCGATTTCTGCTTATCCTAGCTTGGTACTCTCTCTATATAAATTGTGGTGGAAAGCAAGTAGTTTCTATTGGAAATAAGACATATGATGATGATTCGGGTACGACTGGACCAGCAAGATTTCTCTCTGAAGGAACAAACTGGGCACTCATTACCACCGGTCACTTCTTCGACAGTGGTCGTGCAGACTACTACACATGGTCTACTACAAATAAACTTGCAATGGAAAATGATGAACTGTATAGGGATGCACGTGTTTCTCCCGTTTCTCTGACTTATTATGCATTTTGCCTGGGAAATGGAAACTACACAGTAAATCTTCATTTTGCGGAGATAATGTTTACAGATGATAAAACATATAGCAGTCTGGGAACGCGTGTATTTGACATCTACATTCAGGTGCATGGTTGCATTACTTTCATACCTTTGGAAATGTGATGTTTATTATTCAACAAATGTCTTTAGAGAGTACTAGTCTCAGAAAATTAATGATGCCAGATTTAAATTCATTGGAGGATTTATTATTATAAATCATTTTCTCCTAACCAGATCAAGGCATGAAGTTTGAATTTGAATGCCGTACTAATCATGAAGCATATGGATTTTAATGTTGCAGAGAAAGTTAGTGTTGAAGGATTTCAATATTGCAAAGGAAGCAGGGGGTGTTGGGAAGGCAGTAATAAAAAATTTCACTGCTGTTGTGAATGCTAAAGCCTTGGAGATCCGTTTATATTGGGCTGGAAAAGGGACAACTACTATTCCATTTGGATCAGTATACGGTCCTCTTATATCAGCTATATCTGTTGATCCAGGTGGGCTGTACTTGTTCAAAGTTTCTTATTCGTGCCATCTCCTCCATTATCTAATCTTATCTAAAGTTCTTACATGTAACAAAGCAGATTTTGTACCACCTCCTCCTTCGGTGAATGGTGGTGGCTTGTCTGTAGGCGCTATTGTTGCCATTGTTGTTGCAGGAGCAATTATTATCATATTGATTTTTGGCATACTTTGGTGGAAGCACTGTTTTGAACAAAAAAGTTCAGTGCCTAAAGGTAATCATCACCCATAAAAAACTTTGGTTATCATAATTACCAACCTTTCCAACGACACACTCAAGAGTATCATACACACAATAGAATTTTGCTTCCGCTGAATTTAAAATTGTTTCCAATAAATTGGTCATGTACCTATTAATTTTATTTATCATCTTGCTTGTTAAAGTAACAGCATTGAGATGGTGGATCCAATAAGGCCATTATTATCCAATATAATGTCAGATCTACGAACATATATACATTATTAATGATGTATAACATTCCTTATACAACATGTTTGTTTGCTTCTGATGGCAGAACTCAAGGACATAAACTCACAAACTACCATATTCACATTAAGGCAAATAAGAGCAGCAACAAACAACTTTGATAGAGCCTTCAAGATTGGACAGGGAGGATTTGGTCCTGTGTACAAGGTTGATTTTAAAACACTGTCCAATAGTTTTACTTGAACATGATGAAAGAAGATCCACTGTAACTGGACAAATGCTCCCCCCCCCAAAAAAAAAAAACTTTTCAAAACATTAATTCCATGCCACAAAATGCAGGGTGTCTTATCAGATGGCACAAGAATTGCAGTTAAGCAACTTTCCGATAAATCAGTGCAAGGGAATCGTGAGTTTATAAATGAGATTGGAATGATTTCTGCCTTGCGGCACCCTTACTTGGTTAAACTCTATGGATTTTGTATGGAGGAGGATCAGTTGTTGCTTGTATATGAATACATGGAGAATAATAGCCTTGCACATGCTTTATTCGGTGATTTCTCTCCCTAAGTTCAAGTGTCACTGCTTTTTCTCTTAAAATTTTTTAATGTTGTATTGGTAGTATATTCATGAGTAGATGCTACTATATTTATTGCAGATGGAAATTATGACAGGAAAACTGAATTGAGATTACACTGGCAAACAAGACAGAGGATTTGTGTCGGTATTGCTAAAGGTTTGGCTTACCTTCATGGAGAATCAAGATTGAAGATCGTTCATAGGGACATTAAAGCCACCAATGTGTTGCTGGATAAAGATCTCAACCCGAAGATTTCAGATTTTGGTTTGGCCAAGCTTGATGAACAAAACAAAACACACATAAGCACCAGAATAGCGGGAACTTAGTGAGTTATATTTTTCATATTGTTTTACATTGTTCTTTTCCAAATTATATTTCATACATTTGTTTCAACTGGAAAGAAAACAATACCTCATCAGTTTTGGATTACCCTACTTATCTTGGATTTAAAATGAAAAATGATTGTGCTCTGGTTTCTGTAATTGATGAATTTGCAATGTCGCAGTGGGTACATCGCTCCGGAGTATGCGATGCATGGTTATTTGACGGACAAAGCTGATGTTTATAGTTTTGGAATAGTCGCTTTGGAAATAGTTAGTGGGAAGAGCAATACGCTTACCAACCCCACAGATGAATTCTTCTCTCTACTTGATTGGGTAACTTCTTTTCTCATGCTTTCTTAGGCTATGTTTGGTTCTGAGAATAGTACAAAACAAGACATTGAGAATAAGACACAAAGAATAGAAACACAAAAATTAGTGTTCTTATATTTGGTTTGGTGATAAGCTAGAACAAATTATGAAAGTTCAATTTATTTTTATTTTTTTCATTCAAAAAATTTGAGAAGAAAAATAAAATAATAAAAAATATAATTATGAAAAATTAACAAGAATAATGAAAGAAAAAATGAAAAATAAGTTGTTTCTCTTGTTAGTATCTATGTGTTTTTCCTGTTAGGATGGATACAAGATACACTAATTCGGTGTCTTTGAACACAATGTCTCTGTCTATGTCTCATCTGCCCAATACGATTTTATGTCTCTGTGTCCCTGTCTCGCAGTGTCCCGTACTTGTAAACAAATGCAACCTTAATGCCTAACATTCATGTTAATCTAATTGCCCTTGAGACTATTTAGAATGGCAGCATATTTTGTTGTCTAGAAACTGTATACTGAATCTTGTTCAACTTTCAACAACATATATGCATTTATTATGCATTCTAAAAACTCTTGAAGTAATTGAAATGGAAGTTGTCCATGTATATGTGATCAGTGTTTCATACTTTTAGAAATTCTGGTGTCTATCCAGGCAAATATTACAAAATCTTGTTCACTATGATGCTTGTATTGCTTCACTGATAAAAATGGCAACATTCTTGCACCAAAACTAAAACATAAAATGAAATTTGCTGTAAATTCATTGGACTTGATGTACCAAAAGGAAAATGAGAGGAAAAGAATGGCTTGTTTGTTTCAACTTGGTGACTGAATTTAGAATCAAAAGCTGTTTGAGTTTTACTTTAACAGGCAAATCTCTTGAAAGAAAAAGGCAATCTGTTGGAACTTGTTGATGGGAGGTTGGGTGAAGACTTAAACAAAGAGGAGGCACTGGTGATGATCAAAGTGGCTCTTCTATGCACCAATGCCTCTCCGGTGCTCCGGCCCACCATGGCTTCAGTGGTAAGCATGCTTGAAGGAAGCACAGTTGTTCCAGATGTTATGCCAGGCACAAATGATTTATTGGATGAGAAGAAATTTGAGATGATGAGACAACATTACCAACAACATAGGGGAGAGAGAGAGATAAGTGAGACTCCAAGCTACGGTATCTCAGTTGGTGAAACTAGTGCAATTGTAACTGACACTGATTCTTCTTTTTTGAATGCCAGAGATTAATTAAAGAATAAATTAATCTGCATCACAGTCACATATACATACATTTGCTATGGTTTCGTTTACAGCTGATGATTTTCCTTTAGTATCCCTCTAATGTGACCAACACGTTAACCCTGTTCTAACAAGATAGAAGAAAGGAACTGAGACTGAAATTTGTTTAATTTTTCTTCATAAACATCTTGTATTTTCCACTACTCCATGATTGCTTTATGTAAATTTTCTAAGCATGATTAAATCAATTTTTTTTTCAGATAATTTATAGGTTCATTTGTAAATGAGATGAGATGTTCATTTGTAGATGATAAGTAAACACACTCACATATTAAGTTAGATATGAAAAAATGATGCATATAAACTAAAAATCAACCGCTATGAATTTTTATATTTATACATATTATTTTATATATTTCTCAACTAAATAATTAGTAACTAGAATAATCAAACCTATAATAGAAGAATAGTCAAATTTACAGTAGACAAATGATCAAACTTATTTACCGTAACATAATAAATTATTTATGGGAAGTCAAATTTGTATTTCTATACACAATGATTGATTGATGATTGATTTTTGGTATATACTTAATATAATTAGTGTGTTGTGTGTGTAAGCCATATAGATCTAGAAAATAATGTTTTGATTCATGAGAAGGAAAACCTTTAAATTTTAAATGCAATGTTGTATGCTTTTACAAGATATAAACAATGTTACATACCGAGAATAACATTGTAAGAATTTTTGTTGTAATTCATGGTGATGGTAGAATCTACTAATTACTGCTTCCTTCATTCGTGAGCTGAGAGTGTGGATATAGAAATGCAGAGAGTTTGTCAGAGAAGATTCTGAAATTGATTCATAGATTTTTTGTGACTTGACAAAGGAAAAGAAAGACGANTTAAGTTTGTTACTAATAAGATAATAAATAAATAATTCTACAGATAAAAAATATAAAATAATTTATAATGGTACTCTTCGAGTTTTTAATGACTTAAAATCTTCAATAATTGAGTCAGAACTAAACTTTTCAACAATTTCTTTCTCAATATAAATAACCAAATTATTCGCAAGAAAGTCGTCCTCTATCTTGTTTCTTAACCTTGTCTTTATTATTTTCATTGCTGAAAATGATCGCTCTGTAGTAGCTGTAGAAACTGGAAGAGTTAATATCAGACGAATCAATCTATCAATCAAGTAATATACTTTTGACTTTTTTGTTTCTGCTAAACATCTACACAGTTCATGAATAGTTGACAAATTCTTCATTTCTGGATGCTGACGAACATCAAGAATAAAATGCTGAAGCTGAAAAGGCAAATTAATCTTCTCTTGTTCAGTAAAGTCTTCGGGATAGTAGCTATCAACAAGAGTAGAAATCTTAGCAATGTCAAAATTTTTGTAAGCATCTTTAGGCATGAGAGTAGAGCTCAGACTTAGTAGATCCATTGCTTGATCATTAAATCTGCTATTTAACTCTTGTAATTGCTTATCAATTGTGACTAAAAATATCTCCACTCTAAAATAATGCTCAACTGTAATATGATCTTTTTGGTGACGCGAGCGTCTTTGCCTTGCAACATAAGAAGCAGTTAAATAAGGAATTAGAATATCATGTTGCTCACAAAATGATTTCACATTTTTTAATAATTCCTCCCATCTGTCATCTCTCATGCTTTGGATAAGTGTTTTTGTAGAATGAACTAGTTGCACAGCATTAACTATGTCTTGAGACTGCTTTTGTAAAGCTTGACAAAGAATATCAGTTATTCCCATCATATCTTTCATCAAATGCAAGATCAATACAAACTCAAATGAAGTCAGGGTATTGTAAGCACTATCTGCATCACCACGCTGAGAATAAGTTGATCCATCAACAATAATCTTTTGTAAAACAGTCAACGTTGTACCATACATATTTATCAAACTGCAAACAGAAGAGAAATGAGAACTCCATCGAGTATCACCTGCTCGTTTCAAAGTACCAATTTGATTTGCCCCTTTACCAGTTTCAAGTTCATCAATCTCTAATAAATGGACAATTTCATCTGTCTTGACAGCATGTAACTCATCATGTCGCTTACTAGAAGAACAAATGATATTGACGATGAAAGTCAATTTTGAAAAAAACTGATGTACAGGAATAACTTCTCTTGATGCAGCAACTAATGCAAGTTGTAATCGGTGAGCAAAACAGTGGATATAGTAAGCATAAGGACAATCTTTTAAGAATAATGCTTGTAACCCATTCCATTCTCCTCTCATGTTGCTGGCGCCATCATATCCTTGACCACGAATATTAGAGACATCAAGACCATGCCGAGAAAGAATGCCGCACAATTCTTGTTTTAGAGTTAATGATGTAGTATCTTTGACATGTACAAGATCAAGAAAACGCTCTTGAATAAAACCATGTATATCAACAAATCTCAAAACAAGTGCCATTTGTTCTCTTTTGGATTCATCACGAGCTTCATCTACTACAATGCAAAACTTGGAATCTCCAATTTCTTCACAAATATACTTTCTCACCTTGTTTGAGAGTATATGCAAGATTTCTTTTTGAATTTGATGTGAAGTATATTTAGCATTATATGGAGCATTTTCTAACACAGTTCTTGCAACTTCATCATTGTAAGATGTTATGAGTTTTATCATTTCAAGAAAATTACCTCGATTTTTTGATTCAGGAGTCTCATCATGGCCTCTGAAAGCACAAGCTTGAAATGTAAGCCAACGAGTTACATCAATGGAGGATTTTAGACGCAATCGATTCTTTTGAATTTCCTCAGAAGTATGATCCTTAATTACATTTTGGATGTGACTTGCCTGATTCAATAAATCTAGACATGCTCCAACTGCATTATTGTGTGGTGAGCAAGGATCTCCAATATGTTTAAGAAAAGCACAATTCTTTCCATCATTAACTTTTTTCCAATTTCTAAACCCTTTACTAATAAAAATATCTGACCCATTATGTCCACTGGATTTTTTGCTAACCAAATAACAAAATAAACAATATGCAGCATCTTCAGAAGGTGAATACTCTAACCATGAAGGAAAAATACCAAACCAAGCATATTGAAATCGTCTTGGATGCTTCGTACCAGATAGAGGATAATTGTCAAGATGTTTTTGATATGGACCCCATTTAAGATAAGCTCGTCTAACTTCATCTCTCTGGTTTGGGTGATATTGCCAAATTTGAAGCCGTTTTCCAGGGTCTCGTTCCAAAGAATTAAGATCAAACTCATCAGATGCAACTCTTTGAATTTTTGGAGGTTGTATCTCACTTTCTTCGTGATTCATTATAGTAGAAGAACTATCTACAAGTGTTAATATTGTAGAAGTTATATGTTCCCCTTCTTGAATATTAGCCTTTCTCTTAAAAAATACATCAATTCTTTGATTTTTCATCATTATTTTGTATAAAAATTTGAATATATATTCTGTAAAATATGTAAAAAAAAAAAGTTAGAAGGATAAATATTAAAATTTATAATATTTATTGAATTTTTTTTTATGAATTTATCAAAATACAATAATATCAATACTTATTAAATATTATAATATTTTTATTATATAAAAAATTAAATTAAATAAATAGTAAAATATAAAATAATATTAAATTAAATAAATAAAAAATACCTAATTTTTTATATTTGAACTCAAAGATAAAAGGAGTGTTGTTTGTTGAATAGAGAAGCAAAACAAAGCCAATAGCTAGCGTGTTTCACTGTTTTGAGAAGCAAAGGCAGTAGCAGTAGCGTTTTTGAGAAGCAAAGGCAGTAGCAGTAGCGTGTTTTGAGAAGCAAAGGTTATCTTTTGTATTTTTATAGTTATCTTTTTTTATTTGATTTGATTATTAGATGATTTTTTTTATTCTTATTTTTTTGTTAGATAATTTAGGGTTTAGGGTTTAGGCATGCCCCCCACTTTCTTTACACGCATAACCTTTCGAATTCAGGCTTCTAAAGAAACCTAAACTAGCATTTTTCAATAAGGAAGGATCAAGAGTATTCCATACCACCTTAGCTTTGCACAATCTCTAATGTAGTGAGCAACTGATTCCGCCCTTTCGTGACATCTGGGACAAATCTCATTAACTGCCAAACTGCACTTATATATGCCGAAAGA
>NC_029792.2:34244629-34326078 GCF_000816755.2 Arachis ipaensis
GCCTTTTCTGAAATATTAGATTTTCACACCCAATCCCAATTCACATAATCTCTCCATGGAAAGCATTGCTTAGCTAATCAAGAGTAACCATTCCGAACGATGAACTATAACTACTTTTTATCACTAACATTTTCAAAATTCTTGAAAATTATTTCTAATAATTAATTTGATTTAATTGTGTACTTTTATTTGAAATAAGTTATTAAGATTACTTGTACTGTTAATTTTTTTGATAACCAACTATTAGTTAAATATTTATTTTTCAATTTTACATGAATATATAGGGTGCATCAGGTTTGTATTTGTAATGTATGATAATCAAATACGAAGGCATTCAAGCGATCATCATAACTAATTCCTTCCAAGTTCCGATGACTATTTTTGAATATTGGAAAACTAAATTATGATTAAAGTGATGACCAAATATTATTAGGATTATTATCAAATTGGTTGTGTGATATATTTTGTTTAGTATGCAAAAAAATCATTTGATCCATTTGACCCAAGAAAAATAAAATTGGTCCATTAAGCATAAATCAGCTCACAGACATTTAAACTCTATGGCCTTATACCAAACTCAGTTGTTTCACTCTATTCTTTCCATACTTAAATTCAAAGTTTGAACGGTTACCATCACAATTTCTTTCATCAGAAATAAATCAAGTCTCTAGTCAAATGAAGGAAACTAAATTTGGTCCAAATAAAGATCTAAGCTCAATTCGGTGACCACACACAAACTCATCTCACTTCAACAAAGTCACTGACTAGGTAAACAAATTTAAATATATTTGAATCCTCTTTTACTTTCATAGAACCCACAAACTCTCTCTTCTCTCTCTTCCCTTTCTTATCACAGCAATCTCTAAAACAAAAAAGAAAAAAGAGAAAAGATCTAAAGCTAGGGCATAAAGAAGAATGAAAAGCTAGCTTCCATTTTCAAACAAGAAGGAAAAGTTAAAATACTACAACAAAGAGAAGATCTCAATGCAATAGAAGATCACAAAAAGGTGGTTTCCTCATTCGTGCTTCAATGAAAAATCATAAAAAAATCTTCTATGTCTCAAGCACCTTTCATGCAACTATCAAGACAAAGAAGTCAAAGGTGCTCAATGGCTCATCAAAAGTCAATAATCAAACTTAGGGCCAAAGGAAAGATACACGACTCAGATTCAACAAGCTTGAGGAAAGTAAAGTGTCTCCTGTTTTCTCTACCTAGCAACTTCTCTATTTTTGGTTTTTCAACTTAGGAGATAAAAGTAAAGTGTCTCCTGTTTTCTCTACCCAGCAACTTCTCACAATAACTGTTCTTCTACGCTACTTCATTCTGGCTCTTCTTGTGTCAGGAGACAAAACCTAAATTTCTCCTGTATTCCTCATCAGAGAATAAAGTTACAAGAAGAGTTAAAAGGAGGCCAAGATTCAACCCTCTTCTCTTAGCCACTGATTACCATCAATTGGTATCAGAGCTTGGTTTCAAAGAGATCAAGGTTTGCAGCTTGGAGGAAAGATCCTGATGGCAAGCAACAATGGTTCCAACGTGGTGGCATACACTTTGACTGAAGGTCAATCAAACAACAGACCTCCATTCTTCAATGGAAAAACTACAACTATTGAAAAGAAAGAATGAAGATCTTTGTTCAATCGGCAGACTACAACATATGGAAAATCATCATGAATGGTCCTCAAGTCCCAACCAAAACCGGCACAAATGGCGTTGTCATTCCCAATATTAAAGCCGATTAGAACGATGAAAACAAAAATAAGATAGAGCTCAATGCCAAAGCTATCAACATGCTAAACTGTGCAATCAGTTTCGAGGAATACAGAAAGGTATCAAGGTGCAAAATAGCAAAGGAGATCTGGAATAAGCTTCAAGTCACAGATGAAGGCATTATTCAAGTCAAGCAAACTAGAATTGACATGCTGTGTAAAGAATACGAGATGTTCTCTATGAAGGAAGGAGAATCCATTGATTATATGTTCGAAAGATTTTCTATCATCATCAATGGCTTAGATGCTATGAGGATTACACACTCTGAACCAGTGCTAGTGAGAAAAGTTCTAAGAAGTCTAACAAAAGAGTGGAAAACCAAAGCTACAGTCATATCTAAGAGTGGTAATATTAGTCAAATGGCTTACGATGAACTGAGAGGAAAATTACTTACTTATGAAATCACTCACTTAAAAAATGATACAAAAAAGAAAGGAATGGCTCTCAAATAATGTACTGAGTCTCTGGGCGATGTATCTAGTGATGATTTATCAGATGAAGAGTTTATATTTTTTGTTAGAAAACTCAAGAGAATGATGAAACTAAGATGAAGAAGTAAGGGAAGCAGTTCATGAGGACCAAAGAAGGACCTAAGCAAGGTCATCTGCCACAACTGTAAAGAAGTAGGATACTACAAATATGACTATCCAAAATTGAAGAAAGAAGACAAGTCCCAAAAAGACAAGAAAAATGGGCTTACAGCCTCTTGGAAAGATCTGGAGAATGATTCAGATGAAGATGAAGATTCAGACAACAGCTCTCAAGCCTACCTTATGGCCGACCACAATCAACTTGATGAGGTGATTTTTATTGAACCATCTAATGAAGACCTTCATCTCATGATTGATCATCTCACTGAAAAATTGATAAGTTTTCTAAATCAGTATCATGAACTTGAATATGAAAATGACATCTTAAAAGCTGAAAATGTATTTCTCAAAGATAAATTGAGGAAAGCCAAAACCACTGTTGATCTTGTTGAAGAAAACAAACCGCTTAAGGCTGAACTTAAAGGTTGTGAAAAACAGCACTCAGTGATTGCATATTTAAACTATTTTGAAGAAAATAAAAGGTTTCATAAAGAGATTAAAGGTCTAGAACAAGATCTAGCCAAGTTTGCTCAAAGTTCTAAAAATTAAAATAAATTATTGGCTAGTCAAAGACCTCTTTATGAAAAAGTAGGTTTGGGTTATTGTAAAAAATTAAAAACTGTTTTCAAAATTTCACAATTTGAAAATGTAGCTTCCACTTCTAAAGACATAAGATTTCAAAATCCAAATCTCCATAAAAAATAGCAACCAAATTTTTTTTGTCACATGCAATAAAGAAGGTCATTTTCCTATTCAATGTTTCATCCATAAAAGGAAAATTGATGAAAAAATCTACAAAATAGTTGGCAAATATAATAATCTTGGTCAGAGAAGATGGTTTAACATTAAAAAATTTGAAAAGATTTGGATACCTAAAGTTACTTAAGAGCTTTGTGCAGTTTTGCCTAGCATCCAAAAAGAAGGATGACATGTGGTACATGGACAGTAGATGCTCTAGGCATATGACCGGAAAGTCTACTTTCTTCATCAAGCTTGACAAATACGATGGAGGCTTTGTGACTTTCGGTAATAATGATAAAGGTAAAATTTTGGCCATAGGTAAAGTAGGTAAAAATTTTTCCTCTTTCATTAATGTTGTATTCCTAGTCAAGGATTGAAACACAATCTTCTAAGCATTAGCCAATTATGTGACTTAGGATATTTGGTTATTTTCAAGAAATTGGTATGATTGGTTGTGTGTGAAAAATTTGGTGAAATTTTGTTTGAAGCTAAAAGATGCAACAATGTGTATGGACTTACTCTAGAGGAACTAAAAGAACAAAATGTAGCATGTTTTACCTCTATGGAATCCAAAAAATGGCTATGACATAAGAGATTAAGACATGCAAGTATATTCCAAATCTCTAAACTTGTAAAGAAAATTTTGGTTAGCGGTCTTTCCAACATCAAATTTGACAAAGATGTCACTTGTGATACTTGTCAATTGGACAAACAAATTAATCTTCTTTTAAGCCCAAGGATGACATCTCTACCAAAAGGCCATTGAAAATGCTACACACTGATCTTTTTAGTCCTACTAGGACTCAAAGCTTAGGAGGCAAACATTATGATTTAGTAGTGGTTGATGACTATTCTCGATATGGATGGGTCCTTTTCTTGGTTCATAAAAATGATGCTTTCATTGCTTTTTCAACTCTTTGCAAAAAGCTCCAAAATGAAAAGAATTTGAAAATTGTTTGCATAAGAAGCGATCATGAAAAAAAGTTTGAAAATCAAGATTTTGAAATCTTTTGTGATGAATTTGGAATTTCTCATAATTTCTCATGTCCTAGAACCCCCCAACAAAATAGAGTTGTTGAAAGGAGAAATAGAAGTTTCCAAGAAATGGTTAGGGCAATACTTTGTGAAAATGAAGTTCCAAAATTTCTTTGGACAGAGGCTGTAAACATAGCTTGTTACATTTTAAATAGAACCATCATTAAAAAAGGTTTAAAG
The DNA here is from genome assembly GCF_000816755.2 of Arachis ipaensis. Classification (NCBI taxonomy): domain Eukaryota; kingdom Viridiplantae; phylum Streptophyta; class Magnoliopsida; order Fabales; family Fabaceae; genus Arachis; species Arachis ipaensis. The sequence goes on from NC_029792.2 coordinate 34,248,947, forward strand.
AAAACACCTTATAAGCTTTGGAAAGGAATACCTCCTAATCTTAAGTATTTTCATATTTTTGGATGCAAATGCTTTGTATGAACACTAAAGATAATCTTGAAAATTTTGATCCAAAGTCTTATGAGGGTTCTTTTATTAATTACTTAACCACTAGTAAAGCATATAGAGTTTATCTCAATGAACATCGAATCATAGAGGAGTTTGTACATGTCTCATTTTGTGATACTAACATCATTCCAGGTACTGTTGTAGAAGATGATGCAGGAACTGAAGCTGATTTGAACTCACAAAAGGATCAAGGAAAGATAAATCGGTCCCCACTGTGAAAAATGCTGGCTCTAACTCTACAGATCAAAATACAAGAGACAATTCTATTTTGTCTCCTACTGAAGCTGGAGATTCTAGAACTGTAAACACTGTAGAACCGAATCAAAGGCAAACTGAAATCACCTCTCAAAAGCCCAGAGAATGGAAGTTCTTGAGAAACTATCCACATGAATTCATCATTGGAGATCTATCCCATGGATTCACTATTAGATCCTCAAGTAGAAAGAGAGTCAAAATTAACAAATTTTCTCTCTTATCACAAATAGAGCCCCAAAATGTGAAGGAAGCTCTTGAAGATCCATCATGGTTAAGACAATGGAAGAAGAGTTAGTCCAATTTGAAAAGAATGAGGTTTGGACTTCTGTGCCTTGCCCAAATGGTAAAAAGGTAACCGGCACCAAATGGATCTTTAGAGATAAATTGGGTGAGAATGGTAGTGTGGTTCGAAATAAAGCTAGATTAGTGGCCCAAGGGTATGATCAAGAAGACGGCATTGACTTTGATGAGTCATTTGCTCCGGTGGCTAGAATGGAAGCAATAAGATTATTGCTTGCCTATGCTGCCCATAAAGGTTTTAAACTCTTTCAAATGAATGTCAATTGTACTTTTTTAAATGGCTTTATTGATAGAGAAGTGTACGTAGCCCAATCCCCGGCTTTGAAAATAATAAGTTTTCAAACCATGTTTTTAAACTTTCAAAATCTCTTTACAGTTTGAGACAAGCTCCAAGAGCTTGGTATGAAAGGCTTAGGTCTTTCTTGTTACAAAATGGTTTTCAAAGGGGCACTACGGATACTACTCTCTTTATTAAAGAGTCCAATGATCATTTCATTCTTGTCTAAGTGTATGTGGATGACATTGTGTTTGGATTGGCAAATGAAATCTTGTGTGAGGAATTTGGAAAACTAATGATTAGTGAGTTTGATATGAGTATAATGGGAGAGCTCACATTCTTCCTTGGATTACAAATCAAACAAACTCCTAGTGGTATTTTTGTACACCAAGGTAAATATGCCATAGAATTAGTAAAGAAATTTGGTTTAGAAAACTCCAAACCAATGAGTGCTCCAATGCATCCTAATACCAAACTTGACAAGGATGAAAATGGGAAAGATGTTGATGAAACTCGGTATAGAGGAATGATCGGATTACTTATGTATCTAACTTCCTCTAGACTGGACATTGTTCAAAGTGTGGGTGTATGCTCTAGGTTTCAATCTCACCCTAAAGAACACATCTTTCTGATGTAAAACGGATCATTAGATATGTTAAAGGCATGTTTGATCTTAGTCTGTGGTATCCTATAACTGATGAATTCTGTGTAGTCGGATATTGTGATGCAGATTTTGCAGGTGATCGAGTGGATAGGAGAAGCACTTCAGGAATCTGTTGCTTCCTTGGACAATCCTTGAACGTTTGGTCAAGAAAAAAGCAAGCCACTGTTGCTTTGTCAATAGCAGAGGCCGAATATATCTTAGCTTCCTCTTGTTGTTCTCAGTTAATTTGGCTCAAAACTCAGCTTGTCGATTACAAACTGAAAGTCAACAGTATCCATTTGCTTTGTGACAACTTGAGTGCCATAGATATTTCTAAAAATCCTATTTTACACTCAAGAACTAAGCACATTGAAGTTCGGTTTCATTCTATAAGAGAACATGTGCAAAGGGAACAATTGATATTCAATTTATAAAATCGGAAGATCAATTGCTGATATCTTCACTAAACCGTTGTGTGAAGATAGGTTTTGTAAACTGAGAACTTCCTTAGGAATGGTTGATGCCAAGTTTTTGAATTAATTGTACTTAAAGAGTTTTCTGGTTGTTTTTGTCTCACAAGTCGCAGGAAGACAAATCTAGGTAGATGATGACTTCCTCTGTGTTTCGTGAGGCTCAAACGATGTACTGCACATTTTTGTGGGTATAAAATTGAAACTAATTAATCCATGGTGGCCTAATATGTTTCCGTAACACCATCTCTGGGCCTATGAGAAAAAGGTTTTGTTTAATGAATTGGGCCTCATGCTAGTTTTGATAATCAACTTAAAGGAGGAATTTTTTATTTTATTTTATTTTATTTTGCCCTAACTTAAATTTGTCAGTTACATTTCAAATCATCATGACTTGTCACTTAAAAACTGATTTCTTTAGATTTTAAAATCCCTTGAATCCCGTTTTATTAGTTTAAATTTTCAAGGAAGTTCCTTTTGCATTTAAGGTGATTTTTCAATCAAGAAAACTTCTCTCCTTCCCACTATTTCACATTGTCATATTCTCTCTCCTCTTTACCTTTTTCTTCTTCATGATGAGAAAGAAAGTGGTCACATGAAGAGACATAGGTTTTTATCATCCTCCTCGCAATCCTCCTCCTTTTAGGCCTCAGTCTCACACTCACATACATATTCACTCACACTCATCTTCCTCTTATTTCTCTCAACCTCCAGCTTCTATGGCAAGAACTAGGTCTACCAATCCCAGGCCGTCATCTGCACAACAGGAGGCTGATTCATCTCGAGCTAAAGCAGCTAAAGGTAAAAGACCAATGACAAAAGAGGAATGTCCACCGTCTCTTCCTCCTCGTTCATCCTCTCGTCCTTCTGGACGATCAACCCCATCTAGTCGTCATTCTAAAAGTACTAAAAGACCTATACTTCAATTTATCACAGAACCTCCTAATCTTGATTCTCTTGATTTCAAATGCCACTTTAGAAAATATTTCCATTCTCGCTATGATCCTCTTCATTTTTCATCATGCATGAACTTTAAGTTTCACAAAGAGGTAATCTCAAAATGCACTCTGTGTTCATCCTATGTCACTGACTTGGATGCCCTGACTGACAAGGGTATAGACTTTAAAGATAATTTTTATCTGTTAAAATAGAAAAAACATCTCCATAATCCAAAAGCCTGTGTATCTTAACCTGGTTAAGGAATTTTATGCAAACATGTTGTATCATGATGGAAACATTCATTCATATGTTAAGGGCTGTCAAATCATTTTGAATAAAGAATCCCTAAGTGATGCTCTTGATTATGAGTATATAAGGGTGAAAGCCTTTGTACCTGGTAAATGGGACAATAATCTGAGCTTATCACATAAGGATGATCTTGCTAACATATGTGATAATTTCTCACTCATGGATGGAATGATACCCACACACAGAGCTTTAGACCCAGTTAGAACCTAGCTTTATCGCATCATTACCCATATTATCCTGCCTCAAAGTGGATCCTATCAAAGGGTCACCATCTGTGATACCTTGGTTCTTTATGCAATCCTCAATCTTGCTCCAATCTCATTTGCCTATCTCATGATGCATCACATGATTGACTGTGTTACCAGTGATACAAATGTTTCACTCCCATACGGAATGTTTTCAACTTGTCTTTGAGCATTTTTCTGTTGAACTAAGCAATGAGGCCGTAGAGAACAAAATTTTATCTTTTAAAAGTGGCGGTGCAGTGAAACCTACCAAAAGAAAAGCTCTAAGGCCACTAAGGATCCGGTTATGGACGAAAGTGAAGTTGAAAGCCTCCCTCCACCTTTGGTTGCGGGCACCTTGATGAGCGGATATTTTATACACTTTTTGGCATCATTTTCATATAGTTTTCATTATGTTTTGTTTAAGTTTTATTATGTTTTCGTAGGTTTTAGTGCAAAATTCATATTTTTGGATTCTACTTTGATTTTGTGTGTTTTATGATGATTTCAGGTATTTTCTTGCTGAAATTGAGGAGCTTGACCAAAAGTTTGATTCAGAGACAGAGAAAGGACTACAGATGCTGTCAGGATCTGACCTCCGTGCACTAGAAGGAGCTTTTCTGGAGCTACAGAATTCCAAATGGCGCGCTCTTAGCGGCTATGGAAATCTGACATCCAGGGCTTTCCAGAAGAATATAATGGTCCATACTTTGCTTTGGAAATGAAGGCCCAAAACTAGCCTTCAACGCCAGCCACCAGCTCCATTCTTGGCGTCCAACGCCCACAGGGGAGTAGCTGGCATCCCAACGCCCAAAAAGGAGTCTCAAGCTGGCGTTCAATGCCCCTAAGGAGTTCTAGCACATGGAGACACCTTTAGCTCAGCTCAAACACTCACCAAGTGGGCCCGGAAAGTGAAATTTTGCACTACAAGACTAGTTTATCTTATTTATGTAATTCTTAGTTAGCAGATTAGTATTTATAGGAGAAGATCACCCTTGTTTGGGGTGCCGGTATTCTTCTCCCTCCCCCCATTTTGTATTTTCGAACATTATGAGTCACTAACCTCCTAAGGTTAAGGTTAGGAGATCTGCTAAGTTTCATGGATCAATAATATTACTGTTCTAGTTCAATATGTCTGATTCTATTCTCTTATGCATCCTCGTTCTTCATCTTATGAATTGAGGGTGACCCATGACAATCACCCTTGTTCTACACGGGTTCCGTGCGAGTGCTGACCCGGATAGCGTTAAACCAAAGCTAGAGATTGCATTGCGGATTCCAATAAAGTACCTGGGTAACTTTGGATACGTGACATGAAATCCCGTTGACCGTGGGTAAGTGAGGTCTCTGTGGCGCTAAGGCTAGAGTCTGAGAAGCAGCATTCCCTGATCTTGAAGATCTGCCTTGTTTGTAGCACCTTGAGTAGGATCATGAAGGGGAGTAGATTGCTTAGAGCTTCATCTTCTGCTATAGTGAGAAACCTAGCAGTGGCTTGATGAGAGGACATGAGTCACTTGCAACATGGTGGATTGCTGCAGTGGAGGAGGTTAACTTGATGAGAGGACATGAGTTAATCACCTACGGCTACCATTGAAGGAATCAGAAAGTTATTGAAGTGGACAGTAAGAAAAGTTAATCCGGAAAGACAAAGCATCTCCAAAGCCTCAACTGTTCTCCTATCATAGATTTCACACCTATGTAGTAACGTTTTATTTATTTATTCTATTTTATGCGTTTTATGTGATAAACTATAATTTCTATCCGCCTAAGTAAGATCTGCAAGGTAACCACTACTTGCTCAAACCAACAATCTCCGTGGGATCGACCCTCACTCACCTGAGGTATTATTTGGATGACCCGGTATACTCGCCAGTCTATCTGTGCGAATTCTGCGGAGCCAGTTTTGTACACGAAGTTTTTGGCGCCGTTGCTGGGGATTGTTCGAATTTGACAAACTATCGGATTATCTTGTTGCTTAGATTAAGTACTTTTTACTTTTGTTTTGTGTCATTTGCTTTTTTTCAAAGAGTTTTGAAAACCTTTTCTTTTCTTTATTAATCTTTGTCTTTTGTTTGAGTCTTTTGTACTTGTTCTTGTTAAATTTTTTGAACTTTCTTGTTTCTTTTTCCAAAAATTTTCAAAAATAGTGTCTTTTGTTTGAGTTTAACGTCAATTCTTAAGTTTGGTGTCCTTTGTGTGTTCTTGATCTTTTCTTTAAAATTTTCGAAAATTGCTCTTAGTGTTCTTTCTTGGTATTCAAGTTGTTCTTGTTTCTTTTCTTGTTTTGATCTTTAAAGTTTTAAGTTTGGTGTCTCTTGGTGTTTGTTTTCTTAATTTTCAAAAATTATTACTCTTTTGATATAAAAATTTTAAGTTTGGTGTCTTTTGGTTATTTTTCGCGTTCTTCATTAATTCAAAAAATAAAAAATATCTTTTCTATCTTTATTTAGAATTTTTGAATTCCTTGCTTACTTTTCTTGATTTAAAATTTTTTTAAGATTAGTATTTTCTTGTTAGTAAAGTCAAATTTTAAATTTTAAATCTTATCTTTTTAAATCTTTTCAAATCTTTTCTTTTAATTTTGATTCTTTCTTATCTTATCTTTCTTTTAAATTTTAAAATTCAAAACTTTTTAAATTCTTCATCTTATCTTTGGCTTATCCTTCTTTAAATTTCAAACCATTATCTTATCTTATCTAAAGTTTAAATTTCAAATTCAAAATTTAAATTTTAAAATTCAAATTTCAAAATCTTATCTGTTTCTAATTCAATTTCAATTTTTAAATTTTAAAATTTAAAATTCAAAATTTAAAATTCAAATTTCAAAATCAAATCCTTTTCAAATCTTATCATATTTAGTTATCTGTTTTCTCTTTCTTCTTTTTCAAAACTTCCTAACTAATTCCTCTCTCTTCTAATTTCGAAAACTTATCACCTCTTTCTCTCTCTTCTTTTTCGAAAATCATCCATTTAATTTTCAAATCTTGTTAATTAATTTGCTTTTAATCTCTTTGTTATTTTTGAATTTAATCAATAAATAAAATAAAAACAAAAATATTTTAATTCTATTTTTCCTTTTTACTTCTTAATATCCAATCCTACCTTTCTTCACCATGAACCCAAATGGGAATGAACAGTTTAGAAGAACTTTGGGATCCTATATGGCCCCCACTCCTGCCTTCTATGGGAGAAGTATCAGTATACCTCCATTGAAGCAAGTAATTTTGAGCTAAATTCTCAGCTCATTATTCTGGTGCAGCAAAATTGCCAGTACTCTGGACTTCCACAGGAAGAGCCTACTGAGTTCCTGGAAAACTTTTTACAAATTGCTGACACAGTACGTACTGAAGGAGTACATTAGGACAAGTAATTTTGAGCTGAATCCTCAGCCATTATTCTAGTGCAGCAAAACTGCCAGTACTCTGGACTTCCACAAGAAGAACCTACTGAGTTCTTGGCAAATATTTTATAAATTGCTGACATAGTACACATTGAAGGAGTAGATCAAGATGTCTATAGACTGCTACTCTTTCCCTTTGCTATAAGAGATCAAGCAAAGAGGTGGTTAGATAACCAACCTAAATCTAGCTTGAAACCAGGGAAGCATCTAGTAGACAAGTTTTTAAATCAATACTTTTTCCCAAGGAAGTTAACTCAGTTAAGGCTAGACATCCAAGACTTCAAGCAAGAGACTAATGAATATCTTTATGATCTCTGGGAGAGGTATAGAAGAATGCTATGGAAATGGCCCACTGAAATATTTTCAGAATAGGTGCAAGTAGACATCTTCTATTATGGCCTCACAGACATGGCTAGGATGTCTCTAGACCACTCTGCTGGTGGTTCTATACATATGAGGAAAAAAATTGAAGAGGCTCACGAACTTATTGAGACAGTCGCCATGAACCAAAATCTATACTCTGTTGATGAGACTTCCATGAAAGGAGAAGTTAAGTCAATATCTACTGAGTCTAACCCTCCAGAATAGGATGGCCCATTGACTCAGTAGCTACACGCCCTCGCACAGCAGTTGCTGGAGTTGCAAGAGGCTTCGCGAGAAACTCAGACTTGCAATAGGAATGTAGAAGCCCAGCTAAGTCAGACAAGGCAGCAATTATCTAAGCAGATAAAAGATGAATATTAGGCAATCTAATTGAGGAGTTGGAAAATATTAAACACCCAACTTCAGAGCAACAGGAGACTAGAAGAAGAAAAGCTAACAGAGGACAACCAGACAACTGTCCAAGACACCCCTGAGGACGTTGCACGTCCTTAGAGGAATGTCATTGGCGTTCAACGCCAAGAAGGGGTGCTCACTCCTGGTGTTGAACTCCCAAAGGGGGGCAACACTTTGGCGTTCAACACCAAGAAGGAATACCCACCCTTGGCATTGACCGCCCATAAGGGAACAGTGTTCCTGGCGTTGAACGCTAAGAAGGGGGCAGCAAGAGTGTTGAACACCCAACTAGGAATGGTCAGACACATGCAAGTGCAGATAAGACCCTTCCTAAGTAAGTTACTAACCCCACTTCCGATTCTGTAGGCATCCAACCAACATCAACTAAAGTTGATGAGTACAGGGCTAAGATGCCATATCCTCAGAAGCTTCGCCAAGCGGAAAAGGATAAACAGTTTGCTCACTTTGTGGATTATCTTAAGACACTTGAGATCAAGATCCCTTTTGCAGAGGCTCTTGAATAGATACCTTCTTATGCTAAGTTTATGAAAGATATCTTAAGTCATAAGAAGGACTGAAGAGAGGCAGAAGTAGTCCTCCTATTTGAAGAATGCAGTGCAGTAATGCAAAAGTGCTTACCAGAGAAACTCAAAGATCTTGGGAGCTTTATGATACCCTGCACCTTAGGGGATGCCTGTACAAAGACAGCCCTATGTGATCTTGGAGTAAATATTAACTTAATACCTGCATCATTGATAAAGAAGCTCTATTTAACTCACGAAGTTAAACCTACCCGCATATGTCTTCAACTTGTTGATGGCTCTGTTAAGCTTCCATCAGGCGTGATTGAGGACATGATTGTTAGGGTTGGACCCTTTGCTTTCCCCACAGATTTTGTAGTACTGGAAATGGATGAGCACAAGAGTGCAACTCTCATTCTAGGAAGATCCTTCCTAGCTATAGGACGAACTCTCATTAACGTTCAGAAAGGGGAAGTAACCCTGAGAGTCAATAAGGATGAGTTCGTACTAAATGCTGTCAAAGCCATGCAACATCCAAACACTCCAGAGGAGTGCATGAGTATTGATATCATTGATTCCCTGGTGGAAGAAGTGAATATGGCAAAGAGACTCGAAGAAGAGCTGAACAACATCTTTTTTTATGCTTAGCCTGATTTAGAGGAGTCAGAGGAAATAAAGGAGCCTCTGAAAACTCCTAAGGAGGAGGACAAACCTCCTAAACTCGAGCTCAAGCCATTACCATCCTCCTTAAAATATGCATTTCTTGGAGATGGTGACACTTATCCTGTGATTATAAGCTTTGCCTTAGAACCACAGGAAGAAAAAGCACTAATCCAAGTGCTAAAGACACACAAGACAGCTTTTAGGTAGACACTAAGTGACCTTAAGGGCATTAGCCTAACCCGATACATGCACAAGATCCTGCTGGAAGATGACGCCAAACCAGTGGTTCAACCACAAAGGCGACTAAATCTAGCCATGAAGGAAATGGTGTAGAAGGAAGTCACAAAATTATGGGAGGTCGGGATTACCTATCCCATCTCTGACAGCCCCTGGGTGAGCCCTGTCCAAGTTGTTCCCAAGAAGGGAGGCATGACACTGGTTTATAATGAAAAGAATGAACTGATTCCTACAAGGACAGTTACAGGGTGGTATATGTGCATTGACTACAGGAGGCTCAATAACACCACCAGAAAGGATCATTTTTTTTACCATTTTTTTTGCAACTCCAACCACTAAACATCTTTCTCTTACGCTTAATTCTATAAAGCCTTCTAAGTTGACCATCCGTTTCAAGAATACCATACTCAGGTGGGACAGTAAAGCGAATAGAGATAAGTTTTACCCACTCAAATGAAGGAGTAGATGGCAACGTAGGTAGAGAAGTCTCCAATGATCTTGACAACGCATGTTCAACTCCCGTCCATCCTTTTCGAATGACTTCTACTTCTACATCATTCGCAGACTCAATCAGAGAAGAGTCTTCATATTCAAGGAGCTCATTTGCGGATGTAGATTCATCACTAGAAGGGCTTGATTCATGATCCTCATCACCAAGGGAACTTGCTTCTTGATCTATCCTATCCAAGTATTCATAGGGAATATGCCATGGAGGTTGTGCACTGGCCTTCTTGACATCAATTTCAATCTTTTTAGAGGAATACTCTGCAACTCTAGATTCCCATGGAGGTTCAGCATCTCCTAAGTCTTCAACCACTTCTCCCTCTGCAACTATTATGGCTTCCTCCACTTGTTCCAATACATAGTCACGTTTCTCATTGTCCACCAGAGTTTCTAGTGCCTCCTTCATGCTACGCTCTTCTTTAAATTCTTCATATGTAGCCATGGGAGTACTTCGAGTGTTCAAATGTTGGGAAGCTAATCGGTTTACTACCTCAGTCAAGGCAGCCGTGAGTTATAGTAATTGATAAAGAAGCTCTATTTAACTCACGAAGTTAAACCTACCCGCATATGTCTTCAACTTGTTGATGGCTCTGTTAAGCTTCCATCAGGCGTGATTGAGGACATGATTGTTAGGGTTGGACCCTTTGCTTTCCCCACAGATTTTGTAGTACTGGAAATGGATGAGCACAAGAGTGCAACTCTCATTCTAGGAAGATCCTTCCTAGCTATAGGACGAACTCTCATTAACGTTCAGAAAGGGGAAGTAACCCTGAGAGTCAATAAGGATGAGTTCGTACTAAATGCTGTCAAAGCCATGCAACATCCAAACACTCCAGAGGAGTGCATGAGTATTGATATCATTGATTCCCTGGTGGAAGAAGTGAATATGGCAAAGAGACTCGAAGAAGAGCTGAACAACATCTTTTTTTATGCTTAGCCTGATTTAGAGGAGTCAGAGGAAATAAAGGAGCCTCTGAAAACTCCTAAGGAGGAGGACAAACCTCCTAAACTCGAGCTCAAGCCATTACCATCCTCCTTAAAATATGCATTTCTTGGAGATGGTGACACTTATCCTGTGATTATAAGCTTTGCCTTAGAACCACAGGAAGAAAAAGCACTAATCCAAGTGCTAAAGACACACAAGACAGCTTTTAGGTAGACACTAAGTGACCTTAAGGGCATTAGCCTAACCCGATACATGCACAAGATCCTGCTGGAAGATGACGCCAAACCAGTGGTTCAACCACAAAGGCGACTAAATCTAGCCATGAAGGAAATGGTGTAGAAGGAAGTCACAAAATTATGGGAGGTCGGGATTACCTATCCCATCTCTGACAGCCCCTGGGTGAGCCCTGTCCAAGTTGTTCCCAAGAAGGGAGGCATGACACTGGTTTATAATGAAAAGAATGAACTGATTCCTACAAGGACAGTTACAGGGTGGTATATGTGCATTGACTACAGGAGGCTCAATAACACCACCAGAAAGGATCATTTTTTTTACCATTTTTTTTGCAACTCCAACCACTAAACATCTTTCTCTTACGCTTAATTCTATAAAGCCTTCTAAGTTGACCATCCGTTTCAAGAATACCATACTCAGGTGGGACAGTAAAGCGAATAGAGATAAGTTTTACCCACTCAAATGAAGGAGTAGATGGCAACGTAGGTAGAGAAGTCTCCAATGATCTTGACAACGCATGTTCAACTCCCGTCCATCCTTTTCGAATGACTTCTACTTCTACATCATTCGCAGACTCAATCAGAGAAGAGTCTTCATATTCAAGGAGCTCATTTGCGGATGTAGATTCATCACTAGAAGGGCTTGATTCATGATCCTCATCACCAAGGGAACTTGCTTCTTGATCTATCCTATCCAAGTATTCATAGGGAATATGCCATGGAGGTTGTGCACTGGCCTTCTTGACATCAATTTCAATCTTTTTAGAGGAATACTCTGCAACTCTAGATTCCCATGGAGGTTCAGCATCTCCTAAGTCTTCAACCACTTCTCCCTCTGCAACTATTATGGCTTCCTCCACTTGTTCCAATACATAGTCACGTTTCTCATTGTCCACCAGAGTTTCTAGTGCCTCCTTCATGCTACGCTCTTCTTTAAATTCTTCATATGTAGCCATGGGAGTACTTCGAGTGTTCAAATGTTGGGAAGCTAATCGGTTTACTACCTCAGTCAAGGCAGCCGTGAGTTATAGTACCTCCCATTGCATCTCTCTTTGTCCTTGAAGGAGAACTCCAATAGTGTTATCCATTGGAGATTGGGGTGGAAATGGGGGCTCATTGTTTGGGAGGAAAGGTTCATGATAGGAGGGTGGTTCATCATAATAAGGAGGTGGTGGTTCTTGGGAGTAATTGTGTTGGGATTGGGGTGGTTCTAAGTATGGCTCATAAGGTTCTTGGTATGGTGGGTAAGGATTAGGATCATAAAAGGGTGTTTGGTAGTGGGTGGCTTGTGAGTATGGTGGTTCAAAGTTATGTTGAGGAGGGGCTCACAGGTATAGTGTGGTGGGGGTTGATTGTCACGAAAAGGTTCACCATAACTATTGTCTTGGTATGCATCATAGAATGGCTGTTGGCTATAGCGCATTGGAGGGGGTTGTTGCCAAGAGGGTTGATCAAATCCTTGTGGCTCCTCCCATCTTTGATTGTTCCAATCTTGATGCATGTTCTCATTACAGCGCCCATTCCCTGCAACATAATTGGAACCAAACTCATAGCGACAGGGGTGAGAATTCATAGTAGCTAATAAAAATTAAAAACAAAAACAAACAAACAAGCAAAAAGCAAATATTTACAGTAACTAATAATAAGGCACACGTTTGCAATTCCCTGGCAACGGCACCATTTTGATAAATGGATTTTTGCTAGTAAAGAATTCACAACAAATTCTCGTTGCAAGTATAGTTTCTAAACTAATAATAATCCTTTCATACAAAAATTTGGTTGTCACTTAAGCAAACCCAATAAAAATAAACCGAAGTATTTAAACCTCAGATCGTCTCTCAAGGAATTGCAGGGACATGTAGTTATTATTGGTTATGAGTTTTCTGAGAAATTTTAAGAGTTGAAGAACGGAAAAGTAAATAATTGTAAATTAAAGCAATGAAAATTAACAAGAGGTTTTACGTAATTAAAATAAAAAGCCTTGGCTAGGTGAAGGTTAATCGGAAGTTCTATCCTTGTTGGATTTCCCAAGATTAATAATAATAATAGGTTGTTGTTTCTACTTGGTTAACCCTCAACGAATGAAGGAAAGTCAAGTAGGGAGCCAACTTCTATTCACAAGTCCTAATCCTCTCCCTTGGAAATGATTAGCGTTAGTGGCTAGAGAGCCAGCCAACAACTTCCAATTACAATTTAACTCTTGAGTCTTCCAACTCAAGGGTCTCCAAATATTAATCAACTCCAAAGCCAAGTTAGAAGCCTACTCTAAAATAGAAGAAAGCATTAATATCATAAATAGAAGAAAGCAATCATAAATCTGAAATACCTCAAATTGTATTAAATAGAAAATCAAATTAAACATGAGAATTCAAAAACCAAATAGCAACATAAAGTAATCAACAAGGAAGATAAATAAACTAGAATGCTAGAACAAATGAAAGTAGAAGAGAAACTAAATTAAAGGAACATTGAACCTGGAATTCAGAAGAAATAAACCTAAAACTAAGAGAAATCCTAAAACCTAGAGAGAGGAGAGAGTCTCTCTCCCTAGAAAACTACATCTAAACCTAACTAATGTGTGAATGATTCGATGTGTCTTGAGTCTCTGCTTGTCCCCTGACTTTAGTCTGCGTTTCTGGGCTGAGAACTGGGTCCAAACTCAGCCCAAAATTGCCCCCAGCATTTTTTGCGATTTCTGCACGTGGCGCATGTCACGCGTATGCGTCAGTCACGCGTACGCGTCGTTTGGCAAACTTCCTTGTCACGCGTATGCGTCAGGCACGCGCACGCATCGCCGTGCAAAACTCCAATTCATGCACACGCGTGAGCCATGCGTGCGCGTCGATGCTCGCTGGTTATCTTCTTTATTTCTTGTGCTTCTTCCATGTATGCAAGCTTCCTTTCCATCCTCTAAGCCATTCCTTCCCTATAAAGCCTGAAAACACTTAACACACAGATCATGGCATCGAATGGTATAAAAGAGAGGATTAAACATAGGAAAATTGAGGTCAAAGAAGCATGTTTTCAATCACAGCATAGAATTAGGGAGGAAAATGTAAAACATGCGAATTCAATGAATAAGTGTGAGTTTAGTGGATAAAATTCACTCAATTAAGCACAAAATGTACCACGAAATAGTGGTGCATCACTTCTGTAAGAGTTTGATATAGAAATCAGAGACAGAAAAGGGGTCAGAAAACCAAGTGCTCGACCACTTATCTCGAATTGAACCAGTAGAAGGGACATCTCCTCCCTCTACTGAGGTATCTGAAACCTTCTCGGATGAACAAATCTTTGCCATCCGGACAACACCTTGATTTGCAGACATTACAAATTACAAGGCTATAAGATTCATCCCCAAAGAATATAGTAGGCAACAAGCCCGAAAGCTCATTCATGATGTGAGATACTACTTGTGGGATGAACCATATCTCTTTAAGAGATGCTCGGATGGGATAATCCGCCGCTGTGTATCTGAAGAAGAGGCACATAAAATTCTATGGTATTGCCATGGCTCCGATTATGGAGGACACTTTAGAGGAGAGCGAACAGCCACTAAAGTTCTCCAAAGTGGTTTCTACTGGCTCACACTCTTTAAGGATTTCTGAGAGTTTATCCGTCGCTGTGACAGTTGCCAAAGGGCTGGAAATCTCCCTCATGGTCACGACATGCCTCAGCAAGAAATACTAGAGATTGAGTTGTTTGATGTATGGGTATAGACTTCATGGGTCCATTCCCACCTTCACACTCAAACACCTACATCCTTGTGGCAGTAGATTATGTGTCTAAATGGGTTGAGGCAATCGTATCACCCATAAATGACACAATAGTAGTAATGAAGTTCCTTCAAAAGAATATCTTCAGCAGGTTTGGTGTCCCTAGTACACTGATCAGTGATGGAGGAACTCATTTCTGCAATAAACAGCTTAACTCTGGTCTGAGCCAATATGGAGTCCTCTATAAAGTGGCCACTCCATATCATCCACAGACAAATGGGCAAGTTGAAGTCTCAAATAGAAAACTAAAGAGAATCCTGGAAAGAATGGTGAATACCTCTAGAAAGGATTGGGCAAGAAAGCTTGATGATGCCCTTTGGGCCATAGAATAGCTTTCAAGACCCCTATAGGAAATCACCATATCAATTGGTGTATGGAAATGCATGCCACCTGCTAGTGGAGCTGGAACACAAGGCCTACTGGGCAACCAAACTCCTGAACCTGGATGCAAGGGCAACAGGAGAGAAACGGTTGCTCCAGCTAAATGAGTTAGATGAATTCCAATTCGCTGCATTTGAAAATGCAAAGGTCTATAAAAAAAGGGCCAAGAAATGGCATGATAGAAAGATTTCTTCTAGAGTCTTTGAACCTGGATAGAAAGTTCTGCTCTTCAATTCTAGACTGAAGCTCTTCCTTGGAAAGCTTAAGTCATGCTGGATGGGACCTTTGCTGATTACTAATGTATCACGCTATTGTCATATAGAACTCCAATGCAATTACTCTGATAAACGATTTACTGTTAATGGCCAGAGAGTGAAACATTATTTGGGTGGTGAGATTGAGCAAGACCAATCCACCCTATTGCTAACATGAGCGCAGTACCGTCAAGCTAGTGACGTTAAAGAAGCGCTTGTTGGGAGGCAACCCAACCATAAGTAAAGTTATTTCTGTTTCCATTAAGTATATTTCAATTATATTAGTTTAATTTCCTTAGGTTTGTGATCATGTGCAGTAGTCAAAACAGAAGCAGAAGTAGTTAGAGCAGAAAATAGAGCACCCTGGGAGGCAGCAATACCGGCGTTCAACGCCAGCCAGAAGATACTGGTTGGGCATTGAACGCCCCCTAAGGTGCAACAATTCTGGCGTTGAACGCTAGCCAGGGAGCACTGCTGGGCGTTCAACACTCTGAAGGGAGGAAGCAAGGCTGGTGTTGAACGCCAGCCAGGGAGCACTGGCTGGGCATTCAACACCCAGAGAAGAGTAGCAGGTTGGTGTTGAACGCCAGCCAGGAGGCACTGGCTGGGCGTTCAACGCCCAGAAAGAGCATCAGCATGGTGTTGAACGCCAGAATCAAAGCATTTTGGGCGTTCAAATGCCCAAAACAGGTTAGGAAAGTTGTTGACTTTTTCAAAACTTATCTTTTCCAATTTTTATCTTTTTAATCATCTCTTCTAAACAACATTCTTTTAACCATCATCTTTTAATTTCAAATTCCCTTCAAATCTAAAATCTTTTCAAATCTTTTTTAATTCTTTTTCAAATCTTTTTCAAAACCTCATATCTTTTTCAAAATTTCATATCTTTTTCAAATCTTTTATTTAACTTTAAAATCTTTTTCATACCTTCTATCTTATCTTTTTATCTTTTTCATATCTTTTGATTTTAAAAACTTATCTTTTTCTATCTTTTACTAAAGTGTGAATCATATCTTATTTATCTTTTATCTAATTGAATTTCGAAATCCCACCCTCTCCATCCCTATTTATACCATTCGGCCATCCTCATCCTCCTCCCATTCGAATTCTTCTTCTCCTCTTCGTCTTCTTTCCTCTCTTTTGCTCGAGGACGAGCAAACTTTTTAAGTTTGGTGTGGAAAAAGCATTTCCTTCTCACTCCATTCGAATTCCATCGCTCCCAAAAGTGGAAATCCCAGTTCAAGAAGTAAGAAAGAAGACAACCAAACAGTTGTTTTCAAACCTTTCAGATTATACATAAAGCAGCATGAAGAAAATTATTACAAAATAATGTGCAAGAGGACAGTGATCCTAGAGGCCAAATTCAAATTAAAAGAAGATGAGTACTCGGAGATCCAAGAGCAAATTCGAATGAGAGGCTGGGAGATCTTGGCTGATCCTGAGATCAATGTTGGAATAACAATGATCCATGAATTCTATGGAAATCTGTGGATGACAGATAAGAAAAAGAAGGATGGACAAGGATTCCATACTTTTCGCACCATGGTGCGAGGGAAGACTCTCTATTTTCATCTTGACAAGGTGAGAGAGATCTTCAAGTTACCTCCACAAAGGGATAATCCAGAATCCTTTAATAGGAGGATGGTGGCTAATCTAAAGTTGTATCAGATTCTAGAAGACATATGTCTACCTGAAACTAAGTGGATCAACAACACAAAAGGTAATTCAAACTAACTGAGAAGAGTAGATCTCAAAATAGTTGCTAGGGGTTGGTTGGATTTTATTGGGCGTTCCATACTCCCTACTAGCAACCGTTCTGAAGTTACCATCAGAAGGGCTATGATGATCCACTGCATTATGATGGGAAATGAGGTGGAAGTCCACCAACTGATTCCCTTTGAGCTGTACAAGGTTGCAAACAGGATGTCAACTCAAGCCAGATTGGCCTATCCAAACCTTATCTTTCGCTTATGTAAAGAAGCTGGAGTCATGATTAACGAAGACTCATTTATCCCAGTAGAAAGCCCAATCACCAAGCAGGTGATGGAAAGCGCCCAAGTACCAGCTGACCAACCCAAAAGGAAGGCGCCTGAGCAAGCACTAGAGATCCCTCCAATTGAATATTGGATCCAGCTAGAGGCATTGGTTGCACAATTGCAAACCACCTTGGATCAATTAAGAGAGGAGTAAAAAGACCAGACTAGCATACTTTGCAAACTGGTCAAGGAACAAGAGAAGCAGGGGCATGAGCTAGAAGAACTGAGTGTCAGAAATTATCCCCTGAAGAACCTAACACCTCCCATGATTAAGGTGGTTGATTTTTACCTCTCTATTCCTGTGCCTATTCTAATTCTTGTTTCTTATGTTTAGATTTACATGATCACACGTAGTCTTTAAGTTCTTTATTTAAATTTCTATTTTTTTTTTTAAATTTCAGAATTGCATGAGTATTATTAGAATTTAAGTTTTTATTTTCCAATTAGCTATAAAATGTTCCTCTTATCATCTCATTGAACTTAAATAAAATTTTGATTTTTTTTAAAAGCTGTAATGATACATAAATTTCAAATTTTATATTAAGAATAGTTCAATTATTTGATGTGGTGGCATTGCTTTTATTTTCTGAATGCATGAGTAAACAGTGCATGTTTTGAGGTTGAAGTTAAGAATGTTGGCTCTTGAAAAAATAATGATAAAAGTGAAGTATTATCGGTGATCTGAATAATCCAAAAATTGATTCTTGAAGCAAGAAAAAACAGCAAAGAGAAAGAGAAAGAAAAGTAGCAAAAAAAAAGAAGCAAGCAGAAAAAGAAAGAAACAGAAAAAGCCAATAGCTCTTTAAACCAAAAGGCAAGAGCAAGGGTCCAAGGCTTTGAGCATCAATGGTTAGGAGGGCCTAAAAGAAACAAATCTTGGCCTAAACAGTTCAAATGAGCTGCCTCCCTAACTATATACTTGTGGTGTGATAGTGTCAAGTGAAAAGCTTGAGACTGAGCAGTTAAAGAAGTGGTCCAAAGCAAAGAGTTTGCTTAAGAACTCTGGACACCACTGGCTGGGGATTCTAGCAAAGCTAAATCACAATCCTAAGGGGTTCACCCAGTTAAGTGTCTGTGGCGTTTATGTATCCGGTGGTAATACTGGAAAACAAAGCGCTTAGGATCACGACCAAGACTCAAAAGAACCTGTGTTCAAGAATAAAAAAGAACTAAACTAGGAGAATCAATAATATCATCTGGATTCTGAATTCCTAAAGATGCCAATCATTCTAAGCTTCAAAGGAAAGTGAGGTGCCAAAACTATTTAGAAGCAAAAAGCTACTAGTCCCGCTCATCTAATTGAAACTGAGCTTCATTGAGAACTCTGAGATTTATTGTATCCTTCTCTTCCTATTATCCTAATTTGTTTTCAGCTGCTTGGGGACAAGAAATTGTTTAAGTTTGGTGTTCTGATGAGCAGATATTTTATACGCTTTTTGGCATCATTTTCATAAAGTTTTCATTATGTTTGGTTTAAGTTTTATTATGTTTTCATAGGTTTTAATGAAAAATTCATATTTTTGGATTCTACTTTGAGTTTGTGTGTTTTATGGTGATTTCAGGTATTTTCTGGTTGAAATTGAGGAGCTTGAGCAAAAGTCTGATTTAGAGACAGAGAAAGGACTACAGATGCTGTTAGGATCTGACCTCCGTGCACTCGAAGGAGCTTTTCTAGAACTAAAGAAGTCCAAATGGTGCGCTCACAATGGCTATGGAAAGCTAACATCCTGGGCTTTTCAGAAATATATAATGGTCCATATTTTGCTTTGGAAATTAAGGCCAAAAACTGGCGGTCAACGCCAGCCACCAGTCACATTCCTGGCGTCCAATGCCCACAGGGGAGAAGCTGGCATCCCAATGCCCAAAAAGGGAGTCCCAAGCTGGCGTTCAATGCCCCTAAGGAGTCCTAGCACGTGGAGACACCTTTAGCTAAGCCTAAACACTCACCAAGTGGGCCCGGAAAGTGGATTTTCACACTACAAGACTAGTTTGTCTTATTTCTATACTTCCTACTTAGCATATTAGTATTTATAGGGGAAGATCACCCTTGTTTGG
Source organism: Arachis ipaensis (assembly GCF_000816755.2). Taxonomy (NCBI): domain Eukaryota; kingdom Viridiplantae; phylum Streptophyta; class Magnoliopsida; order Fabales; family Fabaceae; genus Arachis; species Arachis ipaensis. Next base: position 34,268,255 of record NC_029792.2, read on the forward strand.
GGTGCTGCCATTCTTCTCCCTCCCCCCATTTTGTATTTTTGAACATTATGAGTGTCTAACCTCCTACGGTTAAGGTTAAGAGCTCTGCTAAGTTTCATGGATTAATAATATTATTGTTCTAGTTTAATATGTCTGATTCTATTCTCTTATGCATTCTCGTTCTTCATCTTATGAATTGAGGGTGACTCGTGACAATCACCCTTGTTCTACATGGGTTCCGTGCAAGTCCTGACCTGGATAGCGTTGAACCAAAGCTAGAGATTGCATTGCAGATTCCAATAGAGTACCTGGGCAACTTTGGATACGTGACATGAAATCTTGTTGACCGTGGGTAAGTGGTCTCTATGGCGCTAAGGCTAGAGTTTGAGAAGCAACGTTCCCTGATGCGGAAGATCTGCCTTGTCTGTGGTACCTTGAGTAGGATCATGAAGGGGAGTGTATTGCTTAGAGCTTCATCTTCTGCTACAGTGAGAAACCTAGCAGTGGCTTCATGAGAGGACATGAGTCACTTGCAACATGGTGGTTTGCTGTAGTGGAGGAGGTTAACTTAATGGATTTAAACTCCAAAATGGTCCCTGAGATTGACGTCGTGCACTAAAGTCGTCCCTGAGATTCCAATTACACCAATTACGTCCCTGAGATTGAAAAAATTGCACCATATTAGTCCCTGACCCATTTTCCATTAAAGACGTGATGACTTGGCATGATGATGTGGACTGTAAGTGACACGTGTCAATTCATGATTTGGCCACGTGTAATGGTATGATGATGTGGTGACCAGTGACACGTGGCATGCTGACGTGGATGGTTGTGCCACGTGTCATAATGTTATTTGGCCATGTGTCCGTTTGTGCCACGTGTCGGAACAGTATTCGTCCACGTGTCATCCATTATGTCATTGTTGTAGACGCACCAAATTAGTTCCTCACTTTGCATTAAGTGGCTCATTTTAGCCCCTGAAACTGAATGTTGTGCACCAAACTAGTCCCTTCACTAATTTTTTCTCATTTTTTCTATATATTCAAAATTCTCAATATTTTTTAATGTATTAATTTCAATTCTATTTTTTCACATGTTCTTCAAATAAAAGTGCTTTTATAAAATATTTTTTCTCTTGCGAATACTCTAACCGCTGACTTGGAGTTGATGTGAAGGCATTTCAAGCACCTTCACTACCATCTCCGACCTCTTTCAGTGCTTTTATAAAAGATTTTTTTTCCTGCGGATACCCCTAACCGCCGTTTTGGAGTTGACGTGAAGGCATTTCAAGCTTCCCTCGTTACCATCTCCGACCTCTTTCGTCTAGACTGCAGAGGTCAGAGATGGTAGTAAGGGTGCTTGAAGTGCCTTCAATCTAGCTCATTTACACATAACGAAAACGTGTATTTTATAAGAAAAAAATGTTTATTTTATATTATTAATTTCTTGTTAAAAACAAATGTTTTTTTATGAGAAAAAATGTGTCTAATCAATCATATAATTATTTTTTTATAATAACATACTTATATATTATAAAATTTAGAATCCATATTTTACGATATATTTTAGTTTGATTTGAGTGGATTTCATCACATAAACCCACTTTTATTCATCTAAATAGCATGCTTTTGAGATTTCTTCCTAAATTGTGCTTGAAAGTGAAAACATTCTCTTTTATGCTTAATTTAGCCAATTTTATTCACTTTAATCCCATTTGGTGTCTTGACGATTTTGGTGAGTGATTTAAGGTTTTCAAGGCAAGTTTGGGTTGAAGAAGTGAAGAAAGAGCATCCAAAAAGGGAGAAATCATGAAGAAAACGGAGTTTGGTAGCTGCTGCAAAGGTGCGTACGCACAGTGATGCGTGCGTACGCACAACGGTGACTTCGTGCTAGGATGCGTACGCACCAAATGTCGTACATACGCACGATGGGAATTTTGCGCAATTGTGCGTACGCACCGTAGATCGTGCATACGCACGACTTTATATGCGTGAGGTCATTAATTGCAAATCGCTGGGGGCAATTTTTGGGCCTCCAGAACCCAATCCAACCCATTTCTGAAGCTATTTAAGGCCAAAGTGAAGAGAAATGAAGGGAGGAACAATTAGGATTAGTTTAGCATTATGTAGGTTGTCTTCTAGAGAGAGAAGCTCCCCCTTCTCTCTAGAAATTAAGGTTCTTAGTTTATTTTCTTTGTAATTTCTACTTTTAATTCTTGCTTTCATCTAGTTTCCTTTATGTCTCTATGCTTTCTTGTCTTTATCTTCTTCATTTCCTTTGTTAATTTCTCTTTTATGTCATTTTCCATTTTTATGAACACTTTGTTACTTTTAATTTCAATTAATGCAATTTATGTTTTCATGTCATTTATTGCTTTCTTTACTTGTTATTGTCATTTTCTTGCTTTTGGTAGTTAGAGTTTATTTTTAATGTATTTTAATATTCTTTTATTTTCATGCACACCAAGTATTTGATAAAATGATTGGCTTAGTTTTTACTTAGCTTTTCTCTACTCTTGGCTTGAAGTTATTGGTTTTGGTAATTCTTGAGTCATTGATGTCCATTCTTGTTTGATACATTAGAGTAGTTAGTTGATTTGGTTTCCATTGACTCTATGTGACCTCTTAGTGTTGACATAGGACTTATGGATTGAAATCAACTATGCCTATTTGACTTATCTTCGATGTAAGGTTGACTAAGTAGGATTAACTCTTCATAATCACCATGTATTTGTGGTCAATGTCTAGGATAGGTAACCTTAGCTCTCAATTACTTGCCAAGAGATTTCTTGCATTTGAAGTTTCCTTTCCTTGCATTTAATTGCTTTGACTTTTATTGCTTTGACTTTTAATTCCTTGCATGTTTAGTTTTCACACTCTTGGTTGAAAAATTGGGTGTTTGGGTGGAATTGAGTTGTGGATGTCTGAAAGAGCGAAACTCTCACGCGATCTAGAATTTTCACAAATAAATTCCCGTTGTAAGTATAGCTTCTAGACCGACAAGAATTCCTTTCTTACAAAAGTTTTGGTTGTCACAAGTAACAAACCCCTAAATAAATTAATAACCGAAGTATTTAAACCTCGGGTCGTCTTCTCAAGGAATTGCAGGGAGGTGTTCTTATTATTGGTTATGAAAAAGTGTGTTTTGGGGGTTTTGGATTAAGATAAAAAGCAAGAATAGCAATGGCAGAGGAAATAAAATAATAACAATAAAAAGCCTTGATTAGGAGAGATTAATCGGAAGTTCTATCCTTGTTGGATTTTTCTCAAGATCAATTGATAATTGAGGGTTGCTTCTACTTAGTTATCCTTTACCAAGTAAAGTAAAAGAAAGTCAAGTAAGTTGGAAGTCTACTTCTATTCACAAGTTCTAATCCTCTCCCTTGGGAAGGATTAGCAGTAGTGACTAGAGAACCAGCCAACAATAAACCCAATTACAATTTAACTCTGGAGTAATTCAGCTCAAGGGTCTCCAAATATTAATCAACTCCAAAATCAAGTTAGGATCTAACTTAGAACATCAATTAATAACAAACAATAGAAGAAGTGATAAATCTGAAATACCTCAAATTGCATTAAATAAAAGAAATCAAGTTAAACATGAGAATTCATGAACCAAATTGGAAAAAATAAATAAAAGAAACATTGAACCTGGAAATTGAGAAGAAATAATCCTAAATCCTTTAAGAGGAATCCTAATCCTAAATCCTAAGAGAGAGGAGAGAACCTCTCTCTCTAAAAACTACATCTAAATCCTAATAATTATGTGAATATGAGTTGATGATTATGAATGAATGGATTCTCCCACTTTATAGCCTCTAATCTGTGTTTTCTGGGCTGAAAACTATGTCGAAAATAGCCCAGAAATCGCTGGAGAAGAAATCTGCCACGCTGATTTTCGTCACTGCGACGCGTCCGTGTGGATAACGCGTTCGTGTCACTTATCGTCAGGGAAACTATGGTATATTATATATCAAATTGAAGCCCAGGACGTTAGCTTTTCAACGCAACTGAAACCGCATCATTTGGACCTATGTAGCTCAAGTTATAATCGTTTTAGTGTGAGAGGGTTAGGCTGACAGCTTTGCAGTTCCTTCAACTTCTTGTATTCCTTCCACTTTTGCATGCTTCTTTTCCATCCTCTGAGCCATTCCTGCCCTGTAATCCATAAAATCACTTAACACACATATCAAGGCATCGAATGGTAATAAGAAATGATTAAACATAGCAAATTTAAGAGCAATGAAGCATATTTTCAATCATAGCACAAAATCAGGAAGGAAATTATAAAACATGCGATTTTTATGAGTAAGTGTGAGAATAGTGGATAAAACCCACTCAATTAAGCATAAGATAAACCATAAAATAGTGGTTTATCAACCTCCCCATACTTAAACATTAGCATGTCCTCATGCTAAGCTCAAGAGAAGCTATAAAGGAGTGAAGAGGAATGGTAGAATGCATGAAATGCAACCTATCTATGTGAATGCAACTACATGCAAAATGTTTCTACCTACTTGGTTAAAAGTAAATAAGTTCTCCAAGACAAACATAAATCAAATTTCACTAATTCAATTCATACAATAAAAGACAAGTAAACTTGTGAGAAGATAGCTCATAAAAGCAGGGAACATAGAATCAAGCATTGAACCCTCACTGATGGTGTATATGCACTCTAGTCTCTCAAGTATATAGGGTAATCCCTCTTTCCTTCTCTAATTATGCTTTCTAAACTTTGTTCTTCACCTAACCAATCAACAATATTTAATGTACCAATGCAAACATCATGAGGTCTTTTCAGGGTTGTAATGGGGCTAAAGTAAGGGTGAGGATACATGTATGGTCAAGTGAGCTAAAATATGAATCTTTAATTAACCTAAACTCTTCACCTATACACACACTCTATGTACTTCTAAAATCATGCTTAACTATCCAAAATTCCCACTTTTGCATCTCATACTCATGTATTGACTTTTCTTTAACTTTATCACATATGCATTGATCTTTCATTAACTTAACATTGGGGTAATTTTGTCCCCTTATTTATTTACTTATTTATTGAATATTTTTTTTCTAATAATTTTTTTAAATAGAAAAATAAACATAACTTATCAATGCACATGGATTTTTTTAATTTTTCTGGTCTCACATGAGTAGGTACCCAATTTTCCAATATTTTATCAAATTAAAAATATAACACATTCCCTTATTAACCCATGTTCCCACAGTTTCCCCACACTTAGTTGATACACAATCTCTATCTTAAGCTAACCAAAGATTCAATTGGGGTATTTAATTATTTTTCTGCTTAAGGCTAGTGATGTGGTAAAATATAGAAGAAATGGGGATTAAAAAGGCTCAAGGTGGCTAACAAAGGTAGTTGAAAGGGCAGGCTATTTGGGATAAGTGAGCTAATAAAATGATGGCCTCAATCATATGCAAGCATGTAAATACACTAAATAGTGGACATATAGAATGGAACAAAATATAGATTACAATCATAGAGAAGCAAACACACAAGAATAAAATATTTATGGTTAAATAATGTAACCATATAAATAAGCTCAAAATCTCACAGGTTGTGTGTTCTTACCTTTTTAAACTATGTTCCAAATACAACTTCAAACAAGTTTTAACACAAAATTTTTTTTAATTTAAATTAGTGAAATACTATAAAAATTTCTTGAAAAAGAAAATATTACTTCAACCAAGTAGTAACTAAATGCATAAAATCAAGAAAACATGTAATCAAATATGCAGATGCAACAATGAACTAAAAAAGAAAATAAGACACTAGTGTTGAGAAGAAAATAACTAACCCATGGAGATCGGTATCGACCTCCCCACACTTAAAGATTGCACCGTCCTCGGTGCATGCTAAGATGTGCAAGTGGATGGGGGTTGTGGTTCCTCAGCTGGGGCTCTTTTTGTTCCTTTCCTTGTCGGTGGTTTGGGAGTAGCTTTCTCTTTACCCTTCTTGGTAGCCATCCTGAAAAAGGAAAAAAGAAAGTAACTTTTAAAGCTAAGGGTTAGAGCAAGGAAGAGAGCGGAAAAGGTGGTAATCAATGCACAATAAAGAAGAATAACGTTAACACATGGTCATGACTACATGTGAAAAGTTCATCAATGGAAATATAGCAAGTGCATGTAATGACAATTAAATGCAAGATGTTTATTGGCATGCTGGCAAAGGCATGAGTAGCATAGATCAAGCATTCAATGTCCAAGTTAGATTACCAAGTCTTTCAAACTAACAACATGTTTGTAATAACAATTATATTTAATTAATAAAATATAAAAAGAGTTTTGTGAAAAGCAAGCATTTAGAGTAGTAGAATAAAAGAAATCTAAAAATAGTGCACAATGCCATACGGGCATTTTCACAAACACATAGCATGCATGGTAAATAAGTTATTGAATGTATTAAATTGAATATGCAAGCAACCCTTTAAAAAGTAATATATAATTGTCAAACAATTCCTTTAATAATCCACAAGCAAAATATAGAAAATAATGACCCAAATAAATTTTTAACACCAATGAAAATAATGCAATGAATGAAAGTATGCAAATAAATTAAATAAAATAGAATGGAAGTGAAGAGGGATGAGAGGTTAAAGAGATAAAGTAAGAAAGAAATAAGAAGGGAAAGAAAAGATTTGGTTTTGGGGAAGAAAAGATAAGATAGTTGGCGCTAATATGGATAAGTTGTGCGTCGCATGTGACGCGGACGCATGCGTAACGCGGTAGCGTGGTGTGTGATATTTTCAGGTGACGCGGACGCGTGGGTCACGTGATCGCATGGCCTGATTTGTGCGATTGGCGCGAGAGCAGCCTCGCATTCACGCAACTCTCTGTTTCATATGATCATTGCCAAAATTCAGGGTGACGCGTCCGCGTGGTTGACGCGCACGCGTGAATGGCCTTTCTTTTAAAAATGACGCAGACGCATGGGGGACGCGTTCGCGTGGTAGGGCTTGTTCTTCTAGCATGGTTCCAGCCCCACTCCATCATAACTTATTGCCATACACCCATTTACGTCGATTTCACAGGGCCACGCGTTTGCGTGGGTGACGCGGACGCGTGGGGAGGCTATTTCGCAAACGACGCGGATGCGTCATTGACGCGGTCACGTGGGCATGTTTGTGCCTAAGGCACGCCTCCAGCCATGCTCTCGCGTGACTTTCTGTTCATTTTTGTTTTCTTCCCAACGCACATGTGACGCGGACGCGTCGCGTGCGTGTTTTTTTTTTATTATTTTTTTATGCAGTATGCAGAATGCAATGCTAATATGGATGTTATGAGTAATTCCAGTTTCAATGAAATAAAATAAAATAAAACTTAAAAATAAACAAAACGAAATAAAATTAAAATTGAAAAAGGAACGATCCTACCATGGTGGGTTGTTTTCCACCTAGCACTTTTAGTTAAAGTACTTAAGTTGGACATTTGGGGAGTCCTTTGTTATGGTGGCTTGTGCTTGAACTCATCTAGGAATCTCCACCAATTTTTGTAATTCCAATGGCCTCCGGGATCCCAAACTAGGCGTAGAAAATCTTCAAGCAAGTTGAAGCAAGTGACAAGGCCCCAAGAGTGTTGATTGTTGGAATGAATTACGGGGTCCCAAACCTTGCTTTTGCACCCGTCTTCTTGTTGATCATCATGATTCCATCCGGGTGATAAGCAATCCAAATTCTCACCGAGGTGTTCAAACAACTTCCTAGACCCATTCAATCGAGCTCTACACCAATATTTGCACTTCAACTTGGAGTGTGCAACCGTATTGAACCTTGTAGGGCAACTCCTACCACTAACCATTTTCTTCTTACTCTTAATACCACATAGAGCTCTAAGTTGACCATCTGTCTCAAGTAAACCATATTCAAGTGGGATGAGAAAACTAAGGGATATGAATTTTACCCACTTGAATGTTGTGAGGGATGATGGTGACTTAGGCGGAGAGGTCTCCAACAACTTTGGCAAGGTGATTTCAAGCTCCACTCCCTTATGCTCTTCTTTGACAACTTCCACCTCATTGTAAGCATCTTCAATTTCAACTTCTTCCTCTTGGTAGCTTTCTTCCAATTCAATATCCTCTTCATTGCTTTCGAAGGGCATGGGAGGTTGTGCTTCTTCTTCTTTAATCTCCATCTCTTGATCAACCTCTTCAAAGTCTTTAGCCATGATATGCCTTGGAGGTTGTACACCCTCTTTGGCATCAAATTCAAATGTCTTGGAAGGAGGTTCTATGACTGGACTTTCCCATGGAGGTTCTGCATCTCCTAAGTCTGCAACCACTTCTTCCTCTGCAACTATTATAGCTTCCTCCACTTGTTCCAATATAAAGCCATGTTCTTCATTGTCCACCGAAGTTTCTAGTGTCTCCTTCATGCTACGCTCTTCTTTTGATTCTCCACATGTAGCCATGGGAGTACTTTGAGTGCTCAGATGCTGAGAAGCTAATTTATTTACTACCTTGGTTAAGGCAGTCGCGAGTTCCAGTACATCCCTTTGCATCTTCGCTTGCCCTTGAAGAAGACCACGAAGGATGTCATCCATTGGAGATTGGGGTGGATATAAGGGTTCATTATTTTGGAGAAAGGGTTCATAATAGGAAGGTGGTTCTTCTTGATAAGGATATGAAGATGGTGAATATTGAGGTGGTGGTTCTGGGTGTGGTTCATATGGTGGTTGGTGTGGTGGATACAGGTTAGGGTCATATGGTGGTGGTTGGTGGTAAGGGGCTTGTGAGTATGGTGGTTCAAAGTTGTGTTGAGGAGATGGTTCATAAGCATATGGCGGGGCTTGTTGGTAACTACAAGGGGGTCCACCATAGTCATCATTTTGGTATGCATCACAGAATGGTTGTTGGTTATAGTGCATTGGAGGGGGTTGTTGTCAAGAGGGTTGATCAAATCCTTGTGGCTCCTCCCATCTTTGATTCTTCCAACCTTGATGCCTATTTTCATTATAGTTTCCATTCCTTACAACAACATTAGAACCAAACTTAAAGCGATGGGGTGAGAACTCATAATAGCAAATAAAAATTAAAAATGAAAATAAAAACAAATTTAAATTAAAAGGTTATTGAAATTTAAATTTTGAAGTTGAAATTTGAAATTTTAAATTTGAATTTTAAATTTTGAAATTTGAATTTTGTAAAAGTCAACAATATAAGATAAAGTTTTGAAAAAGATTTAAATTTTGAAAAGGTTTGATTTTTAAATTTTAAAATTTAAATTTTGAAATTTGAATTTTGGAATTTAAATATTGAAATTTGAAATTTGATTTTGAAATAAGATAAGATAAGATTTTGAAAAAGAAATGAATTTTGAAAAAGATTTGAATTTTGAAATTTAAAACTAAGATAAGATAAGATAAAAATTTTAAAAAAAATTTGAATATTTTTTTAATGAAAATTTCGAAAATTCAATTAAAATAAAGAGAAAATATATTTTTGAATTAAATGAGAAAAGAGAAAAACAATAAAATAACACCAAACTTAAAATTTTTTTAGATCAAAATAAAAAAAACAACTAAGAACAATTTGAATGTCAAGATGAACACGAAGAACAACTTGAAGATCAAGATGAACACCAAGAACAAATTTTTGAAAATTTTTTAATAACTAAATAAAAACCAATAACCTCTTAATTTACGAAAAAGCAAAAATAAAAACAAAAATAAAAATAAATAAACAAGCAAAAGAAAATATTTACATTAACCAATAATAAGGCACACGTTTGCAATTCCGCGGCAACGGCGCTATTTTGAAAGAGCGAAACTCTCGCGCGATCTAGAATTTTCACAAATAAATTCCCGTTGTAAGTATAGCTTCTAGACCGACAAGAATTCCTTTCTTACAAAAGTTTTGGTTGTCACAAGTAACAAACCCCTAAATAAATTAATAACCGAAGTATTTAAACCTCGGGTCGTCTTCTCAAGGAATTGCAGGGAGGTGTTCTTATTATTGGTTATGAAAAAGTTTGTTTTGGGGTTTCGGATTAAGATAAAAAGTAAGAATAGCAATGGCAGAGGAAATAAAATAATAACAATAAAAAGCCTTGATTAGGAGAGATTAATCGGAAGTTCTATCCTTGTTGGATTTTTCTCAAGATCAATTGATAATTGAGGGTTGCTTCTACTTAGTTATCCTTTACCAAGTAAAGTAAAAGAAAGTCAAGTAAGTTGGAAGTCTACTTCTATTCACAAGTTCTAATCCTCTCCCTTGGGAAGGATTAGCATTAGTGACTAGAGAGCCAGCCAACAATAAGCCCAATTACAATTTAACTCTTGAGTAATTCAACTCAAAGGTCTCCAAATATTAATCAACTCCAAAATCAAGTTAGGATCTAACTTAGAACATCAATTAATAACAAACAATAGAAGAAGTGATAAATCTGAAATATCTCAAATTGCATTAAATAAAAGAAATCAAGTTAAACATGAGAATTCATGAACTAAATTGGAAAAAATAAATAAAAAGAACATTGAACCTGGAAATTGAGAAGAAATAATCCTAAATCCTTTAAGAGGAATCCTAATCCTAAATCCTAAGAGAGAGGAGAGAACCTCTCTCTCTAAAAACTACATCTAAATCCTAATACTTATCGTCAGGGAAACTATGACATATTTTATATCAAATTGAAGCGCAGGACATTATCTTTCCAACGCAACTGGAACCGCATCATTTGGACCTCTGCAGCTCAAGTTATGACCATTTTAGGGCGAGAGGGTCAGGCTGACAGCTTTGCAGTTCCTTCAACTTCTTGTATTCCTTCCACTTTTGCATGCTTCCTTTCCATCCTCTGAGCCATTCCTACCCTGTAATCCCTGAAATCACTTAACACACATATCAAGGCATCGAATGGTAATAAGAGAGGATTAAACATAGCAAATTTAAGAGCAATGAAGCATGTTTTCAATCATAGCACAAAATCAGGAAGGAAATTGTAAAACATGCGATTTTTATGAGTAAGTGTGAGAATAGTGGATAAAACCCACTCAATTAAGTACAAGATAAACCATAAAATAGTGTTTTATCAATGTCCATTCCGCATTGTGTGTGAATTGTTAATTAGTTTGGTTTTTCTTGACTCTAAGTGACCCACTAGTGTTGACTTAGGACTTAGGGATTGGGATCAATTATGCCATTTTAACTAATTCTCAAGTAGGATTGACTAATTGGGATTAATTCCACACAATTGCCATGTTTGTGGTCCACAACTAGGATATGAATCCCTAAATTCTCCAATTCTCACCAAGAGCGCTTTTTAATTGCTTTCCATTTAATTTCTTGCATGCCTATTTACTTTCTTGCCTATTTACATTTCTTGCCTCTCTTGCATTCCCAATCTCCCAATTTCTCTCATAGCCAATAACATACATTTCATTGTAACTCCTAGGGAGAACGACCCGAAAGTTTAATACTCTCGGTTTATATTTGATTTGAATTGTGACATCCTTTACATTTGATTTGAGCATTACTTGTTGGCTTGGAACTATACTTACAACGAAAGAAATCTTATTTTGAGATAAAAATTCCTAGCCGACGGTTTTGCTCAACGTCAAATAGTTTGGTGCACGACATTCAATTTCAGGGACTAAAATGAGTCACTTAATGCAAAGTGAGGGACTAATTTGGTGCATATACAACGATGACATAATGGATGACACGTGGACGAATACTATTGCGACACGTGGCACAAACAGACACGTGGCACAACCATCCATGTCAGCATGCCACGTGTCACTGGTCACCACATCATCATACTATTACACATGGCCAAATCATGAAGTGACACGTGTCACTTACAGTCCACGTTATCATGCCATGTCATCACGTCGTTAATGGAAAATGGGTCAGGGACTAATATGGTGCACTTTTTTCAATCTCAGGGACGATTTTAGTGCACGACGCCAATCTCAGGGACCATTTTGGGGTTTAACTCTGAGAGGACATGAGTTAATCGCTTACGGCTGCCATTGAAGGAATCAGAAAGTTATTGAAGTGGACAATGAGAAAAGTTAATCCGTAAAGACAAAGCATCTCCGAAGCCTCAACCATTCTCCTATCATAGATTTCACACCTATCTAGTGGCGTTTTATTTATTTATTCTGTTTTATGCATTTTTTGTGACAAACTATAATTTCTATCTGCCTAACTAAGATCTGTAAGGTAACCACTGCTTGCTCAAACCAACAATCTCCAAGGGATCGACCCTCACTCACCTAAGGCATTACTTGGACGATCTGGTCTACTTGCCGGTCTATCTGTGTGAATTCTGCGGAGCCAGTTTCGTGCACCACACCTCTAGCTCTCACAAATACTTTATCAATGGGGTAGTTAAAGATATACTTCAGAATTTTGTGAATATGACCAAACAGATGGTCTACTTCAGCAAACAAATTCAAAAACTTGGCCTCCAAAAAGAGAAATCTTTGCTAAAATCTCAAGACAGAGTTGAAGTACTTCTAAAGTACCTCGATTCATTGGATGAGAATCAAGTGTTATCTGAGTAAGAGGAAGATGTCTTGGGCACTGAAGATGAGGATTCTGATGCTGAGTATTTGTCTCTTACTGCTACTGTGAGATTAATAGTTTGTTGTTATTTATAGTTCTGATTGACACTCTATTTTGCTGCTTCTAGCTTACTGAACACTGTTTCAACACTGTTTCTTTTGGATCACTTTAATAGATTTAGACTATTTATGATGATTAACTGTTTGATATATTAGCATGCTTGTTGATCTGATCTTTTTTGCAGGTTTCCCTTCTTGATAGCAGAAAGGGGAGAAGAAAAAGAAAAAATGAATTGAGCATGGCTTCCTAAAAAAACTGCCTCTGTTTTTCTTAATGTTTGTCATTAGTGAAAATTTGCTACTTTAAATTGTTGTTTGTGAAAGCCTGATTATAAACTCCATGAATCATTGAATATATGGCACACTGTCTGTAAATAGCATGTTGATAATAGTTGATGAAAAGAAAACATTCAGGGAGAGCTTAATGATCAAAGAAAGGGGGAGCTTCATCAAAGGGAAATTTCTTAAAACTAATCTCATTTTCTTTCAATTCATTTTAATAATCTTTGTCATCAAGAGGGAGACTGTTGAATATTAGAAAACTAAAACATGATTAAAGTGATGACGAAACATTATTAGGATTATTATCAAATTGGTTGTGTGATGTATTTTGTTTAGTGCGCAAAAAATCATTTAATCCATTTAACCCAAGAAAATGGAAACTGGTCCATTAAGCATAAACCAGCCCACATACACTCACACACTATGGCTGATGCACCACTATTTCGTGGTATATTTTGTACTTAATTGAGTGAATTTTATCCACTAAACTCACACTTATTCATATAATTCGGATGTTTTATATTTTCCTTCCTAACTTTGTGCTATGATTGAAAACATGCTTCTTTGGCCTTAAATTTGCTATGTTTAATCCCCTCTTATTACCACTCGATGTCGTGATATGTGTGTTAAGTATTTTCAGGCTTTATAGGGCAGGAATGGCTTAGAGGATGGAAAGAAAATGTGCAAAAATGGAAGGAACGCGAGAAAATAAAGTTTTGAGAAACTGGCAGCGACGCGCACACATGGACGACGCGGACACGTGCCTAGCGCAGAACACGAGAGACGCGTACGCGTGACAAGGAAAATCGCCAAATGACGCGCACGCGTGACTTACGCGTACGCGTGACAGACGCCACGTGCAGAAATCTGCAAAAAGCGCTGGAGGCGATTTCTGGGCTCCTTTTGGCCCAATTCTAAGCCCGAGAACACAAAATAGAGGCTGCAGAATGGGGGGATTAAAAGAGGCATTCCATTATTCAGAAATTTAGGTTTTAGATGTAGTTTTCTAGAGAGAGAGGCTCTCTCCTCTCTCTTAGGTTTTAGGATTTTAGGATTAGCTTTTCTTAATTTCAGATTCTATCTTAGTTTAATTAGTTTCTCTTCTACTCTTATTTATTCTATCACTTTAGTTTATCTATTTCTCTTGTTGATTTATTTATTTTCCCAATTTGGTTTATGAACTCCATGTTAGATTTGATTTCTTTATTTAATGCAATTTGAGGTATTTCAGATTTATGATTGCTTTCTTCTATTTATGTTATTGATGCCTTCAATTTAATTTAGATTTTTGCCATTTTGGCTTTGGTTGAGTAATTGGAGACACTTGAGTTATCAAACTCCTTTGTTGATTGATGATTGGAATTTGCTGGTTGGTTTGGATCCGTCTAAAGCTAGTCTTTCCTTAGGAGTTGACTAGGACTTGAGGAATCAAATTGATTAGTCCACTTGACTTTCCTTTATTTAGTAAGGGTTAACTAAGTGGGAGCAATGAACAATTCTCATCACAATTGATAAGAATAACTAGGATAGGACGTCCAGTTTTCATACCTTGCCAAGAGTTTTTCTAGCTATTAATTTACTTTCTTGCAATTTACTTTCCTTGTTCCATATTTCAAAAACCCAAAACGATACTTTTCCATAACCAATAATAAATACACCTCCCTGCAATTCCTTGAGAGACGACCCGAGGTTTGAATACTCCGGTTTATTTTCATTAGATTTGCTTAAGTGACAACCAAAGTTTTTGTACGAAAGGATTCTCTGTTGGTTTAGAAACTATACTAGCAACAAGAACTTATTTGTAAAATTCTTTACTAGCAGAAATTCGTTCGTCAATGGCCCTATACCAAACTCAGTTGTTCCACTCTATTCTTTCCATACTTAAATCCAAAGTTTGAACGGTTACCATCACAAATCCTTCCATCAGAAACAAATCAAGTCTCTAGTCAAATGAAGGAAATCAAATTTGGCCCAAATAAAGATCTAAGCCCAATTTGGTGACCACACACAAACTCATCTCACTTCAACATAGTTACTAACCAGGTAAACAAATTAAAATTCATTTGAATCCTCTTTCACTTCCACCGAACCCACAAACTCTCTCTTCTCTCTCTTACCTTTCTTTCTTATCACATCAATCTCTGAAACAAGAAAGAAGAAAGAGAAAAGATCTGAAGCTAGGGCATAAAGAAGAATGAAAAGCTAGCTTCCATTTTTAAGCAAGAAGGGAAAGTTAAAGGGCTACAACAAAGGGATGATCTCAACGGAACAGAAGATCACAAAAGGTGGTTTCCTTATTCGTGCTTCAATGAGAAACCGTGAAGAAATCTTCTATGTCTCAAGCACCTTTCATGCAACTATGAAGACAGAGAAGTCAAAGGTGTTCAATGGCTCATCAACGGTATGGTCAAAAATCAAACTTGGGGTCAAAGCAAAGATACACGGCTCAGATTCAAGAAGTTTGAGGAAAAATGATGAAAGAGACAGGTAAGATTGCATGTCATTGCCTCGGTCCCCTCTCTCTCCTCTGACCACGTCGCTGCTAATTCTGATTGTTGGAGAAGAAGACAAGCCATGTGTTGAAGGTGCCTCAAGCCATGGAAGCATCACTCCTCTATGATAGGGGTGAATGGCCAAGTATTGAAGCAAGAGAGATAGAACATTGGTTTCGGTTCCCATAGCTCCTTGAGTTATTCTTGTTCTTCTCCTTCATGGTTCTCATTTTGTAATTCTTTTTCTCAGTTTAGTCTGTCTGAGTTTCATTAGTAAAAGGCAAATATGGTGAATTTTATAAGAAAAAGCCAATGAGTGGAAAAAGGCAGTGAGCTAGATTTGGAGAAAAAGCCTAAGTTATTTCAGAAATCCTTTGTTAGAATTTCTGTTTTGTGTTATGATCCTGAGAGGATCCCCTTGCAAGTTAGGTTAGCATTTTGCTGTTGAAAGCTAGGGTGAGTCCTAATCTAGTTCAGGGTGGCTTAGAATCTGGACTTGTCCCATATAGGATTGGGTAGATCCTAGAAAAATTGGTGATTGTTATCTATTGAAAAATAGTGGAATTCCATCATTGTTGTGATGGAGACTGGATGTAGGCTACATTGCAGGGAGTAGCCGAACCAGGATACATCTATGTGTTACACTCTACTCTCTTCTCTATTTATGGTTCTACAACTTAGGAGATAAAAGTAAAGTGTCTCCTGTTTTCTCTACCTAGCAACTTCTCACAATAACTGTTCTTTGACGCTACTTTATTCTAGCTCTTCCTGTATCAGGAGACAAAACCTGAATTTTTCCTATATTCCTCATCAGAGAATAAAGTTTCAAGAAAAGTTAAAAGAATGTCAAGATTCAATCCCTCCCTTCTCTTAGCCATTGATTACCATCAACTATAAAATGAAAAATAGAAACATTTGACATAAAAGACGGATAAAACTTCATTGGCTCGTTCATCTTTTCAATTGTCCTAAAATTATAGCGGTTAAACTACTAATTCCGCCCTTCGAATGATCAAAATGCTTAAAAAATGACAAAAATGTCCTTTAAATATTTAAAAATGTTGCAAAAATACTCAACTGTGAGAAAAAAAATCTTTTCCGTTAAAGAAATTGGCTAAGGTGGTAAACGGAGATGCTAATATATCATTATTGTTTAATTTTCAAATTAAAAACTCTCATTTTCCTAATTAATTGATATAAAATGACTAAATTAATCTTTTTTTTCCATGAACCAATACCATAGCTGCCACATTCTCTTCCTCTTCTTCATCACTGCTTTTCTTTTTCTGCATCATTCCATTAACAACGCATTTTAGAAGCCTCAAAGAAAAGAAGATAAATTCACACTCTGATTCTCCATAAAATTAATTCTCAAAAATTATGTTATGAGAATTCGTTAAACATCTGAAAATCATCTCATTACAACATAACAAGGCGTACTTAGATAAGATAAGTTAAACAAAAGAAAGTATATTAGAAAATAAAAGCGTGTCAAAAGCCAAAAATTGTATCGATAATGATGAATTTCAGTCGTCGAGTTCGAATTCATTTACAAAAACTTTACTACTAATTTTTCTTGAATGATTTAGCTTTAGTAAAATATCCTAAATATATTTTGGAGCTGAGATACTCTCTGCTACCAATATCCCAGATGATGATTGTTTAAACTAACACGGTTTAAAACAGTAATTTCACGGTTTAGCCATTAAACCATTATCTTCTTTCTCTTTCCTAAATAATTCGGCCAATACACCAAGGAACTCTCCTTAATAAAAATCATGAATCCACTAGGAAGATTATCTAGAGAAAAATAAAGAACTGAAGTAACAAACTTAGTTAAAATCTAACCGAGTTTAAATTGAATCAAACCAAACCCACTCTCTTTTAAACCAAACCGATTTTCTCTCTCACTCCAATAAAAACCAGTCTAGTTCTTCCTCTCTCCATCATGACAGAAGCTCTCCCTCCCCCACCAAACTAACCAAGTGTTAGTTTAAACCAATGGCAAGCATTAATGTATATGAAAACTTGGCTAAGCATGCATGACAATAAGTGTGGCCCCTTAATGAGGAGCAACGTTCCTCCCCTCTCCTCCACTCCATCTTCATATTTATTACTTCAGCCCTTGCATGATTTAGACGCAAACACAAGAAAGAAGCTAGAAAGGGTGAGGAAAGATTCCGAGAGTGTGAGAGAGAGTTCATGGAGTTTCATATATTCAATACCTTCTCTACCATCCAATCTTCATATCAATCCCTTCCACCAAGCTTGAAGTGAGTGAGTGAGAAACTTAGAGAAAACAACAAGAGAGGAAGAGGAGA
Organism: Arachis ipaensis; assembly: GCF_000816755.2. Taxonomy (NCBI): domain Eukaryota; kingdom Viridiplantae; phylum Streptophyta; class Magnoliopsida; order Fabales; family Fabaceae; genus Arachis; species Arachis ipaensis. Next base: position 34,285,910 of record NC_029792.2, read on the forward strand.
TCGAAAAAGTGATAGAAGGAAGAAAGGGAGAGTGAGCCGAGAGTGAGTGAGCAAGGAGGAGGGTGAGTTCTTTCAACCTTCATGAAGCTTTCCTCAACAAAAATCTGATCTTACACTCGCCAATCTTCTTCATCCAAATTCTGAATTCGCATCACCATCTTCCTAGGAGTCCAATGAGCTTGGTCTTCTTCACCATCTTCCTTTGGAGCTTCTTGAAAAATAGCAACTAGGTGAGAAATAACAACACCACTTTTCTCTTTTTAGGCCATGAGAGGTTTTCATTTTTTCTAGCTAAAGACATCACTAACATCTCCTCTAAGTTCACAAAGCCAAACAATATCCAAGCTTGAAGAGGAGCCTTGGCCGAGAGAAAAAGAGAGAGAGCTAAGTGTAAGAACCGTAATTCCTATCAACCGTTTAGATAATATAAAATAATTTAATCGTTCGGAATAGGTTCAAGATATTATAAGTCTTAATTTAGAAATTTAACGGTGAGATTTGAATTCAGTAAATTTTTCTAAGTGGGAAAATGTAATTTTCAGCAGAAAATTGCGTAAAAACGCATATCGGTAATTTGGTCGACAGTACCGGCTTAAGTCTGTTTGGTACTGTGTGAGAATAATAAAAACAGTAGGAAATCTTAAGAAAACTTTTAAAATTAAAAATCATACACTAATTCTAAAGATTTTGGTCCAAAGTGGGCTAAACATATTAAAAACACTAACGGATTGGACCTTATTATGTCGTAATGAGGTGATTCTCGAATGTTTAACGAATTCTCATACATAATTTCTGAGAATTAATTCTATGTAGAATCGGAAGATTATATTGAGAGAGAGGAAGGGAGGGAGGAAGAGAGAGAGTTTCAAATTAGGAAAATTAGGATTTTCGATTTGGGGTATTGAAAACCTAATAGGATTCAATATGTATCGGATGCCATATTGACATTTCCGTTTGCCACACCAGCCTATTTCATTATTAGAGAAGGATTTTCTTTACAATTGAATATTTTTATAATGTTTTTAAATATTTAGAGGATATTTTTGTCATTAATAAAAGTAGAATTATTTTTGTCAACATTCTAATAATTCGAGGGTGCTATTGATAGTTTACTCAAGTATAGCACTTTTGTTAGTGATGAATGGAGATGAGAAAATATTAGAAATGTCACAAAGCAAACTACTAAACATTGATTTATCTAACCAGGCATTGGAAATCACTTTCAAATTCATTGAGTTCCTTAAGACCTCACTAAATAAGTCAACCTGAAAATATTCCTCTCATCGCTCATCGGTGGAAACATAACACTCAGAAATGCCACAAACTAAACCAATAAGCATAAAAATTCTACAACAAAGGCATTAACACTTCAAAATTAATGTGTTCCCTTTAGACCTTACTTCACATGCAGAGGTCACAGCAGTCATCAATAAAAAAGAGAAGAGAAATGCCACAGAGCAGGGTTACAAGTTTGGTATGCTGATTATCTGTAGTAGTCTCCAATCCCCATATGTAGTTATTTACACTAAACAGAACCCTTAATCTTAATTTTGTTCCTATTATATAAGGCTGTGTTTGGTAGCCCACACAAGATACAAATACAAATTTCCTGCTTTGTATGTGTCCTGCCCAGCTGCCAAACTCTGCCTAACTTCACCATAGTTTTTAAGGGTAGGAGAACCTTCAAAAATGGGATCTTTCACAATATTAATACTAAGCTATTATAACATGGACCATAAACACAAACAAAACTTGGTACTTAACAAAAACAAATGAGCAAAATATCCATCAATAAATATCTTATGAGGAACCAAGTTAGCTAGAGAAAAGTAAAATGGGGGCATGAAGCAGGAAAATCTACCTCGGCACATACACAAGCTCATAATTTATAGAGACTATCCTTTAAACCAACATAAAATATAAGCTAAACTGAACATCTCGAGCTAATATTCCAAGCTGCATTATAACCAAATCTTAAGCGTCTACAAGATAGAGAAAGATGATTCAGTAACCTCTAATCAACAACCATATGTTTTCAATCAGAATAGCACAGTACAATGAATTATCAAAGGATAAAACTGTTGTGATCTACTCTTTGTAATCCAGATGAAAATTCTCAATCTTCTTCTCTTTCTGGAGGGAGACCACAGGGTAGGAGCATTTTCTACACACAAAGTTGAATTCATCAATAAAACGAGTAAGAAATTCTACAATATGCTAGCACACCTAGAGAAGAATTCGCATATGGATCACTCATAGTATGTAGTAACAATAAGCATAAAATATGCCCAATCAAACATAAACTAAAATAATAAATATACAATTAAAATTTAAAGTGCCAACTTTTCCAAATTGCTTGGCACAACCTTTTGAAGGCATACAGTTTGTGATGCAATGAGGTGTATGATTCAACATCCTTACTTTATATATTTTCTCACAATCTAACCTTTTTAAGAAATAAAAACTGGATGTATTCCATCCCAAACCCATCTAGATTTCCTATCTCACTTTACAACTTAACCATTTCAACTTTTTCTAACATCAAGTTTACGATATAGTTCTACATATCAAGAAGATGACCAAAGAGAGAAAAAACTAGAAGCTTCAGAATAAACATCTATGAACAGCGATGATTTGAGAAACCAATGTCCAACCAATATGAAATAAAAACAAAATATAAGGCAAGCAACATTCACCTATAATTCTTAGAAGTTATAACCAGAGACCTATTGTTAAACTATGACCACGACCATGTGCAGCACAAATGAAAAAAAAAACTATAGTACGGGAGGTGTCACTTGTCGGGGGCAGGGCTAACACTCCCATGAAAAAGAATTAAGTAGGATGATAGCAGTAACAACAATTTCTCATGAGCCCTAGCCAAAACCTGGAGCATATCTCAAGAGTTAAGAACTTAATCATCAAACAGGACAACGGATTAAACAAGCCAAATTGCAGATATAGGAACACAGGCATAATACAATCTACAATCTATATATCAAAAGGAATGGCAATAATAATAATTGAATCTTGCAATTAATAAAGTGACTGAAATGAGAAAAGAAAAAGAAAAAGAGCTCAAAGCATAACCTGCATAAAGGTGTAGCGTTCTCTCCCAATGGATTCATTTTCAGCAATAGCAAAGTATGCAAGTAAAGGGTAGTGCCCGATATATGAAGCATAGCTATCACGCTGAATATTCACCGCCCACTCACTGCACATACGCATAATAAATATATAAAAATGCCAAAAAGAAAGTTCTTTTTCTCCAAAAGGAACAAAGAAATCTCACAATCTGTTCAAATCGGCATGACCAGTTCCAACATATTTAGCTTGGAGATGCTCAAGTTGGGAATTGATGTTAAACCTATCACTTGCCTACATAAAATCCCCAAAAATCTGAAAAAGGAACGATCGAACGTAAACTTCAGCCAAAGGAAGAGGTGAAATTGAAGGTTCATACCTGCATATTGCTTCTTCAGAAATACGGAGCTGCCTCCGTTTCCGTGTGAGAGAACAGAAATAGAGACAGAAGTTGAGCTGCTCTTGCACACAATGCTTTGAACTTGGAACCACTGGGAAATAAAAAATGGTGCTTTATTTGTTATTCATTTTCATAATCATAAGTTTTACAAAAAACTACTAAAAGCACCTGTGAAGTTTGAGAACACGGACAAAAGTATCCATAAATTAAGAAAATTAATGCTGTACTGATTAAAGATGGATTTCGTATGACAAAAATATTAAAATTTTAATTTTTTGTTAATTTTTTAATAAAATTTTTAAATTACTCCACCCTCAACTTAATAAAATTCCCAAACCCTCAACTTCAACTTATTTTTTCAACCTTTTATAACCTATCCTGCATCTTTAAAACCCTTATCATAGAGTCTAAAACTACTCCTGCCGAAATCAATGGTGGTAGTGGTGAAGGATCGAACCTCAATTGGTTTAGTTATAAGTTTATCAAACACTTTTTCTGCATGCAGCACCACCACCCCTCTCTCTTCTTAAGTGCGCGACAACGGTACTACGATAATGTTCTCCTCGGCCGGAATAGGCGTGCCACGGCGACGTTCTCCTTAGGTTGGGTCACAAGCATGCAACGAAAGTGTTGTAGTCACCTTAAGAGTGAGAGGGAGAATCTGAGAGGGGAGGATATTGTCGGTAACAAAGTAAATAGGTGGCGGATAGCAGTAAAAAAATAGGAGAAAAGTTATGTGACCATGAGGATTTTTGAGAGAAGAAAAAGTGAAGAGAAAAGAAGAAGTGAGAAGAGAGGAAGTGCCGTAGAATGGGGTTATGGTGAGGTAGTTTGAAAATTTTATTAAAAAATTAATAAAAAATTAACATTTAGATATTTTTGTGAGTTTGTCTATGAAACTCATCTTTTATGAGTATAACATTAATTTTCTTAGTTTATGAATATTTTTGTCAGTGTTCGTAAACTTTTTAGAAAAATATTTTTTTTACAAAATATTGATGTAACATTCTCTAATAATGAAACAAAAGCTCCTAGGACGTGGTCTTCATCACATCTCTCACACTTTTCAAAAACATTAATTTATTCTTTAAAATATTTTTTGGTATATTCACTAAATTTTACAACACCAATAATTTAAATGTTGAGATAATAAGATTAAGCTCAATGTGGGTGCCAATTAGTATCAAAATATGCATATTAAGGTCGAATGAGGGTATTATATCTTCATTTCAAAGTAATGTTATATTTAATTATACCATAATAATATTCAGAGCTCAAAAGTTTTATTTATTGGTGAATTTTATGATATATAAAAAAAAGTTTTTTACACCTATAGAATTATCGTGGCACACTTATAGAGAAGACATCTGGTGAACTGAACAATTTTAAATCTTTTAAAATTAATGTTGACATTTTTCCATCAACTGTCACTTACAATTTTGTAGAAAGATCAATAAAGTTTTCTTTTTTATCGTAGCAGATTAATAAATTTATTAATAAAATAGTATTTTATAATAATTTATTGTGTCTTGGGCTTATTACATTGGATCAATATATGTGTTTCATGTGATTGTGGGCTTGTAAATATAATAATGAAATTGAATGTTACCTGTATGCTATATTTAGATAGATTTTTGTTTCACATCCAAAAAAAAAGATAGATTTTTGTTTCTAATAAGATGAACTTATTCTTAAAAAATTATATAATTCATTCAATCTATTTTTGTTATTATAAAGTTTCAGTAATAGTAATTTATTTATATAGTTATTATAAGATAAAAAAACGAAAAAGAAAAATTTACAAGAGGTGTAAATATAATTTAATCTCACATTAAAATTTGTAATTTTAAGTCACTTATTTATAATTAAATATGTTTTTGTTCTCAATAACATATTTCTTGTCAACTCTTCTAAAAAAATTAATAATCACATATCTAAAGTCATAAAAATATTCGTAAGTTGTTGAACACTAATTTTGTTGGCTTTCATTTATTTTCGATTATGATCAATTGAATCATGTTCCAAATAATTGGTGCTTGAAATAGAGCAATATTAAAAAAAATAAAAATAATTCTAGAAATTCCTTATTTGTGATGATATAAAAAAAAAATATAAAAGATGCATTAATAAAAACGGTTCTCTTGAATTTCTCATATTGCAGCTTTTACCAATCTAATAATATTCATACACACTTTAGAAGAGTTGGCAAAAAATATGTTATTGAGAGCAAAAACATATTTAATTATAAATAAGTGACTTGAAATTACAAATTTTAATGTGAGATTAAATTATATTTACACCTCTTGTAAATTTTTCTTTTCTCCCTTTTTTTAATCTAATAATAACTATATAAATAAAGGAGAGTACTAAGTAAAGAATGACTATTTTGAACAACATGAAAAACTACCAATCAAATAAAAACACATTACACTTTTAAATTACCCACATAAATCTTAATATTAAAATAACAATCCGTACACCTAGTAAAATGAACATCCAATATATCTATTGGTCCCAAAAAGTTTTCACCAGAATCGAAATCGTCCCTCATCTAATTTTTGATTTAGAATCGTCCTTAACGTTTTTTTTGTATTAAAATCGTCCTTTTTAATAAATTTTTTTTATATTATTCCTAAACTAACCCCTATTTTAATAAAAAAGTTATAAAAAAAAACGTGTTTGGCACGGGGGGGAGAAAACTAACCCCTCATCTAATATATATATTTCTTGGGTTTAAAAATATCAAATGTCACTGGGGCAAGTGCCCCCCATTCATGAAGGTGGGTCCGTGCCTGCTCACCGCCAGCTGCGCCCAGCCTTCACCGCCGTGCCCAGCGCCTCACCGCCAGCTGTGCCCAGCCCTCACCGCCTCACCGCCCAGCCCTCATGACGTCGGAGATTTTTGCCAGTAAAGAATTTTATAAAAATAGTCGCGTTGTAGATATAGTCTCTAAACCAACAGAAATCCCTTCGTACATTGAAGTTCAGTTTAATTAACAAAGATAACAATTATCAATCATGTTTGAGTTTGATAACTCCTGAGTTACTGATTTCTTAACCAAGACCAAAAAGAGAAAAGTAAATCTACTGAAATAAAAATGTCTTCAGATGGGAGTAACAATAATGTAAATAGAAGAAAGCAATATTAAACTGAAATACCTCAAATAACATTAATTAAGAAAATCATAACATGAATGGGGCATAAGCCAAATAGGCAACATAACTAATATAAGCATTAAAGTATCTGAAAGTAAGAGATAAATATAAAGTAAAAGAACATTAAACCTGATAAAGAGATAATTCTGAAAGCGAATAAAATCCTAAATCTAATTCCTAATCCTAAAGAGAGAAGAGAGAGGAGAGAACCTCTCTCTAAACTAAATCTAAATCATGAAAACTAACTAAAGTGGAGACTCTCTTTGAATGGATGCATTCTCCCACTTCATAACCTCTGGTCTATGCCTTCTGGACTTAGATTTGGGCCAAAAAGGGCTTCAGAATTCGCTATGAGCATTTTCTGCAATTTCTGGTGCGTGGCCTCTATCACGCGTCTGCGTGGGTCACGCGGTCGCGTCATTCAGAGTTTTTCTTGTCACGCGGTCGTGTCAGTCATGCGACCGCGTCATATGTGTTTTGCTCGAGGCGCGCGGTCGCGTCAGTCATGCGGCCGCATCAATGCCTTTTCGCGCTGGCATGCGGCCGCGTCGCCCATGCGATCGCGTGGCTGCCAGTTTCTTCAAAAACTCTGTTTTGTGCTTTCCTTCCATTTTTGTATGTTTTCTTTCCATCCTTTAAGTCATTCCTGCCTTAGAAGATCTGAAACTACTCAACACACGAATCACGGCATCGAATGGAAATAAAGGTGATTAAAATAATTAATTTTAAAGCATAGAAAACATGTTTTTCACATACATCACATAATAAGGAAGGGAAAGTAAAACCATGCAATTAATATGAATAAGTGGGTGAAGGATTGAATAAATCACTCAAACTAAGCATAAAATATATCATAAAATATGTGTTTATCAACCTCCCCACACTTAAACAATAGCATGTTCTCATGCTAAGTCCAAGATAAAGAGTAATGTAAGGTTAAAGTGGTAGAATGTCATGCAATGCAATCTAATCTAAATGCAACTACCTAAATGAATGATGCATCATGCAATTCTAATTTTTATTCACTTGAATATAAAGCTTGCATGTAGTTGAATTAATTCACATTCTCAAGGAGTCATATATATATACATATAGCCAAACCTTAGATAGTTGATAAAGTGCCTTTACAATTGGAATGGGAGAGAAAAATATTTTATAAACTTGTAAGACAATTAATAATTTCAGCAGAGATATATGTTAATGAGCTATTGAACCCTCACTGAATTTTGTGTTTACTCTCTAGTCACTCAGTGGTTATTGGGTTAATCACTCTATTCTTCTTTTTATTCTTACTTTCTATAACTTTGTTCTTCATCTAACCAATCAACAATTATAGAATATAGACATACCAAAAATTATGAGGTCTTTAGTTAAGGTTGTAATGGGGCCAAGGTAAAGGTAAGGGTATATGTATAAGGCTAAGTGAGCTAATAAGTGAATCCTTAATTAGTCTAAGATCTCACCTAACATACATACTTTGTAAAGCAAAGCTTCTTTACCTATGTTCCCATATTTTCCCACTTTTGATGTTACATGCTCATGTTTCAATATTTATTATTATTTTTTTTATCCCATGTGCATTGCTTTATTTCACATTTGGGAAATTCTTTTTGTGTCCCCTTTATTTAACTACTGAAAAATAACATTTTTTTTAATGCACATGGTAATTCAATTATTTGATTTTACATGAGCATGCTTCTCAAAATTTTTATTTGAATAATTTTATTCTTTTCAACTTTTCTACCTTTTGTTTTTATCATCCATGTTCCCAATAGGTTTCCCACACTTAAACAATTACACACTTTCTATCTTAAGCTAACCAAGGATTCAACTTGGGATTTTTATTTTGTTTTTCTGCTTAAGGCTAGTAATGTGGCTGATAGAATAAAGGAGGATTTAAAGGCTCAAGGGGCTAACAAGGGTGATGTAAAGGGTAGGCTAATTTGGGATAAGTGAGCTAAAATTAAACAATGGCCTCAATCACTCTCTTGGTATGTATTTCTATTCTATAATCGGACATATAGATTAAAACAAAATAAAGAACACCAGAATAAATAAGAAGGGTGGAACACACGGGGATAAAATATTATGGTTTGAATGTAACCATACAATTAAGCTCAAAACTCACAGGCTGTGTGTTCTCTAGCTCAAAAATCATTTATCAGTTATGCATGTCATGCAGGTTTAGTTAAAAATTCCCATTATTCTCAATGTAAAACTTAAGGTGGCTTTAAAGTTCTAGTGTTTCTCCTTGATGAAATGTTGTTAACTAACTAACATGTAATGCTATATATACAAGGTGTGTGGATTGTTTCTATTATGTTCAAGTCCCTAGTTTACTTCCTTTTTATATTTTTCAATTTAAACTAAGCTATCTTATGCTAAAAAGGGTAAACTATACTAATTAATCCACAATTTCTATAACTAATAAGTTAGAATTGCTACTAAACTAAATGGCTAAAATATGAACTAAAGTGCAATATAGAATAAATACATAAAAATAGCAATATATATAAGTACTGAGAAAATAAAAATAAAAATATAGAAAAGTATCAAAATAAAATGAAAGAGTCTGTAGTGGTTCACCAAAAAAATACGCCAGAGATGGCGGCCTCCTCACACTTAAAATGAAGCATCGTCCCTGATGCTCACTCAAGCAGGGTGTGAAGGGGTGTCATCACTGGAAGGACGGGTAGCTGGAGTCTCTGTGGTGGTGGTCGGAAGATCTACCTGCTGCAGAGGAGGTGCTGACTGGATAGGGATCTCGGGGTCTACAGCCTGAATCTGAGGCGGAGCCTCCTGATGTGATGCGGCCTGCTCTATGCCTGCCTGCGCAGCCTCGCTCTTTGGATGGGTCTCTGCCTCGTGATCATCTGCTTCCTCCTCAGATGCCTCGGATGGTGTGTCAGGCTCGGAGGGGATGTCGCCAGATCGTATCATCAGCTTCAGGTGCTCATAGCGTCGCTTGCTGCGATGCTCCATCTGGTCAAGCCGTCGAAACAGGCGGTGCACTAGATGATAGACGGGCTCTGGGGCAGGTGGAGGTGGCGTGGTGGTGGTAGGGGTAGCTGTGGAAGAAGAGGGGTTGGCAGATGGTGTGGCTGTCTCAGCAGTAGCAGTGAGGAAAGGAGGTTTGTAGCCCAACGCCAGAAAGTTCCTGCTGTGAGGGATAATCTTCTTGCATTCTACAGCAGGTGGCTTTTCATTAGCATCCTCCCAAGGCACGTCAGCTCGACGGCCTAGCTGTGTAATCAGATAAGGAAAGGGAAGAGTGCCTCAGACGTGGACCCTGGCCATATAGTACCGGATAAAGCGTGGTAGGTACAGGTCCTTACCCTCCATCACACACCATAGGAAGGTGATCATAGCGGCTAGTATCTCAGTCTCGTGAGTACTCGGCATAATGAAGTTGCTAAGTATCTGATGCCATAGCCGAGCCTCATCATTCAAGTAAATCCGCTTGATTCCCTTTGGCATGGTAGTGTTCTGACCCATAATCCAAGGAACGGTCGGGTCAAGGGCTATCCTGGCCTTGACTGCATCCCAATCAAACTTCATGAAGCGCATGTCCTCTTCAGCTTTTTTATAACCATCCAGCTGATCAGTTTTAGGCAGAGGCTTCAGAACATCTTCAATGGCCTCTTCAGTGACCAGAATCTGCTTTCCTCTAAGGTTCACTGCATCTAGGGAGGTTTTGAAGTAATTGCAGTAGAATTCCCGTACCCAAGATGCATTGACCTCAGTCAGGTTTCTCTCCAGGAAGAACCAGCCTCTTTGTTTGATCTGATCAGAGGTGTATTGCTGGAGTTCTTCTGGGATCTTCAGAGTCCTCTCCAGGTATAGGTTTCTGGAGGCTGCAAACACCGGATACTTCAGCTCACAGTATCAGTTTGCAAACTTTACTGGATCAGTAGCAGGGAGCAGCTGGTCGGCCTTCTCCTGCGGGGTAAAATTTTTCTCCCGCCAGGAGTCATCGTGCATGATGTCCAGGATGGACATGGCGAATTCTCCTCTTTTACGTTTGCCAGTAGTAGCCTTTGCTTTCCCTTTTCTTTGGCTGGCAGACATCCTGAAAGACAAAAAACCAGGATATAATAAAAATAGGAAAATAAATAGGCAAATAGTCAAAAGAAACACAAAGTGGCAAAAGAGCAATAGGATAGGGAAAATGAGTTAAGTAAATGTGCATTAAGGATTGTATAGGAGTTAAAAGTCCGAAAAGGAGAATTCACAATCCAAAAATGTAATTGAATTCATGTTAAATAGAAAAATTATCATCATGCCATGGTTAGAATGTTAAAAGAAAGTGAAAGAAAAGCAGAAGAGAAGTTTTGAAAGGTTAGGTTGGTTAGAATTGAAAAAGAGTTTAGGAAGTTAACATTAGTGAGTTAGTAAAAAGTGGGTTAAAGTAAGTGGCATAATGAAAATATTCCAAGTAGCAAGTATTCACAGTTAGAAGCTATAAGTAACTCATATCCAAATAAGGAAAACAGGTTGATGATGATTCAAATAGATATAGAAATAGCAAAAATTGGAATCAAACATCAAAAATGCAAATTATGAACCAGAAAATAAAAAAGAATAAGAAAGCTTGCCCTGGCATTCATGAATTATTTTGGTTAAATCTAAGGAAAGCACAGTTGAAAATGCCAAAATCAAGACATGAATGGAAACATTTTACAGAGATTTGGGCAGTATTCCGGCTAAAATTGGATTGTCCCGGAAAATAAACAACAACAGAATAGTTCATATGAATCAAAAATACAGCCGCAATTACATATAAGGAATAGGAACATGAAAAATCAGAGTAAAGAGCAGCATGAAACAAGAAATTACAGCATATGAACAAAACTAACATCACAGCAACAGCAGAATTGCGAAAATAATGAAACAAGAAACACGAACAGCGCAATTAAACAGACCTAAATCCACTAACCACATCCTAGGCTACCTAACAACCTAAAATCTACTACAACATGCATATCTAACTAGCCTAATGACGAACATACACAGAAAAATATGAATTAACTACGAAGGATAGAAGGGTTCGCAGAACCTGGTAGGCGTAAGAAAGATAGTGGGGCAGAGAGGTGGCTGGGGATGACGGCGGTGGCGTCCGGCGTGGCAGAAGAGGGTGGCGCGGCAGCGGTGCCTGCTGTTCGGAGGGAGGGAGGGAAAGGTAGGGGTAATGGGGGTAGGGGTGGGGCATGCGATCGCGTCGCTGGAAATTGTGCTAAACGCACGAATCCAGCGTCGTTTCAGCGCAACTCTCTGTCTCCTTTTGGGGGGTTGTGCAATCCATGCGACGCGATCGCGTGGGCATTTTGTGCAAAACGCACAATGGCCGCACGATTCCAGCCTAACTTTCTGGACGTTGGATCTTTACGCCGGTCTCCAGATCACGCGGCCGCGTGAATGACGCGGTCGCGTAGGAAGTGTTTTTCGCAACTTGACGCGATCGCATGAATGATGCGGTCGCGTCGCGCACCCTTTTTTTTTTAATGCAGTATGCAGAATGCAATGATTAATATGAATGCGATGCAAAACTCCAGGTTCAATATAATAAAATGAAATAAGACTTGAAAACAAATAAAACTAAATAATAAAAAAAATTGAAAAAGGAACGATCATACCATGGTGGGTTGTCTCCCACCTAGCACTTTTAGTTAAAGTCCTTAAGTTGGACATTGGATGAGCTTCCTGTTATGGTGGCTTGTGCTTAAATTCATCCAGAAATCTCCACCAATGCTTGGAATGCCAATAGCCTCCGGGGTCCCAAACTAGGCATGTGAAGCTTCTGAGCAGCTTCAAATAGATTCTCAGGCTCCCGGGGTGATGATTGTCAGAATAGATTCCAGGATCCCAAACTTGGCTTTTGAATCCACCTTCATCTTGATCTATACTTTTCCATTCGGGCGGTTTAGAAATTAGATTCTCACCAGAATAACCAAACATTTTTCGAGATCCATCCGATTGATCATGATGCCAATCCGTGCACTTCGAGTTGAAGCGTGGAACCTTATTAAACCTTGTGCACCAGCTCTGAGTACGAGCTATTTCTCACTTACTATTAAAGCCGCAGAGAGCTCTAAGCTGGCCATCTGTTTCAAGCAAACCATATTCAAGTGGAAAAATACAGTTAAAGGTTAAGGATTGTACCCATTTGAAACTTGTATTGGGTGGTAATGGCCTTGGGATAGGTGGTTCCAGTGGTTCTGTGAGTTCCACTCCCTTGTGCTCTTCTGTGAAATTCTTCACTTCTTTGCAAGATTCTTCAAATGTATCCATGTCCTGATCAAAGCTATCTATGTCTTCCTCATCACTTAAGTCATAGACTGGAGGTTGAGAGAAATCTACCTCCGCATCGCCTTCGTATTCACTTGGGGAAGATTCTTCGATCTCAGAGAATTCACTTGTGGATGCAAGTTCATTACTAGAAGAACTTGACTTGAGATTATTGTCATCAAGGAAACTTGCTTCTTGGATTATTCTGTCTAGTTCTTCATGAAATACCTGCCTTGGGGACTGCGCACAATCCTCCTTAGCATCAATTGTAACATCCTTGACAGAATGCTCCACAACTTTGGATTCCCATGGAGGTTCAGCGTCTCCTAAGTCTTCAACCAACTCTTCTTCTTCAATAATGACAGCTTCCTCTACTTGTTCCAGTACGAAACCATGCTCTGTCTTGTCTACTGGAGTTTCTAGTATTTCCTTCATGCTACGCTCTTCATTAGATTGTCCACATGGGGCTGTGGGATGTCCTTGAATGTTCGAACGTCTAGCAGATAATTGACTTACTGCTTGCTCCAGTTGATGAAGGGTTGTTTGAAGTCGATTTACTGTTTCCTTGAGGCGAACCTCTGATTCTCGGGGTGATAGATTTGGATATGGCACAGGGGGAAGTGGTGGTGTTTGGGAGTGATTGGATTGGAACTGGAGTAAATGAGGATCATACGGTAGTGAATGGTGAAAAGGAGCTTGTGAGTGTGGTGGTTCAAAGTTACGTTAAGAGGATGGCTTATAAGCAGAGGGTGGGGCTTGTTGGTGATTATAAGGTTGTCCACCATGTCTATTTGCTTGGTATGCATTGTAGAATGGTCTTTGTCCATGATATCTTGGAGGGTGTTGTTGCCTAAAGGGTTGATCAGATCCTCTTGGCTCCATCCATCTTTGATTGCTCTGACCTTGATGCATGTTCCTGTTATAACTTCCATTCCTTTCAATAACATTAGAACCAAACTCAAAGCGGAAGGGGTGAGAATTCATAGTAGCTAAAAAGAAATAAAGAGGGGAAAAATAAAGACAAATAAACAAGTAAAAGAAAAATATTTATAATAACCAATAATAAGGCACACGATTGCAGTTCCCCGGCAACGGCGCCATTTTGACGTCGGAGATTTTTGCCAGTAAAGAATTTTATAAAAACAGTCGCGTTGTAGATATAGTCTCTAAACCAACAGAAATCCCTTCGTAAATGTCTTCAGATGGGAGTAACAATAATGTAAATAGAAGAAAGCAATATTAAACTGAAATACCTCAAATAACATTAATTAAGAAAATCATAACATGAATGTAGCATAAGCCAAATAGGCAACATAACTAATATAAGCATTAAAGTATCTGAAAGTAAGAGATAAATATAAAATAAAAGAACATTGAACCTGATAAAGAGATAATCCTGAAAGCGAATAAAATCCTAAATCTAATTCCTAATGCTAAAGAGAGAAGAGAGATGAGAGAACCTCTCTCTAAACTAAATCTAAATCATGAAAACTAACTAAAGTGGAGGCTCTCTTTGAATGGATGCATTCCCCCACTTCATAACCTCTGGTCTATGCCTTCTGGACTTGGATTTGGGCCAAAAAGGGTTTCAGAATTCGCTATGAGCATTTTCTGCAATTTCTGGTGCGTGGCCTCTGTCACGCGTCCGCGTGGGTCACGCGGTCGCGTCAGTCATGCGACCGCGTCATATGTGTTTTGCTCGAGGCGCGCGGTCGTGTCAGTCATGCGGCCGCGTCAATGCCTTTTCGCGCTGGCATGTGGCCGCGTCGCCCATGCGATCGCGTGGCTGCCAGTTTCTTCAAAAACTCTGTTTTGTGCTTTCCTTCCATTTTTGTATGTTTCCTTTCCATCCTTTAAGTCATTCCTGCCTTAGAAGATCTGAAACTACTCAACACACGAATCACGGCATCGAATGGAAATAAAGGTGATTAAAATAATTAATTTTAAAGCATAGGAAACATGTTTTTCACATACATCACATAATAAGGAAGGGAAAGTAAAACCATGCAATTAGTATGAATAAGTGGGTGAAGGATTGAATAAATCACTCAAACTAAGCATAAAATATATCATAAAATATGGGTTTATCACCTCACCACTGCACCCAGCCCTCACCACCAGCTGCGCCCAGCCCTCACCGCCTCACCGCCCAGCCCTCACCGCTGCACCCAGCCCTCACCGTCGCGCCAACGACCCACGCCAGAGGAGAGAGATTGGACAGAGAGAGACGCGAAGAGGGAGAAGGACTCACGCTACTGCTTCTTGCCGCCTCGCCGCTGCTCCTCGCCGCCTCACCACTGCTCCTCGCCGCTTCTGCTTCTTGCTTCGATCTCTGTTTCTGCTTCTTCTGGGTTTGCTTGAGTTTGAGTTTTGGGTTTGTTTTTCTAAGTTTGAATTCTGGATTTTGAGTTATGGGTTCTGATGATGATGATGATTTTCTAATGTTGATGATTCTGGGGTTGTTTTTCTAAATTTGAGTTCTAAATCTGAGTTCTGAGTTCTGATGAGGATGACAATGATGATGTTGATTTTCTGAGTTTTGGTTGGTGTGATGCAGATGGTGATGGAGTAGCAGTGGGTGGGGGTGGTGGTGGTGGGTTTTGGTTCTGAGTTCTTATGATTCCATTATCCATGGTGGTGGTGGTGTTGATGTTGGTGTTGGTGGTAGTGGTGGTGGTGGTATTGGTGGTGGTGGTGGTGGTGGTGGTGGAGGAGGTAATTGTGCTGACAGTGGAGAGGGTATTTTTGTCCGAAAAAAATTAAAAGGACGATTTTAATACGAAAAAAAACGTTAAGGATGATTCTAAATCGAAAATTAGAAGAGAGACGATTTCGATTCTGGCAAAAAACTTTTGAGACCAAAACCATACTTAACCCAATAAATTACTATTACTGAAACTTTATAATAACAAAAATATTGAATGAATTATATAATTTTTTAAGAATAAGTTCGTCTTATTAGAAAAAAAATCTATCCAAATGTAGCATACAGGTAACATCCAACTTCATTATTATATTTACAAGCCCACAATCACGTGAAACACATCTATTGTAATAAGCCCAAGACACAATAAATTATTATAAAATACTATTTTTTTAATAAGTTTATTAATCTGCCACGATAAAAAACAAAGCTTTATTAATCTCTCTGCAAAACTGTAAGTGACAATTGATAAAAAATGTCAAGATCAATTTTAAAAAATTTAAAATTGTTCAATTCACCAGATGTCTTTCCTATAAATGTGCCACGACAATTCTATAAGTGTAAAAATTTTCCTTTCTACACCATAGAATTCACCTTATTTATTTATATTTTGTAACATTGAAGAAGCCATATGTTGTGCATGGCATGGAAAATTGTTAGACAGTAGAACTGCTACTTTGGTTTAAAGATTAGAGACATGTGCAACTATATATATGCTCTACCTTGTTTACAGAGTTAAAATTCATATCAAGATGTGGTAACATGAAAATTTAATTCAACATTAAAAGGGAAAAAAAGAAAGAAAGAAAATAAACATTTTCCTTTGGGTTTAGATATTTATATCAAGTTGCTAGTGTTACAGGTGAACAATCATCAACATACAAGCCAAGATGTCTCTATAGTCTCCTTGTTATCTTGAAAGAGCCATAATCGCTGTTCTTCTTGTACTCAAACAGTGAAAGAACAGGTTTGAATGGTCAAATGCTATGAGTTTCACAAATCCAAAGTCATGGCAGCCATAACAAGAACAACAACTAGGCAGCCATAATAACAAACCAGTGTTACGAGAATATAAATCTTTTGAAACTACATCGACTTTGTCTTGACATTATAGATTATGGCAAAAAAAAAAAAATATAAAATCAAACTATTTTTACAAAAAAGTTGTAGAGAAAAAGAGTCCTCGTCGCTAAGAATACCAAGATTTTCATAGATAAAAAAAATTCAAATAATTATTATTTTCACATGAAAGAGTTTAATTTTTTATTAATAATTAATTTTAACATTCATTATCCAAAATATGAAAGAATTTAATGTGTATACTTTTACATTTGATTAGGTATTAAGTCTGTTGCACAAATAAAAATAATTAATAGAGAGAATTTATTAATTTTCGAGAAAAAATTTTATTTTAATTATAATAAAAAATATCTCGTGACACATTTTGTTTTATCAAATTAGCAATATAAAATATAAATTATAAGTTATATATAGAGTGAAAAATGTAGAGAGAAATAAAAAAGAAAAGAAAAGTAGATAAGACGATGGAAGAAGGGAGTTTATTAATTTTAAAAAAATATTTTATCTCAATTTTAATGAGAAAGTATATGTGTCATGTGACACATTTTAATTATTAAATTAGTAATATAATAAGGAAAGTTCTATGGTGCTGACCCTGGTTGTCAGCATGGTATGCTTCCAAGGTGTATCATAGTGAGAAGGTGACACGTGAAAGGTGGCTGCTGATACGTGGTAACGTGGGTCACGGTTAGGTGTCGAACGTTTGAGTGAACTGAGTTTCTGTTTTTCATTTTAGTGAGGATGTTTATTTAATTACTAATGACGTTGTTAAAGAAATTGGATTGATGAGTTGGATTAGTTGCTGGGCCGACTATTTAGTATAGAGAAATAAAAAATACAAAAAACGTCCTAAAAACCACTTTTCTTCTGGAGGCTTTATTTTACATACAACCCTTTTAGTTTTGTACCTCTAATGGTCCACTTTGAATTTCTACTTCTAAGCTTGATGCACCACTATTTCGTGGTACATTTTGTGCTTAATTGAGTGGATTTTATCCACTATTCTCACACTTATTCATAGAAATCGCATGTTTTACATTTTCCTTCTTCATTTTGTGCTATGATTGAAAACATACTTCTTTGGCCTTAATTTTGCTATGTTTAATCCTCTCTTATCACCATTCGATGCCTTAATATATGTGTTAAGTGTTTTCCAGGTTTATAGGGTAGGAATGGCTTAGAGGATGGAAAGAAAGCATACAAAAGTGGAAGGAATACAAGAAATTGAAGGAATTGCTGAGTTGTCCAGCCTGATCTCTTCGTACTAAATCGACTATAACTTGAGCTACAGAGGTCCAAATGAGGCAGTTCTAATTGCGTTGGAAAGCTAACATCCGAGGCTTCGAAATGATATACAATATGCCATTGTTTCTATGCTGTTAGGTGACGCACACGCATGGATCACACGTATGCGTGACCTGGCAAAAGTTCAATCCACGCGTACGCGTGGACGACGCATACGCGTGACAGAGCGACGTGCTGGACGTATCAGAAATCGCTGGGAGCAAATTTTGGTTGTTTTTGACCTAGTTTTCGGTCCAGAAAACACATATTAGAGGCTACAGAGTGGGAGAATCCAAATACATTCATACACTTCTCATTATTGACAATTTAGGTTTTAGATGTAGTTTCTAGGGAGAGAGGCTCTCTCTTCTCTCTAGGTTTTAGGATTTCTCTTAGTTTTAGGTTTATTTCTTCTCAATTTCAAGTTCAATGTTCCTTTAATGTAATTTCTCTTCTACTTTTATTTGTTCTAGCTTCCTAGTTTACTTATTCCCCTTGTTGATTACTTTATGTTGCTATTTGGTTTATGAATTCTCATGCTTAATTTGATTTTCTATTTAATGCAATTAGAGGTATTTTAGATTTATGATTGCTTTCTTCTATTTATGTTATTGATGCTTTCAATTTAATTTAGATTTTTTTCCTTTTGGCTTTGGTTGAGTAATTGGAGACACTTAAGTTGTCAAACTCTTGTTGATTGATAATTGGAATTTGCTGGTTGATTTGGATCCCTCTAAAGCTAGTCTTTCTTTAGGAGTTGACTAGGACTTGAGGAATCAAATTGATTCATACACTTGACTTTCCTTCATAGTTAGAGGTTAACTAAGTGGTAGCAACTGACAATCCTCATCATAATTGATAAGGATAACTAGGATAGGACTTCTAATTTTCATACCTTGCCAAGAGCTTTATTAGTTATTAATTTAATTCTCGCAATTTACTTTTCCTATTTCTTATTTAAAAATCCCAAAAAATATAATTTTCCATAACCAATAATAACTACACCTCCCTGCAATTCCTTGAGAGACGACCCGAGATTTAAATACTTTGGTTTATTTTTATTGGGTTTACTTTAGTGACAAACAAATTTTTGTATGAAAGAATTTTTTGTTGGTTTAGAAACTATACTTGCAACGAGAATTTATTGTCAATTCTTTACTAGCAAAAGTCCGTTCGTCAAAACTGCATGAAAATTTTTCCACCACCATGTATGATCATATATGCTTAACCATTTTTTCTTCAATTTATTTATTAACTATGTTTACGAAATTTAAATATTTTCAACTTTATTCTCAAAATATTTACTTCATTGTACCTCTATCACTTCAATTTGAATTTTAAATCCTAATGTCCCTAAAATTTTTTCCACCACCATCTGCTAATACTTGTGCCTAACCAATCTTTTTTTAATTAATTTGTTAACAAAATTCAGAGAGATTTAACATATTTCAACCCTAATCTCAAATATTTTTAAATTCATTGAAACTCCAATGGTACATTTTAATTTTAAATATTCAAGTTTAATCTCTAAAAAAAAAATTCCACCGCAATCTGCCTTTATATGACTTCTTATGACGTAGAAAATTGGCACATGAATTGAATATATAATACTTCATTAACATCAAACAAAATCTAATTACAACATAAAATTTAACAAAATACACATAGCATCTACTTCTAATCAGCACATTAACCACCTAAACCGTTATTATAACCCACAAACTCATTAGCAGTACTAAAAACACACTATTTATATGAAAAAAAATAAGCTAACAGTAAATCTACTCTTATCATGAAGGATAATTTTTTTAATTCTTTTTTTCTCTCATCTATTGGATCATTACTACTCCAACTTTGGTCCAAAAATACACATTGGGTAGTGATTGTTAAAAATAAATGCTCAGTATTTTTTATTTTTCATTATTTTTAAAAGATATTTTCTTGCATTCTCGACCTCTATTTAAATCATATGCATTTTGTATTACAAAACAATAAATGTCATCTATTTAAATCATATCCATTTTACATTACAAAATAATAAATGTCATCGAGCCCATAAGGAAAAAACGCCCAAAACCTACGTATCCTTAACCATTTAATTAGTCAATTCATCAGTAACAAAAGTCGCACATAAAACGGGACACGTTACAGATTACACTAAATTCACGTACGTTCCCCTTCCATACCACATGCCCCCTCCCCTTTCACGTGTCGTGCTTTAAACATGACACATTTAGATAACATAGCATGCTGCCAAATTCGGTCAGCACCATAGAATTTTCTATATAATAATATATTATATTTCAATTTTAATTTCAGTTGCAATTAGAGAATGTCATGTTGTACATTTGATTGGCAAATTTGTAATTAGTTATATTTCTCCTTTCTGCCATACATTTGAGGGGCCTTCTACTTCCGCGATCCTTCCTGGTTTTTTATTTGAATTTTCTGTGTCACTCTCTGAGACTCTCTTCCGCTCTCAAAAATTGAACGTTATTTCCTTTGAACCCTAAACCACTCTCAATGTTCTCATAACATAATCTATATCTAATGCAAGACGGGATAAAGTTAGACAGTCCCATGTTAAAAAAGATCCACGGGTTTGGAACTGGAAAGCGTATCTCCGATTAGAAAGTGAATCATTCACAATTTTTTGTGGATAATTTATCCGACAATGTTTCGAAGAATGAATTGTTTCATATGTTCAAGTGGACAGGAAGGATAAATGACATCTATTTGGCACGTAAAGAGAAGTATGGCCAGATCCATCTGTTTGCTTTCATCAGGTATACTACAATAGAAGGGGCATTAAAAGCCATCAAGGAGATGAATGAAATGCGATTAAGGAGCAAAGAGATCTTTGTGGGAGAGGCTAAGCATAGGAGGAGGATTGATGTCCAGAAAAAAACCACTACACATGATGAAGATGTCAGGGAGTCTCGTGATGAAAAATAGAAAAAAAAATAAAGGAAAGGATATTGAGGTGAACGAGAAAGATAGTTGTTTTAGAACACCATGGAAGTGAAGAACTAGAAGCTCAGAGGGAACCGTTGGAGTTAGAATGGGATGCGGTGGTAATGATGCCATAGGGACTACGAGAAGTAGAGCATGATAAGGATAAAAAGGTAATTACCGTTGAGGATTTGAATGAGTGGAACGAGAGTTTTTTTTGAAAAGGCGAACGAATAATCCTTTGGTGTATCCGGCAATTATGGTGAGTGCGAAATCAACGGAATCTCAAACAATCAGTAACGAAGCAATCTCTGAAAGAACGGAGACTTGGGAATATGGGGATAAACGGAAAGAAGGGGTTGATTTGGTGAAAAAAAGTTCAGTTGGGGCTGGGTTGAAGCATATAAGGCCCAATATGTTAGTGGGGTGTTTTAGCGAAGTGGTTGTGTGGTGCGACGAAGAGTACGTCATTGTGCATTTTAAAAGGGCCTCCTTGCTGGCTGCTGCGGACAACGGTGAAGAGAGGGGTGTGGCTCATCATGGAGTTCACGAAGGGGTTGATGCTGCAGTGAACAGCACTGACGAGGCAGATCTGGGAGCAGCACAGAAGTTAGCTGCTGGTGGCAGAGGTGATAATGTCCGTGCTGAGCTTGATGGCGTGGAGGGTAGGGAGGAGTGTGAAGCCCCTGATGCACCCGACGAGCAGAATCAAGCCGAAAAGGAGAATGGCGGAGGTGCAGAGAATTGTTCAAACAGCACATCGGAGGAAAACATTCCACCAAGTGTAGTTAATGAGACCCACGCTAGTTTGGACGGGAGTGGTAAGCAACATGTTGGCATATGTCTGATGAGGGGTGATGTAGTGCAGGATTCAGATTTAGAGGATGACAATACAATGGTGCAGGAAACTGGGTTGGATGATGAAGGGGCTGTAAGGAATATGGAAGATTCGGGGGACTCAGAGTAGGATCCAGACTGTGAAACTAATCAAGATGAGCACAGAGAAAGTTGGGATAAAGATATGGCTGAAAATAGGGCTGCTTCGGATCTGGCTGTCGAATCAGGAGCTATTTTATATGACGAGGATGAGGACATTATGGCTATTCTCCAAGCTCAAAATGAAGTATTGACACAAAAAGAAAGGCAAGCAAAATAGAAAGAGAAAGCAAGAAGGAGCCGCCCCAAAAACCAAAATAAGGTGTATAATAAAGTTTTTAAATGATTTTAGTTCGTAGAATATGAAGGGTTTAGGGGGTGTTGAAAAGTGGAAAATGGTAAAAAATTTAAGCATAAAATAATGTGAATATGTTAGGATTGATAAAGACAAAGAAGGAGGTGATTACTAAGTTTGATGTAGTGCAATTTTGGAGTAATGATGTGATGGGTTTAGAATTTGTGGAATCGGAAGGTGTGCTTCTGGATGTTTATTAGTAATGTGGGATGATATGATGTTTAGGTTGAGTAATTATTACAAAGGAGAGAAATTGTTGTGTATAGAAGGGGAATTGACAAATAATAATTCTCATTTGTCCGGTTTGCTTGGTGAATGGTGTGCATTCAAGGGAAGAGAAGCTTATTGTGTGGGAATAGTTGAGTTTTTTATCGGGAATATGTCAAGTTCTTCTTTGCTACATGGGTGTCTTCAATGAGATTGTGCAGTTGGAAGAAAGGAAAGGCGCTAGTGTGTCAGCATTATGGAACTGGTGGATATAGAGCTGAATGACCGTAAGTTTATGTAGTTCAGAGGTCAATCGTGTAGTCGAATTGATAGAATGTTGGTGAGTTTGGTTTCATTGTTATCATTTGAAGCACTTAGTCGAAAAGAAATGACAAAATCTTCAGGAATCAAGAATCAGGTATTGCAGGGGTAGTCAACAGGTCGATTAAGAGTTACAAAAAGTGGAGTGATATTTGATCTTTTGGGTGTTGATGACTTTTGCCGAAGATGATTAGGAATTAATTTATTTTATTTGTTTAGTACTTTTTTGTTGATGCTCCACCTTGTTGTGTTGAGCTTTTTGTTTCAAAAATATATATATATAACAGAGATAAAGTCGGTGAAGGAATAAGAGAGAGGAGGAGAGAACTCTTTAATTTTGGAGGAAAATATTTGTTTCTAATTGCAACGACATAGTGACATGTGGCACCATATTGGTTGTAAAATTAGTAAGATAAGATATAATTTAATTTTAATTGTAATTAGAGAATGTCATTGATAAATCGCTATTTTACGGTTTATCTTGTTCTCAATTGAGTGAATTTTATCAATCTTTCATACACTTGTTCATACAAAATGCATGGCTTTACATTCTCCTTCCTGATTTTGTGCTATGATTGAAAACATGCTTCTTTGGCCTTATATTTGCTAATATTAATCCTCTCTTATTACCATTCGATGTTTTGATATGTGTGTTAAGTGATTTCAGGATTACAGGGCAGGAATGGCTTTGAGGATGGAAAGGAAGCATGCAAAAGTGGAAGGAATACAAGAAATTGAAGGAACTGCAAAGCTGTCAGCCTGACCCTCTTGCACTAAATCGATCATAACTTGAGCTACAGAGGTCCAAATGATGCGGTTCTAGTTAAGTTGGAAAGATAACATTTGGGGCTTCAAAATGATATATAATTTGCTATAGTTTCTGTATAGCTAGGCGACATGAACGCGTGCTCCACACGGACGCATCGCAGTGATAAAAAACCAACGTGGAAAAATTTGCAAACAGCAATTTCTGGGCTGTTTCTGGCCCAATTATCAGCCTGGAAAACACAGATTAGAGGCTATAAAGTGGAGGAATGCATCTATTCATGAGAGAACAATTAATACAACATACATTCATACATAATTTTAGGATTAGATGTAGTTTTTAGAGAGAGAGGTTCTCTCCTCTCTCTTAGGTTTTAGGATTAGGATTTCTTTTACTTTATGGTTATTACTTCAATCACAGGTTCAATGTTCTTTTAATTTATGTTTCTTTTCTACTTTTATTTATTCTAATGCTTTTACTTGTATTTGACTTATGTTGCCAAATTGGCTTATGAACCCTTCATGTTAAGATTTTCTTAATTAATATAATTTGAGGTATTCCAGATTTATGCTTATTTTATTCTATTTATGATTTATTTTCTTTTTTGACCTCGGTTAAGTAATTGGTAACACTTGAATTGTCAAACTCAGCAGTAGATTGAGATTTGGGAATTGCTGATTGATTTGGATCGCTCTAAAGCTAGTCTTTCCATAGGAGTTGACTAGGACTTGAGGAATCAAATTAATTAGTCCACTTGACCTTCCTTTATTTAGTAAGGGTTAACTAAGTAGGATTAAAATCCAATTCTCATCACACCTGATAAGGATAACTAGGATAGGACTTCCAATTCTTATACCTTGCCAAGAGACTTTCTAAATTATTAATTTATTTTTCTCGCCATTTAAATTACTTGTTCCTTATTTCAAAAACCAAAAAATATACTGTTTTCCATAACCAATAATAAATCATACTTCCCTGTAATTCCTTGAAAAGACGACCCGAGGTTTGAATACTTCAGTTATAAATTTATTGGGTTTGCTTAAGTGACAACCAAAACTTTTGTACGAAAGGATTCTCTGTTGGTTTAGAAACTATACTTACAACGCGATTATATTTGTGAATTTCTTTACTAGCAGAAATCTCATTTGTCAAAATGGCGCCGTTGCCGGGGAATTGCAAACGTGTGCCTTATTATTGGTTATTGTAAATGTTTACTTTTTGATTTGTTTTTATTTTTGTTTTTATTTTTGCTTTTTCGTAAATTAAGAGGTTATTGGTTTTTATTTAGTTATTAAAATTTTCGAAAATAATGTTCCTTGTTCTTTCTTGATCTTCAAGTTGTTCTTCGTGTTCATCTTGACCTTCAAGTTGTTCTTGGTTGTTTTCTTCGTTTTGATCTAAAAATTTTAAGTTTGGTGTCATTTTATTGTTTTCTCTTTCCTCATTAAATTCAAAAATATCTTTTCTCTTTATTTTAATTGATTTTTTTCGAAATTTACAAAAAAAAATTCAGATTTTTATTTTAAAATTTTTATCTTATCTTATCTTAGTTTTAAATTTCAAAATTCAAATCTTTTTCAAAAATCATATCTTTTTCAAAATCTTATCTTATCTTATTTCAAAATCAAATTTCAAATTTCAATATTTAAATTCCAAAATTCAAATTTCAAATTTTAAAATTTAAATTTAAAATTTTAAAGTCAAACATTTTCAAAATTTAAACCTTTTTCAAATCTTTATCTTATATTGTTGTTAGTCTTTCTAGTTTTAGGAGTTTATTTTCATTAATTTTTTTTATTAGTTTTTGATTTTATTTTCGTTAGCTACTATAAATTCTCACCCCTCTGGCTTTAAGTTTGGTTCCAATGTTGTTGTAAGAAATGAAAACTATAATGAAAATAGGCATCAAGGTTGGAAGAATCAAAGATGGGAGGAGCCACAAGGATTTGATCAACCCTCTTGGCAACAACCCCCTCCAATGCGCTATAACCAACAACCATTCTATGATGGATACCAAGACAATAGTTATGGTAGACCCTTTCGTGACAACCAACCTCCACCAAATTACTATGGTCAAGAGCCATTCCGAGGTGCATACCAAGATGATAGATATGGTGGACCCCTTGTAGTTACCAACAAGCCCCATCATATGCTAATGAACCACCTCCTCAATATAACTTTGAACCACTAAACTCACAAGTCACCTACAACCATTCACCTCCATATGACCCTAATCCTTATCCACCACACCAACCACCATATGAACCATACCCAGAACCACCACCTCAATATTCATCATCTCCATATCCTTATCAAGAAGAACCACCTTCCTATTATGAACCCTTTCTTCAAAATAATGAACCCTCCTATCCACCCCAACCTCCATTGGATAACAACGCCCTTAGTGTTATTCTTCAAGGGCAAGAAGAGATGAATAAGAGTGTGCTAAATTTCGCGGCTGCCTTAGGCGAGTTAATGAATCGATTAGCTTCCCAACGTTCGGACACTCAAGGAACTCCCACGACTTCATATGGAGAATCTACTGAAGAACACAGCATGAAGGAGAAGCTAGAAACTCTGGTGGACAGTGAGCAGCATGAATTTGTATTGAAACAATTGGAGGAAGCCGTAATCATAGAAGAGGAAGAAGTGGTCGAAGACTTAGGAGATGTGGAACGTCCATGGGAAAGCCCAGTCATAGAGCCCCCTTCTAAGGAGTTTGAATTTGATGTTGAGGAGGGTGTACAACCTCCAAGGCATATCATGGTTGAAGACTTTGAAGGGGATGATCAAGAGATGGATTCAATCATTGATGAATTCTTATCTACAACTGAACCCTCTCCCATTGGACTAGACATGGAGATCAAAGAAGAAGAAGCACAAACTCCCATGCCCTTGGTAAGCAATGAAGAATAGATTGAATTGGAAGAAAGCTACCAAGAGGAAGAGGTAGAAATTGAAGAAGCTTGCAAAGAGGTGGAAGTTGTCAAGGAAGAGCACAAGGGAGTGGAGCTTGAAATCACCTTGCCAAATTTGTTGGAGACCTCTCCGCCTAAGTCACCATCATCCTTCACAGCATTCAAGTGGGTAAAATTCATATCCCTTAGCTTTCTCATCCCACTTGAATATGGTTTACTTGAGACAGATAGTCAACTTAGAGCTCTTTGTGGCATTAAGAGTAAGAGGAAAATGGTTAGTAGTAGGAGTTGCCCTACAAGGTTCAATACAGTTGCACACTCCAAGTTGAAGTGCAAGAATTGGTGTAGAACTCGATTGAATGGGTCTAGGAAGTTGTTTGGCCGCTTTAGTGAGAATTCAGATTGCCTGCCACCTGGTTGGAACACTAATGATCAACAAGAAGACGGATGCAAAAGCAAGGTTTGGGACCCCGGAATTCAGTCTAGAAATCAACACTCTTGGGGCCTTGTCACTTACTTTAACTTGCTTGAAGGCTCTTTACGCCTAGTTTGGGATCCCGGAGGCCATTGGAATTACAAACATTGGTGGAGATTCCTGGATGAGTTCAAGCACAAGCCTCCTTGACAAGGAGCTCACCAAATATCCAACTTAAGGACTTTAACTAAAAGTGCTAGGTGGGAGACAACCCACCATGGTATAATCGTTCATTTTTTATTCGTAATCTTATTTTATTTTATTTTATTTTATTTTTAATAGTGTTCATTCATAATTTCTGTATATTCACCTGCATTCTGAATTTGCATCTGCATATTGCATAAAAAAAAAGAGAGAGGCACGCGACGCAAAAGCGTCGCTAACGCATCCGTGTCATAGGTGCCTTGGACGCGAGAAGAAAAGAAGCAGAGAGTCACGCGAAAGCATGGCTGGAGGCGTGCCATAGGCACAAACATGCCCACGCAACCGCATCACTGACGCGGCCGCGTCATTTTGAAAAATAGCCTACCACGCGTCCGCATCACCCACGCGAATGCGTGCCCCTAAAAATCAACGTAAAAGAGGTGTATGGCAGCAAGTTATGATTGAGTGGGGCTGGAATGATGCTAGCAGTACAAGCCCTATCACGCGAACGCGTCACCCACGCGTCCGCGTCGTTTTTCAAAGTATGGCCATTCACGCGATCGCGTCAACCACGCGAACGCGTCACTCAGATTTTTGGCAAAATGCATTTAAAACAAAGAGTTGCGCGAACGCGAAGCTGCACTCGTGCTAATATCACAAATCAGGTCACGCGGCGTCTGCGTCCCTTGATAATTATCACACACCACGCGACTGCGTGACCCACGCGTCCGCGTCACCTGCAGCGCGCAGCTTATCCAGATTAGCCAAATATCATATCTTTTCTTCCCCAAATCCTAATTTTTTCTTTCCCTTTCTTATTTCTTTCTTCTTCATCTCTTTAACTTCTTTATCCCTTATTCTCTTTCATTCTATTTTCTTTATTACATTTGCATACTTTCATTCACTGCATTTTAATTTTATGTATATTTTTATTTTCTTTTCTAAGTTTGTTATTTTACCATTGGTGTTAAATATTCAACTGTTGTATCTTTTCTGGTATTATTGGTGCTTCATGACTTGTTTTATTCTAATTGAGTATTATTATTCATAAGTCAATGCTAATCTTTTATGATACTTATATTTCTTTTGCATTGATATAAACTTATACTATCTTTCATGACCTACTCTCCCCCATTGTAGCAATTTTTGCACTATTGATATGCCATTTGCTTTTAATATTTCCTTACTTACATGTTGTAGCTACCATGTAATTAAGACCCTTATTATTTGGCATTAACCCACCCAGACTTTATTTATTTTCTTATCTTTATTTTCGGGTTATTTTTTCTTCTTTTTCCTCTTCTTTTAGGCTGGCCACCGAGAAAGGGAAGAGAAAAGCATCAGTTGTAGCAGCCCGTCCACTTGCACATCTTAGCATGCACCGAGGACGGTGTACTCTTTAAGTGTGGGGAGGTCAATACCGATCTCCATGGGTTAGTTACTCTTCTATCTCAACACCAATGGTTTATTTCCCTTGTTAGTTGTTGCATTTGCATGTTTGATTGCATATTTATTTGATTTTGTGCGTATTTTACCACCACTTGGTTAAAGTAATATTTTCTTTTTCAAGAAACTTTTTATAACATTTCACTAATTTGATTTAAAATTTTTATTAAACTTGTTTGAAGGAATATTATACTGGAACATGGTTTAGAGCTCGAACACACAAAACCAGTGAGATTTTGAGCCTAATTGATTGGTTGCATCTTATCAACCAATATTTTATTTTTGGCGTGTGTTGTTCTCTCTAAAATTGTGATCTTTGTCTTGCTTGATTATATATTTCCATGGTTTGATGTATGCATGCACTTATATGATTGAGGCCTTTGTTTCACTAAGCTTACATACCCATATGGCCTTACCCTTTCATTATCCTTTGCAAACCAATTTTGAGCCTATTTTACCCCTTTGTTCTTTACTTTAGCACATCACTAACTCTAAGCGAAAAACAATAATGTCCTTAATTTGAATCCTTGATTAGCTTAGACTAGTGAAAGTGCTCATGAATTAAGTGTGGAAAAAGTGGGTTTGGAAACGTTTGGTTTGGGAATTGAGTATGTTAGACTTTGTGTGAAAATGTGAAAAATGTTGAGGACATGTTTATGCATTTAATATCTTAATCATATGCATTGAGAAAAACAAAAAAAAAAGAAAGAAAAAAAAGCAAAAGAGAAAAAGAAAAAAAAGAAAAATAAATAAAAAATAAAAAGGAGACAAAATGCCCCAAAGTAAATGGCGATAGCAATGCATATGTACTGTACTCAAAACTTGGAATGCATAAATATGTAGCAAACACAGTTAATGGGTAGTTAGGATTTATATTATGATTACATGAATTGTCTTAAGTTAGGTAAGAAGTTTAGGTTAATTAAGGATTCAGATTATAGTCCACTTAACCAAATACAATCCTACCTTGACCCTAACCCTATTACAACCCTTAAAAGACCTCTTGATTTGTGTATTTGTGCATTAAACTTTTGTTGATTGGTAGAAGAAGAGCAAGCCTTAGAAAGCAAGATTAGTAGAGAATTGAGAAAATCGAACCTCAAACACCTAAGCGATTAGAGTGTATACACTTCCAGTGAGGGTTCGATGCTCGATTCCTTGTTCCCGGCTTTCATGAGCTATCTTCTTCTTGCAAGTCTATTTCTACTTCATTTTTATGATTTGAATTAGTGAAATCCAGTTCATATTTGTTCTTGAAAGATTTATTTACTTTTCACCAAGTAGGTAGAATCATTTTTGTATGTAGTTGCATTCATATAGATAGGTTGCATTTCATACATCTTACCATTCCTCTTCACTCTTTATAGCTTCTCTTGAACTTAGCATGAAGACATGCTAATGTTTAAGTGTGGGGAGATTGATAAACCGCTATTTTACGGTTTATTTTGTGCTCAATTGAGTGAATTTTATCAATCTTTCATACACTTGTTCATACAAAATGCATGGCTTTACATTCTCCTTCCTGATTTTGTGCTATGATTGAAAACATGCTTCTTTGGCCATATATTTGCTAATATTAATCCTCTCTTATTACCATTCGATGTTTTGATATGTGTGTTAAGTGATTTCAGGATTACAGGGCAGGAATAGCTTTGAGGATGGAAAGGAAGCATGCAAAAGTGGAAGGAATACAAGAAATTGAAGGAACTGCAAAGCTGTCAGCCTGACCCTCTCGCACTAAATCGATCATAACTTGAGCTACAGAGATCCAAATGATGCGGTTCTAGTTAAGTTGGAAAGCTAACATTTGGGGCTTCGAAATGATATATAATTTGCTATAGTTTCTGTATAGCTAGGCGACATGAACGCGTGCTCCACACGGACGCATCGCAGTGACAAAAAACCAACATGGAAAAATTTGCAAACAGCAATTTCTGGGCTGTTTCTGGCCCAGTTCTCAGCCCGGAAAACACAGATTAGAGGCTATAAAGTGGAGGAATGCATCTATTCATGAGAGAACAATTAATACAACATACATTTATACATAATTTTAGGATTAGATGTAGTTTTTAGAGAGAGAGGTTCTCTCCTCTCTCTTAGGTTTTAAGATTAGGATTTCTTTTACTTCATGGTTATTACTTCAATCACAGGTTCAATGTTCTTTTAATTTATGTTTCTTTTCTACTTTTATTTATTCTAATGCTTTTACTTGTATTTGACTTATGTTGCCAAATTGGCTTATGAACCCTTCATGTTAGGATTTTCTTAATTAATATAATTTGAGGTATTTCAGATTTATGATTGTTTTATTCTATTTATGATTTATTTTCCTTTTTGACCTTGGTTAAGTAATTGGTAACACTTGAATTGTCAAACTCAGTAGTAGATTGAGATTTGGGAATTGCTGATTAATTTGGATCGCTCTAAAGCTAGTCTTTCCATAGGAGTTGACTAGGACTTGAGGAATCAAATTAATTAGTCCACTTGACCTTCCTTTATTTAGTAAGGGTTAACTAAGTGGGATTAAAATCCAATTCTCATCACACCTGATAAGGATAACTAGGATAGGACTTCCAATTCTTATACCTTGCCAAGAGACTTTCTAAATTATTAATTTATTTTTCTCGCCATTTAAATTACTTGTTCCTTATTTCAAAAACCTAAAAATATACTATTTTTCATAACCAATAATAAACCATACTTCCCTGCAATTCATTGAGAAGATGACCCGAGGTTTGAATACTTCGGTTGTAAATTTTATTGGGTTTGCTTAAGTGACAACCAAAACTTTTGTACGAAAGGATTCTCTGTTGGTTTAGAAACTATACTTACAACGCGATTATATTTGTGAATTTCTTTACTAGCAGAAATCTCATTCGTCAGTCATATTGCATATTTTGATTGATAAATTTATAATTAGTCATTAATAATAATATATAAGAGAGATAGAGTGGGTGAAGGAATGAAAGAGATGAGGAGAGAAATCTTTAATTTTAGATGGAAAGATTTGATTTTAATTACAATGAGAGAATGGAATATAGTGTATTTTGGTTGTAAAATTAGTAAATAATTATTCATTGATAATGATATATAAGAAAGATAAAGTGGGTGATGTAACACCCTAATTAGCCTAAGCCTTACCTCGCGTTGTAAAGCAAAGGTTAATCAAAGGTTACGACAGTTCCAAAGCTTAAACATATAATATATAGAAGAAATAATATATTCTAGAAGCCCGATGAAGGATATAGCTCAAAAATAGGATTTGAAAAGCGCAAAACGTACTCACGAAGCTACTAACTTAAAGCACGAGATATAGATATAATATAACAAAATAATAGAGTATAATAGTATAAGAACCTAGCCACGGCTCGCGGAGTTTAAGTTGGCTAGCTATATTTACAGATAATACAGAATCTGAAGTTTAAAATAGCTTATACAAGTTTTTCTCTCTCAATACAAGCCTCTAGGCCAAAAGTAAAATACAAAAGGTGAGAGATATGAACCAAATAATAAAAAAACTCCAAAAAGTATCATGATCCTCCGCTTCTATCACCATTCAAGCAACTCACCGAGGTGGGTTGGGACCTACATCTAAAAAACAACAACAGAATATGGTATGAGAACCGAAGGTTCTCAGTATGGTAACAGTGCCCAGTGATATAAGATATAAGACCCCGGGATGCCAACGGCAATCCTAGACTTCATATCCATCACAAGATTCATCTTAAGGGATAACTAAAACATTAAAGCATAACATAAAACCTTAACATAATAAAAGGGTAATCTAACTTAGAGGGTTTTCTAGTCTAACAGTTCTCTGCTGTCCCACAGCCTTCACCAACCTATCCTACATGCGATCCCATCGCCACCGCCTTCTGAACCTCCTCAATCCGAGTAGAAATCACAATTAATATCAATGCAAATAATACACAAGTATAGGCATATATGGTAAGTAATTCAAGTAGGCAATTAGACATGTTATACTGTTAGGCAATCAATTACAAGTCGACAAGGCAAACAAACAGATAGAAGATGCACATGATGAATGCATGTCCTAATAGGCTGTGATATCACATTGTCGGTTAAAATGCTAACCCGACACATCTCCATGGAGATGTCGCCCTTCAGAATCATCATTGGGAAACCCCGAGATATGGTGCTCTGGTGCGGAATTTCTAACCGCAAACTAACCGGCAAGTGCACCGGGTCGTACCAAGTAATACCTCAGGTGAGTGAGGGTCGATCCCACGAGGATTGATGGATCAAGCAACAATGATTGATTGATTGGCTTAGTTAGACAAACAGAAAAGAGTGTTTGGGAGTTCAAAAGACATTAAACAATATAAAGAATATTAAAGATAGGCAGATAAATAAGTTGGGAATAAAATATTGAGAAGACAGTTAAGGTTTCAGAGTTATCTATTTTTCCGGATCAACTTTTCTTACTAACTATTTTAATCATGTAGGATTTAATTTATGGCAAACTATATGTGACTAGACCCTAATTCCTTA
The DNA here is from genome assembly GCF_000816755.2 of Arachis ipaensis. Taxonomy (NCBI): domain Eukaryota; kingdom Viridiplantae; phylum Streptophyta; class Magnoliopsida; order Fabales; family Fabaceae; genus Arachis; species Arachis ipaensis. The sequence continues at coordinate 34,318,875 of NC_029792.2, forward strand.
GACCTTTCTAGTCTCCTCTAAAATTCATCAACAGCCAATTCCTTGGTCAATTAATTCCAATTAGAGGGAGATGATCAAATTCCAGTTTATATGCCACAAAAACTCTAATTACCCAAAAATAAAAGGATTATATGTCACGTATCCCGTTAAATCCAGATAATAAAAATTTAGGAGAATCTGTTTTCAAGCTGTTGTTCAAGTAAAGAGCTTTTCCAAGTTATACAAGAACTCAAATAGAAAGAGGGTCATACTTCCGTTCCACCCAATTTCATAAGATAAAGAGCGAAAACAATTCTTAAATTATAAATCCATACATGAATTAAAATAGAAAAAGCAATAAAATCAATCCAAACAAATAGACAGAGCTCCTAACCTTAACAATGGAGGTTTAGTTGCTTATGGTGCAGAGTGAAAAACTAGGATTCTGATAAAATGTATTTTGGTAGTTTGGAATGGTATGGGATGGATCCCTCAAAACGGAGGTTTCTTTTCCCTTTTATATCTAATCCTAATAAATTTAAAATCTAATTTTTAAAATTAAAATAATATCTTTTCCTAAAATAAGATTTGAATTTAAATCAGAATTAATTAGCAAGTCTTCAGTTGATGGGTGGGGACCACTTGTTTCATCCATTCTGCAGCTTCAAATCTGTGTTTTCTGGGCTGGAAACTGGGTCAAAACAACCCAGAAATTGCCCCCAGTGTTTTTCTGCGTTTTCTGCACGTGGCGCATGTCACGCGTACACGTAAGTCACGCGTACGCGTCAGTCACGTGTACGCGTCGCTGAGCAAATCTTCAAATCACGCGTATGCATCAGTCACACGCACGCGTCGCCATGGAAAGCTTCAAATCACGCGTACGCGTCAGTCACGCGTATGCGTCGCTCCTCGCTGCCATCTCCTTTGATTCTTGTGTTGCAGAAACTCCATCAAATCCAGCCGAATGCTACCTAAAATAAACAAAATTGCAAAAGACTCAAAGTAGCATCGATATTGGCTAAAAGATAATTAATTCTTTATTAAACTCAACAATTTAAATGCAAATTCACTAGGAAAAGATAGGAAAGATGCTCACGCATCATGCTCGAATCACCGTCCAGGATTTTATGCCTGCACACTCTATTGATCTGAAGGGATGCGAGCGGAATACTCTTACCACAAACCTCACGTCTCAACGTAAGCAGGATTAACCACCGTCCTTACGCTGCCGCCGCTACCTCGACAGGCAAGATTAACCACCGTCCCTGCCAGGCGCATATCGTCTCATAATTCTCAGCATAAGAAAATAGTTCAGTGGTTTCCAGAAAACATTTTTCAGTATAGCATGGATCCGTCATTTCACTATGTTTCCTCGACTCATCTCAACCACTGACAATTCAACATTTCCATTTCAAACTCAGTAGTTCATCAATTTCTCAAGTCATGTACCGTTCTTCATTCTCACTCCACCAAACCCATCCTCAGTACACCAGAATCCTAAGCCTCTGTTTTCTAACTTTTTCAAAGTATACCCTAATCGATTCTCCTAGAACTTTTCCCATGTTTCAATGCCGAAAGATAAGCCCAAGAGTCTTAAAATGGTGTCATAGAAACTTACAAGCTTGTTGGGAAGGTGAAATAGTTGAAAACAAAGTTTAAGTTTGAGAAACAGGGCGTGTGCATACGCACAGGGGTGTGCGTGCGCATGCCCAAGAGATTTTTAAGATGTGTTTGTACACATAGAGGTGTGCCTAGGCACAAGTATAAAATTTCACAAGTCTGTTCGCTCGCACAAGGTGTGCTAGCACCCTCAACAGACTGCCCTTCCCAACGTGTGCATGCGCACAGGGCTGTGCGTACGCACAGGTTGTAAAACTCCATTGGTTATGTGCGCGCACAGGTTGTGCTAGCACTCTAAACAGGAATCATTCCTCTGTGTGTGCATGCGCACAAGTTTAAAATTTCACAGGAGTGTGCGAGCGCACAAAGCTGTGCGTGCGCACATACCAGAAATCACAAAATTATGCAACATTGCAGAATTTTAGATTTTGACACCAATCTTCCAACAATCATATCTTCCCTTACCAAAATCGGATTTCCACAAAACTTAAACCATTTTAAAGCTTGTTCAATCCTCTTTTATTTGATATAAATAGAATTGAATTTCAAGCAAGGTAGTTCAAGATATGATTCATGGAAGTTCATCAAAAATCCCCATTTTTACCAAAATTTCATAAAGTTCAATTTTTCACAATCCTCAACCATAATTAAAACAAAACCATACCAAACCCCAAGTTATATCATAACTCACCCGTTTTGTCACTTTCCACCATTCATACCAAAGTTTTCTCCACATTTCATTATTCTCAACCATCAAACATCAAATATATAACACTATCATCAATCCTCCACCAACACCTTCACCAATCATCATTATTTCACTATCAATTTTCATCATCAACCTCATTCATGTTTTATATCAATAATCAACAATATAAATTCATCCAAATTCAATACACATCATACCTCAACATCATTAATCAACATTCACAATATTAGTTCATCAAACATCATCAACCAACTAACATCACAACCATATCAATCCAAACCTATCCTATGGGTCACTAGCCTAAGTGTCCAGAAATATTATATACTACATAGAAGAAACCGAAACCATACCTTGGCCGATTCCCAATATGAACCAAAACCCCAATTGAGCACAAGCTAAGCTTCCAACCATAAGCAAGCCACCAATATAACTCCAACAAGCACCAACAAGCTCCAATAATTGCCAATAATCACAACCTCAAGCTATAATACACATAAATCATAACCAATCAACCTAGGGCTCAATTTAATCATAATTTCACAAGAGTTCAAGAGCAACTCACCTTACCCAATAGTTTTGGATGCAAACCCAAGATAAATCAAGGGTTAGAGGGTACCTAAACACATAAAACACAAGATTTCATTCAATATCAAAACCACAAAATTCAAATTTTACAAGGGCATGAAACTGGGCAGGGATTTTCGAGTTCTTACCTACACAAGTGGGATAGAACTAACGGGCTCAGCGTGAGTTTCACGTAGCCACTAACGTCACGCGAATCGGAGTACCGTAGCTCAAGATATCACGGATTGAAGTGATGTCTGAATAGTGCTTCTTCTCTCTTCTCCCTCTTCTCTTTCTCAGCTGGTGTGTGTGAGTTATGAGAGTGTTGTGTGCTGAATTGGCTTTTAATGAGGGTATATATATGTTGGGCTTAGGCCTAACTTGGGCCCGGTCCAACCTGTTAGCGTTTTTAGCCCGTTTGGCCCAACTTTTGGCCAAACCTTTAAAATTAACGCCCGATTTTCCATTTCTAATAATTTCTAAGGTTTTCGGCTGTTTTCATTTTTTCTCACACAGCACCGGGCAGACTTGAACCGGTTTGACCAGTTCGGCTGCCGGTTCGCAATTTTTCACAGGAAATACATTTTCTGACTCCAAAAAATCTACTGAGTCCAAAAATCATATTTAAATCCTCAAATTATCATTCTAAATTCTTGGATCTTATTTTGGACAATATTAATTAACTAATTAGGCGGTTTATTAGCCGCGGTTCTTACAGGTGAAGGAAAGAGAAGATAAAAGAGCTCTTTAATTTTGGGAAAATAAGTTGATTTTAATTGAAATTAAATAGTAATATGTGACAAAAAAATTAATAAGATATAATAGAATAATATATTAACAATATGGCAGCAAAAGTGAATAACAAAAAACGATTAACAAGAACAAATAGGTAGCAACAATGATCTATAAGTCAATAACAAAATAACAAAAAACTTAATAACACCTAATGCAACAGCAGTGAAGTGATTAACAAATTAATAAAGGAAAAGTATAGGTAAACAATGAAAATACTAAACAATGTGAACAATGGATATGTCGAATGTTCAATTCAATAGGTATGCAGATGATTATGTTCATTATTTTTAATTGGATTATTATTTCTTTTGATTCGATTTATTCATGCACAGTTAACAATGGCTGGATGTTCAATTCACTAGGTGTGCAGATGGTTATCTGATAAACCCTAATTTTGTGGTTTATCTTGTGTTGAATTTGGTGGGTTTTATCAATTTTTCTCACATTTATTCAATGAAATAGCATGGTTCTTGTAATTCTCCCTAAATTGTGCTTAAGAGTGAAAACATACTTTTTAGGCCTTAAAATAGCTAAATCTAATTCACTTTAATTCCATTTGATGCCTTGATATGTTTGTTGAGTGATTTCAGATTTATAAGGCAAGTATTGGATGGAAGAAGTGAAGAGAAAAGTATGAAAAGTGGAGAATTCATAAAGAAATAGGCATTTTGAGAACTCTGATGTGCGGAAAATGATCCGACACAAAACTCACCGGCAAGTGTACCGGGTCGCATCAAGTAATAATAACTCACGTGAGTGAGGTCGATCCCACAAGGATTGAAGGATTGAGCAATTTTAGTTTAGTGGTTGAATTAGTCAAGCAAACAAGTGTTGATTGTGTGAAATTGTGTTGACAGGAATTAAATTGCATAGAATGTAAAGGGGAATGGGCGATTTGCAGGAAATTAAAGGGAACAAAAAAAGAAAAAGAGCTGAATCTTAAAGAACAAGAAATTAAATGGCAGAAACTTAGAATGCAAGAAATGTAAATTGCAGAATCTTAAAGTGCAAGAAATGTAAATTGCTTGAATTATAAAAGGAGTTGGAAATTGGGATTGCAGAAATTAAACAAGAAAAGTAAAATTCAGCAAACAGGACTATAAAAGATGAATTCAATTAAACCGGATCTCAAATGACAATAGCAATAAGCTTGGTGTAGCAACGAAACAAGGAAATTGAAATTGAAAGATGTAGATCTCAGGACCCAAGAGACTAGATAGCCAAGTCTAGATCTCAATGCCTTCCTAGATCCAGATTTAGAATTCAATTGCAAGAAAAATAAAGATCAAGCAGTAGAAGAAAGGAATTCAAATATTGATTTCTCAAAGAGTGCAGTAAAGAAAACAGAGAGATCTCAAGGTGAGATTGAGACAGAATTTTCTCAATTCTTCAACACCCAAGACTCAAAATCTCAAAATGCTCAAAACCCAAAAACTCTCTCCAAAATCACTCAGTAAAACTAAAAAGGAAAAGCTCCCTTAAAACTTCAAATCCTAGGCTATTTATACACTTTCTTCAAATGATCATTAAGCCTTGAATTGGGCCTTTAGTCTTGATGGAATTGGGTTGACAATAGCCTCTGTTGACAATAAACTTGTGAACCGGGCCATGAACCATTCACGTTTGAGTCAACGTTTGAGGCAAACGTTGACTCAAACGTCTTCATGTGTGGCATTATGCAGCTCGGCCAAGTTGCTGTCATCCACATTTGAGCCAACGTTTGAGGTCAAACGTGAGCTCAAACATGGTTCTTCCCAGACTCCCTTTTTGTATGCTTCTTGGGGGCTACTTTGTCCTCTTGTCGCGTTGCCAATTTTATGCCCAATATAGACTATTATATATGGTTGGAAAGCTCTGAATGTCAGCTTTCTAACCCACTTGGAATCACCTCAATTGGACATCTACAACTCAAGTTATTCTTGTTGGAAGTATGCCCCTTCATGCTGTTTGGCGCCAACGTTTGACCTCACGTTTGAGGCAAACGTTGGCTCAAACGTTGCTGTGCCCAGGAGTGCTATTTCTCTTCTTTTTGGCGCCAACGTTTGACCTAACGTTTGAGGCAAACGTTAGCGCAAACGTTGGCTCCTTCCCCTATTTTTTTCTTCAGCCAACGTTTGCCTCAACATTTGAGGCAAACGTTGGCGCAAACGTTGGCTCTTCTCCAGGGTGTTCTTCATCTGCTTCTCACGTTTGAGTTAACGTTTGAGGCACACGTTAGCTCAAACGTGAATCCCTCTTTTCAAGCCCATTCTTGCAACCTTCTTCCAAGCTTTATTTCACCTATCATCAATCAACAATTGTATCAAAGCTATGCCATAATCATGAGAGTTGTTCTTCTTCTTGTCATATGAGCAATTATGGCACAAAAACTCATGAAAATGCATCAATTTATCCATGGTTGATTGAATCAAAGGAAACATGAAATTCAACCCAATTAACTTACTTATGGCTTAAGAAAGTGCATGAAACTAAATGAAAACAAAGAAAAAAGACTAGTGAAACTAGGCTAAGATGACTTGTCATCACACTCAAGGCCACGTGGACGCGTCATCCACGCGTACGCGTGAGAAGGAAATCAGCCAGCGATGCGCATGCATGACGCTGATCACGTGACCTCATTAAAGTGAATACGCTGGTGGCGATTTCTGAGCTTTCCAAGCCCAAATCCAACTCATTTCTAAGGCTATTTGATGCAGAATTCAAGTTTGGACAAGGGGGGAGCAATTAGTTAGTGTAGGAAGCATGCCTTAGGTTAGTTCTAGAGAGAGAAGCTCCCTCTTCTCTCTAGAAATTAGGGTTCTTTGTTTATTTTCATATTAGATTTAGGTTTAATTACTTGTTTTGATTTAGTTTCCTTTACTTTTCCTTGTTGATTTGCTTTAATTTCCTTAGTTCCTCTTGTTAATTTCTCTTTTGTGTCACTTTTTAGTTTATGAACACTTTTGTTGATTTTAATTTCCTTTAATGCAATTTGAGGTATTTCATGTTAATGTTGTTTTTTTAGATATTATTGTTAATTTCTTGCATTGGGTAGTAGTAGATTTTATTATTCTTGCCTATTTACTATGCTTTCCTTTTATGCCTTCCAAGTGTTTGATAAAATGCTTGGTTGGATGTTAAAGTAGCTTTTTGAGCATTCTTGGCTTGGAAAGAGAAATTAGGCAATCTTGAGTCATTAATACCCAACTCATATTGGTAATCTAGAGTTGTTAGTTAATATTAATTCTATTGACTCTAATCTCTAGCTAATCCAATTAGTAAGTTGATTAGGACTTATGGATTGAGATTAACTAGTCTTATTTGACTTTCTCTCATGTGAAGATAACATTGTACCTTCTTTCGATGTTGAAGATGACGAAATAGGATTAACTCTTGTTAAGAATTGTGTGATGATTAATGACTAGGATAGAAAGCCTTGATTCTCAATCCTTATCATAAATGTCTCTCTTTATTACTTGCTTTCTTTAGTTGTTTGAATTACTTTTGTTGTCTTTTTAATTTCTTGTTTTATCAACCCAACCTCCCCCCCCCCCCCCC